>NC_059336.1:87730528-88033558 GCF_018350155.1 Leopardus geoffroyi | reverse complement strand
TGCAATGTATCAGGACTATTCAAAACCTAAGTTTACATAATTTATTAGTAGATTAATATATGAAAATTTTCTTGGAAGTAAAATATTTGAGTGTCTAATTCAAGAAATAATCAAAGCATTACTCTAGTAGGCATTTCAAGGAAAAGAAACACATTCTCAATTTTGAAGACTTCGAAGTTTACTTAAGTAAAATAGGGAATACACATAAAAGTGTGTAAAGAGGTACAGAATAGGTACATGACACAAGTTTAGGTAGAGGCTAAAAGACAAAGACAGTTCATGCACTTTGCAGAACTCCAGGGGACACAATTCTATAGAATACAACATGTATGGATCCCTTTACACTGTACCTAGTGGTTCTCGAAAAGACACATCTGGTGGGAAGAATCGGGAGAATTTGCAGAAAAGGCTGTTTTCCAGGTAGCCCTTTAAGGTCTACCAATAGGCAAGGATCAAGGTAGGTTTCATTAAGTGGCGATACATAAAAGAATTTAGAGGCAAAATAAGTATTCTATTCCAGGAACTGGTCTGGCTGCAGCATGGAAATGATGAAAAGCAATTATGAGGGGAAAAACCTGCAACGGTGGCTCAGAATTACAAATGGTGAAGGTCCTAAAGGTAAGGAGGGTGCACATTAAGTAAAAGGCAATAGGGGACCAATAAACATCTCTGAAATGCAAGAGAACACAAGAATTTTTCACAACGACTAGAAATAAATATCTGGAATTATGGGGAAAGATGAGGACTAAGATACTAAAAAATCAGGCATGCAGAAGTCACATACAGCACAGACTGTGTGAGACTAACAGAGAATACAGTTTACAGGAAAAAGGGGGCTGAGGACACCAACACTCAAGAGTAACGCAAAGACAAACCAATAAAAGAGATTAAGAAACCACAGGAAAAAAAAGTAGAAGGAACAGTAACATCATAGAAGTCTAAGAAAAAGACATCTTCATCCGCAACTTTTCTAGAGAATCTGAACTTGGAAGGTTAATTGGAAATTTTGGAAAAAATTTTAAATTGGAAATTAAATCATTAAGCCAATTAATATTCAAAAACACAATTTCAATAACCAAGAGGAGCGCCAGGTAAGGAAATGGAAGCAGCCGACTCTTACAGCAAGTCACCTGGCAGGAAAATAAAGTCAGGTCAAAACCACAGTAAGGTAAAATGGCTTTTATTTGTTACTATTTGTCTCAGACAATGTTAGCAGGTTAACTCAACAGCAATTCTCAACTTCCTTTTCACTTGCCTGCCTCTACTACAAAGGCTAAAAAAAGCTAAATATTTGCTTTCCTAGCCTCCTTAGAACATAGCCAGTGATAGGTTCAAACGAATGAGACATAGGTGCAAAACCACTGGCAAAATTCTTCCTGCTTCTTGCTCCCTTCTTCCTGCTTTGAGAAACATGATGCCTAAAGCATCTTGTAACTATAAGGTGACAAACTATGAAGACAAAAAAAAAGTTAACTTTAATCCAGCATATCCATCACCCAGCATCAACAATTGTCAAAACATGAATAACTGTTTCATTTACACTTACCCTTTACTTTATTACCATCTAAGAAGGTAAATTTCTGGTCTATGATATAACATTTAACAATAAGACCTCTAGGGCACCTGAGTGGCTCAGTTGGTTAAGCATCTGACTCAGTTTCGGCTCAGGTCATGATCTCACAGTTCACAGGTTCGAGCCCCACATCCTGCTCTGTGCCAATAGCACAGAGCTGCTTGGGATCCTCTCTCTGTCCCTCCCCTGCCTGCACACGCGCTCTTTCACTCAATCTCTCAAAATAAATAAATAAACTTTACAAATAAACAAATCAATCAATAAAAGCAAGACCTCTGGAAGCGCTTAGCTAGCTCAGTCAGTAGAACATGTGACTCTTGATCTCAGGGCTGTGAGTTCGAGCCCCATGTTGGGTGTGGAGATTACTTAAAAATAAAATCTTAAAAAAAAAAAAAGGCAAGCCCTCTGGAATCAAACAATGCTAGGTCTAAGTATACATGCTGACATTTAATGACCATGCATCTGAAACCCAGTTACTTAATGTGAGTAAGCTTTAGCTTTCTCACATGTACAATGCTAGAAATATAGCTGCTTGTCAACACAGAGGTTATTAAGTTCCTTGAGCTCTCCAGTTTATGGATTCACAAGATCTTGAGGGCCACTGTTCAAGAGTTAGTAGTAATGTTTTGGATCCTCATTAGGCTGACTGCTAAAATACATGTTCTTGTCTCTGCTGCCAGGGCAGGAAGATAAAACATATATACTATTCTTCAAGTAGAGTTTGGACTATCTATATATTGTCTAACTAGTTTAAAATGTGTTTCAGAAGCATGGTACTCCTCACAAAGGCAGTACAGCATAATTCCTAAGAACAAGAACCTAAGAGACATTACCTATGTCCCAATGTGATCAGTGTACACATCACCAATAGTTTTTGTGACAAAAAGTTCAATCTCAATTTAATTATAAGGAAACAAACAGAAAATACAAAATGTACTTTTGGAACATTCTATAAGACAACTTTCCTGGATGTTTCAAAAGAAGTCAACGCTGTGAAAGCATTCCTCTCAAAAAAATAAATGAATGAAATGAAATGAAACGAAACAAAACAGGCAGAGTAGGCTGTTCCAGCTTAAGAGACTGTAATGCATGAATCCTGACTGAATCTCAGATTGGGAGTGTGGTTGGGGGATAGGCAGGGATTCATTGTGGTTATAACAGATAACCATTGTAGAAAAATTTCCTTACTCTTAGAGGAGACAGATGTTGAATTGAGGAGTGATGTTACCATAACGTTTGTAATTTATTTTCAAATAGTTCAAAAAAGTTTATATAAAAATAAAATAAATGTGGCAAATGATAATAATTGGTGAATAAAGATGAATACATGAATGTTTACTATCCTTTCAACTTTTGCAGCTTAGAAACTTTTCAGAATAATATGTTGAGTGTAAAAGGGGGGGGAAGGAGGAAAGATCCATGGCTAGACAGACTAGTTGTGCCGATGATTTGCTGTGAGATAGCAGGGAAAACGACTCTCTGTGCCTTAGTTTCCTTCATGGTAAAATCACAAATAATCATTATATATACATTTCAAAAGGTTACTGTGAAGATTAAATTGTGTAAAGGACTTAGAATTAGGTCCAGCATACAATAATAAGAATATAGCTATTATTCTTCATTATTAATACTAAAATTCTGATGTAATGTATCTTTTCTCAGGTTAACCAACTACTCTTGTGGTATATTCCAGGAAGATCCAACAAAGACAAAGAGAGGAAAGAGGTAATAAACCTTAAGAACTAAGAACCTAAATATACATCAGCAGAGGAATGTCTATATAGATTAAGGTACAGAAACAAAAGGAACACAATGTAACTTAAAAAAACAAAGAATATAGTAGCATATATTTTCCCATGGAATGATCCCAAGCACCTAATCAAATCCATTTTTTTGGTCATTATTTTTTTGCAGTGTAGAAAAAGTCAAGAAGGTATTATTCAAGAGCACATAACCTGAAAAAGGTAAAAATGTAGGCTGGAGTAATTAAGTGGCAGGCACAGAAAGCACTTTAAAATCAGGTCCTAAGTACAAGAAACAACAACAACAACAAAAAAAACCAGATGGCTTTAATAGGCATACATGTCATTTCCTCTAGTAAACCGATGGCAGTATACGTAGCTAGAATCCCCTTATTAGCATTAATGCCTACCTATAACAAGTAACTCACTCCCACTTAAATCCCTCATCTTCATAAGAATTAGACATCCTACTGATCTGAGAAAATTTATGGTTTAAGAGAGATCTTCCATTTACAGTGCTAGCTAAGCCTATCTAATTCAGATGACAAATTATCTCCATAAGTTAACTTATGCTTGCACAGCATCTATATAGGGAAGCAACTCCTATCTCTACTCATGTACAGTCTATATGATTCAGGTAGGGCTTATTATCACACTCAACAGCAGGAGCAAGGACATGACACCAACACAGGTAGAGTACCCAATTCTTACAACCATTATACCTGATTTCAAGATGGACAACTAATTCAAAGTAGACCAAAAGAGTCAAACCAAGGACTTATGAGGAAAGATGTTTTTTTGAGGGTTATTGTGTGTTTCTATTTTGGTTTTAACTCCTGGAATTATTAACTATACAGTTCCCTTAAGTCTGAAACTATGGGGGTCATTTTGCTTTGTAGAGGAAGTGTACCTGGGATCTCACAAGGCCAAAGCAGAAGAGAACAGCCAAAGAACAAAAACATTTGACTGCTTTGATTTTTGTTTCAGTATCCAAATCCAGCTGTTCCTGAAACTAGAACCACTTCTTAAATTTCCCAGTTGTATACGCTAATACATTTCCTTACTTTAGAAACTACTTTGAGGGGCACCTCGGGAACTCAGTCGGTTAAGTGTCCAACTCTTGATTTTGGCTCAGGTCATGATCTCATGGTTTGTGAGGTTCGCGAGATTGAGCCCCACATTGTCAGGCTCTGCCCTAACAGGGCAGAGCCTACTTGGGATTCTCTTTCCCCCCTTCTCTGCCCCTCCCCAACGCACATGTGCTCTCTGTCAAAATAAATAAACTTAAGAAAAAAAAACTACTTTGAGTTGTTTATCATTTATGACCAGAAGAGTCCTGAATAATCTCAAAAAAATTTGGTGATGTTTTCATAAAGAACAAAACCAAATCCCAAACCAGCTGCACAAAAATCATTTCACCCAAAATGTTACTCTCATGTTTAGTATGTCAGTTTTAGTGACCAGTAACTTGACACACAACTATATTAGCACGTTTAATGACGGTAGGAGGAATACAATTTAATTTTGTTACTCCAGGGTTATAAGAGGTTCCTGTTAAAGTCTACCTACTGGGATTACATTAGGAGGGATTCAGAAGAAAAGATCGTATTTAATTCTCTCCTTTTGGGAAAAGATTAAATATACTTTATAAAGTATTTCAAACAGGCAATAATTTTCTAAAAATATTTTTCTCTAAAGTACCACACAAATGGTATTAAACAGTCACACTTGAACATGAACTATTTTGTAAATTTGCTACCTATAAAAAAGAAAAACTTGTTCTTACTGTTGACGTAGCTGGCGGCAGCTCTCAATATGAGTAGATGTATTTTGATGCTGAATCCAATCCTATTGTAAAAGGAGAAAAGTGCTGAAATTAGAATATTCCTCACACTGACTAATGAAATTAGGCTTTTAAAAATGACACAGGATACTTCTGTTTTTTCAAAAATTAACAAATCTAATTATAAATAACATTTGACTACTCATTAGTATTTCACAAAAATAAAAGGCCTCTAAATAAAGGCACTCAATACCAGACCTCATTGATGCCATTTTGAAACATTTTAGTATAGAACACATTTAAAAAATCATACCCATGGACACTCATTTTGAAATCAAATATATACTTAAACTTGGGGAAAAAAAGCATTGGTCAGAAATAATTCATCTCAAATATAAAAATACTCCAGAGAACACCAAAAACTCTATAATAAAACAGTATCTGAAATGGCATCTTTAAAACATAGTGTACACAACTTGTATCTCTAAATTCAAGCTAACAACATCAACAACAAAAACTCCTACCTCTTAGGCCAGTACCATTCCAAACAAGGTACCCACTATATTGACAAAGGATAAGATTAGTAAAAATATGAAAAACTGCTGATTAAATCTAATTTATTTTCAGGACTTAAGGGAAAATAACACTATTTCAAAGACACAACATCCCTTACATATAGAGCTTTACAATGAACAAAATTCTCTCTTAATACATTACTTAATTTACAAATCTGCCCTAAAATTACATTCTATACCCATAAATAGTTCCTGGAAGATACATCCGATTAAAAAAAAAAAACAAAAGACAATACACTTTTCAAAGACACAGTCCCCCAAGTGAAAGTTAAAAGCAACATTATTACCGAATGATTTATTGTTTCTCTAGCATTTGGACAAGCAAAAAACTTAGTAAACAGTTTTATATTTTAAAATGTTCCTTGAGGAAAATGTTATTCATATCCATTTCAAAAACATTTTAGTATGTCATTACTACAAACTAGACGTTTCCACAGTTAAAACCACAGTTGACGCTAATTTTGGAATCTGCCTTGTCAAAAACTGTATGAACACAAGTGCATGCTATCTGCAATACGTAGCAACAGATTATGAAAAACCCTAAACTATTTCATTAAGCCATGGAACTCATTGTGGACTGCAAAAAAGAAATGTCTGCATATCCTGCTCAATGCTACAAAACAGAAACCACAAGAGTCTCTAGTACTCCTAAACCCATGTCTTTGACATTAACTGGACATTGTTTACATCAAACAGACACACTGGCAAGTAGTGGGTTGGGCATGATTTATTCAGACCACAAAGTGTTTTGTTTGAATAAGTTGCCATCATTTAACAATCCAGAGATTTTATCCCCAAATCCAGACTTACAGCTTTTCTTGAAAAAATACTAAATATGTATTCTGTATAGCAACTATCAGCTAATGCTGATGGCTGCCCTATTTAAGGCACACTCTCCAGTTTTACATATACATTCATATATATGTGTATCGATACATATACATATGCATATACATATACGTATATATGTGTGTGTGTATATATATATATACACATATATACGTATATGTATATACACACACACTCTCTCTCTCTTCCGTTTAACAGGCTCACTTCACTCACTGACATTACTTGCTTTAAGCTCAGTAAATATACCTATGCCACCCAAATTTCTAGACTCTCTAGTAAGGGTATCCAGATTAGATTAAGGGTCCAAAGCAGTACTACCTCTCCAGAGAAAAAGTGGTATCATTTACTAAGCAGGAAATATCTCAAGCACTGTAGACTTGAGTGGGTCCAGAATAAAACTGTGAAAATACCTACCCACGTAAGAGCTCACTCTATCCTCCAACTACCTCAAAAATCTTTTATGTCAATTAGTATTTTCTCAAACTGAATTATTTCAGTCTGAAAGACAGCTTCTAAACCAAGGATAGCCCAAAAGACGTAACTTCTAAACCAAGGACAGCTCCTCCTCTAACATCTGAAAACCAATTTAGAAAAATACATTTCACATTCCACTGTTGCCTTTTTCAGGCTATAGTTTTAAAGATTCAGCATGGGGAACATATTTGTCAAACGTTACTTTGCAAGAAAAAAATTGCAATTGGTAATTTACATTTATTGGCTACATTATTTACAAGGTCATTTACAAGGCAGGAAGATATATCACACAGAAACGAGAGGTAGTTTATACCATCTAAGTCCATGTTCACAAATCCCTATCATTTGGTCATCCAGTAGTGAAGAATTCATTAGTTAGATCCATTATGCTGTTCTGTTAAAAATGTATGTGTTTTTTGTTTTGTTTTAAATGGTAATCTCTGTGAACTCTAAAGCATCACTAAATGATTTCTTTTCCTAAGTTTTACTTTTATCATATTCACCCAGACTTTCACCATCTTACACTTGAGGAACTAGGGAAGCCTCATATTCAGTGCCCTATCTTATGTCTTCTCATTCCTGTATACCCTACATACATCTGCCAGATTTATCTCTCTAAAATACACTTTGAACATGTCACTTTTCATATCAAGAACCTTAAATAGCTTCTTAGTGCCTCTCACCTCAAGTCTAAACACCTTAAGCTAAGTTTTTGAAGGCTCTTGGTACTTCCTGTTGTTGCTGATGTCTGAAATGTCATCCATCTTTCCCTAAGTATATTTGAAGCCTACTCATCATTCAAGACCCATATTTAATCTACTCCATGAAGTCTTCCCTCCCCAATACTTCTAGTCCAGACAGACTCAATGCAGTTAGTCACTGTCACTCAATCTCCTCCAACTAGACTACAGAAGTCTTTTGATGTCAGAAAGTACATTTATACTTTTTTTCTTTTGTTTTCTCTTTATCTATATAAGAGATGGTAACTAAACTTACTATAAGAAATATAGAACATATCATGAATTTGCATGTCATCCTTGCACAGGGGCAATGCTAATCTCTGTATTATTCCAATTTTAGTATATGTGTTGCCCAAGTGAGCACTATTTATACTTCTTTTTAATTATATGCTGTTAAATACACAAAAGGTATTGATAAATTTTTAACACTGGCCTGAATGGATATAAGCCTAAATTCCATACAGAAATATTAAATCTCTCACCCCTACAGCATACCCAAACAAGTCAAATACAATCACCGAACCATTTGTTGACCTCTAATTTTTTAAATTCCTTAGATATGTTATTTTTCTCTTCAATGAGACTGTTTAAACTGCTTAAGACCAACATCTTCATTTTATATGGTTCTCATTTCTGCCCAGCATTTAATATAGTCATGTACAAAACTGATAATCAGTAAACACCTACTGAATAAACATACACCTTTTCCATTCTACAAAATAAATATTAAAACTTTAAGGGGGACCTGGGTGGCTCAGTCGGTTGAGTGTCTGACTTTGGCTCAAGTCATGACCTTATGGCTCATGAGTTCGAGCCCCATGTCAGGCTCTGTGCTGACAGCTCAGAGCCTGAAGCCTACTTTGGATTCTGTGTCTCCCTCTTTCTCTGCCCCTCCCCTGCTCACACTCCCTCAAAAATAAACATTAAAAAAAACTAAAACCTTAAGTTCTTTATTTTAAAGATACCTTTCTTGGATTCATCATGACTAATTAAAAGTTCAAATGGAATACAGAAAGCCTATTTATTACTCAATTCAGGGCTTAGGACTGCTTAAAAACTATAAGAACGATGAATTATTCTGAAATTTTTTAAGACTTGGCTATCTCCCTTGATAGGGAAGGCAACTATTATTTATTTAGAACTCAGCAAATCTGACTAAAATGCGGGAAAATGCTGCTTTCCTTTGCTGGAGTTAACAAAATCATCAGCTGAAATCTGGTAAATGGGTATTACAAAGACAGTAAAAGGGCAGCACTGGAAGGAGAAAAAAACAAGACAATTAACACCTATAGGTTTTTAAGCCTATTCATAGTATACTACCAATTATATGCCCTTGAATCAAACTTTATTCCTGTGGGAAGTACAATTCCTTCCTGACCATTTGTAATATAAATCTATAAATCACACTAGTAAACAGAAGAAACACTGATTTCCAAACATGTATCAGTAAATAAAACATACTGGGAAATTCCTATACAAATCCAACAATTACAGTTGACCCTTGAACAGACACAGGTTTAAAGTGCACAGGTCCACATGGATTTTTACAGTACAGATATATTTTCTCTTATGGTTTTCTTAATACCATTTATTCTCTAGCAGTATTACTTATTGTAAGAATACAGTATATAATACATTTAACACACAAAACGTATTAACCAACTATTTGTTTGTCAGTAAGGCTTCTAAGTCAACAGTAGGCTGTAGTTTAGGGAGTCAAAAGTTATACCTGGACTTTCAACTGCACAGGAGTTGGCATCTCCAAACCCCAAGTTGTTCAAGAGTCAACTGTACTATCAAACAGTACATTCTACATTACTCTTCAGCACCTCTATAAAATACTTCCTTCTAACTATACTTCTCATGAAGGTACCTAAGGCCTTTTTAAAGATTTTTTTCTCTCTAAATGTCTACCATTTTACACTATTCTCTAGCCCACAGCTGGTCCCCAAATAAATACTCTTTTTTTCCCCAAACAATTCCTCTTGACTCAATTTTGCTATGGATTAAGTCATTTTAGAAAGCTCCTCATGAAACATTAGAAATCCTTGTCTAGCTAGAGTCGAAAATATTTAAATCAGCATTAACTGTCTTTTAGCCCAAGACAGGTAGACACGTGCAAGGCTACAATATACTATCTCTTAAAAGTATGCAGTACAAGTTTTTTATTCCATTTTTAAAATATTTTTATAGTAACAGATTCTATTTAGACAAAGTTCACTCATGTGGAATTGTTTTATAAGTATACAATTTAGGTTATATAAATTTTATGTTGAATGGATTTTCTAGGAGAACTAATCAAAAGTTCAAAGTAAATGACAAACTATGTGGTATGCCCAGACATAGGAATACAGAAGGTCTAACACTCAATTCAGTACTTAGGCCAGGGCTACTTAGATTACAACTAAGCGGTGATGTTGCAATCAATTATTTCCGCCATTTCCTCAATGCCTAGTTAACACCAGCATAAATATGAAAATTCAGAGGAAATTTGGGCGCTGAGTATCATTATACAGTGATCTTTAAAAACACTCACCTTCAAATGACTACATTCTACGTTACACAGAGAACACAAATGTGGAAATATTCTTGGAGACGCTGCATAATAATCATTCATCATAGAGGGAGTTGGAAGTCTCTTCATCTTCTGGGCATCAGCATGTGAAAACTTTGGTAACCATGATGCTTTCACAATCCCAAAGGGAGACTGAATGGGAATGTCAGCCTCTGACTGGTAATTCTTTTTACTTCCTCCTGATCCATGTACATTAGATGAATTAATCACAGGTTCATGTGGGATCCGCTCTTGTTGGCTTACAGCTGAAATTAATTCTGACGAAAAAGGTTGCTGGCTCATTGATGGAGGAATAAGAGATTGATTCATTGTCTGGTTAACTGTTTGGCTAATGGATTGACTGACAGATTTTACAGGTTCAAGGACTGACTGTCCTGAAATGTGTAAGCCTGACATCTTAGTTCCACTCTCAACTGGGAAAAAGGACTGATTATTAGAGGACTCACTGGGGAAGTCCATCTGTCGAAACACATCTTCAACAGGAAACATAGAATTACATATCACATTTGGAGTGGGAACAGATGCAGAAATGCTCTGCTGTGACCGAAATTCATTCTTGACCTCATCTGTTGGAATTTCAGGATCATAAATACGTACTTCAAGTGGATCTTCTGTGTAGCCATATTTGCTTGCATGCCCATAATCAATCACATTACTCGAAACTGCCTCATTACCAAGCGTTTCTTTACTTCTGCTCTGAGAAGGTAAATTAGGTAATCGGCGCCCCATTTTACGCATCCTTATATCCCTCAAGATTAATGGCATATTTTCAGGAGTTAGCTGTTCATCAGGATAGCGACTGAGTTCTTCTAAGTCTTCATTAGATAATCCAAAACTTGCTAAGATACTTGAGGCACTCTCTTTTGTATAGCGGCTCTGTACTTGAGGACTCTGTTCAGTAACCTGTGTTATAGAACTCTGTTTCACTCCCACTGATGCAGATATATGAGGCTCATCATCCCACCGGCTACCATGAGGCTTCCCCTTCTTTTGTTGTGCTTCGTGAAAATCCAATTTTTCTTTGGTCAATCTTGGATCAGTTCGATGCTGAGTTACCTGAACATTCATTCTCTGTGGTCCCATGTTCTGATAAGATTCATGGCCAGCAAATCTGTGTGGAATTCCACGAGCTCTCCCTGCTGGGTAAAATCTTGGAAGACCCATGGATCCAGGCCTCATAAATGGTCCTGGAGGCCTCATCCCAGAAGGGTTAGGTGCTCGTGGCCTCTGAAGTGGAAAGTTTCCTCGAGGATTAAACCTGGGTCTCGACATGGCTATTTTCAAGAAAGCCTGATTTAATAAAGTATAAGGTGGTGTTGAACTATGTGAGGCAACGGCATTCAGCTGCTGAAGCGCCAATTGAGTCTTAATCTGAGCAAAGTGCAAAGGAGATGGGCCCAACAGAAGTGGGTTTGCAATGCCCAGGTTCAAGGAATTCACAAGTGGTGCGAAATTTTCCAAGAATAACACAAAGCTGAAAGTTAAAACACAAATATTAGATCATTTTAACTCAAACTACTTCATGAAGTGGGTTCTACAGCCAGTGTAAAACATTTTGAAACAAAGCCATGAAACCATTCTCCATTTCATATACTTTTAGAGTGTTTATGAGAATTGTTAACTTTCCCAAAAAGATTCTCTTCTTTTCTTTCCCGAATCCAGAACACAAACCCCAAAACTCAAGCCAGAGTTCATGTACAAAGTGTTGCACTGGGTGCTGTCCTAGGTGCTGAGCAGTAATTACAACTCCTTTTAAATAATCTTGAAAAATATTGGGGATTTATTTCACACTTTGTTACTGGAAAAAAAAGATAAAGGCATTAAAATACTGGAAATACACATACACTTTATATGTATGTTATGTAGAAACCAGGAAAACAGAAACTGTAAGCCTAAAATTTTACAAGACCCATTTCTCTAAGACACAGTCTTCCCTGGAATAACATCTTACAAATTTCATATAGCAATTAGACTATGCTTAAGTTCTGTCGTTAAATAGGTGTTTCTTTTAAGATGAAAACTTGTCACCAATAACTCGACTAGAGTCTGACAAGAGTGCAGTAGCGTGGAATTGATTATAACATACAACATAACAGGTAGCACGACCACGTTATATTTCTCTCAGATTCCCTCCACAACGTGAGGCATAGAGGCAAATATATACAGATAATAGCAATGGCTAACTTTATACTGTTCATGTGCCAGTTACTGTTCGAAGTGCTTCACATGGATTGATTTATTTAATTCTCACAACAGCCCCTTGAAATATGTAGTTTCACAGACAATGATACTGAAGCACAGAGAAGTTAAGTAACTTGCACAGGTAATAAGCAACCAGCCTCAGATTTGCACTCAAGGTGCATATTAGCCCCATAATGCATGCTCCTCACCAATAAGAGATGTGAGCAAGAATATCTTGCAGTTCCCAGGCACTCTATTAAACTGATTGCTGTCCAGCCATCAGAGCACAGCACAACGCATTCCAAGCTGATTCTCATAGAAACACTTTAGCTATCATTCAGGACCAAGGTCAGCAGCCACCGAGCTTGACTTTCCTCTGCCAGTTTAAAAAAAACAAAACAGATTGTCTGTTTTCCATTAGGTCCCTACTTTTATACCTGATAGAAATGCAAGGTGGGAAACATGAGGTCTCCAGGCATCTACACCTACAATGAAAATCCACACTATAGATCCTATTTGAAGATCACCACTTTCTAGGGACACCTGGGTGGCTCACTTGGTTATTAAGCCTCTGACAGCTCAGGTCATGATCTTGCAGTATGTGAGTTCGAGTCCTGCGTTGGGCTCTGTGCTGACAGCTCAGAGCCTGGAGCCTAATTTGGATTCTGTGTATCCCTCTCTCTCTCAAAAATAAATTTAAAAAACCTTTTAAAATTAATAAAATAAAAGATGTTATGAAGATCATCACTTTCTGGTTCAAGCTACAACTTCATTGATAATTCCACTATACCCTTTTATTTATACACAATGTTAGTGAAATGTTAATTAAGCTAAGAAATGGGCTTTATCCGGTTAACACACTCTCTTCCAACCATCTCTTCCAATCAAAACAAACAAAACAACTCTGCCCGAGACCTGACTTACTTGATTTTACTCATCCTTCAAGGTCAGCCTCCATTAAACCTTTCTTGATCACCAAGGCCCAGAGTGAGTATTCCAACAAACTCTTGTTTGTTGCTTGTACCATTTGGGACTCCTCCATTTTACTATGCTTTTGCGTCTGTCTGTGTTGTCTTTTTCAACTATCAACCATTAATTAAAAGTATATATTTATTGACGCACCTGAGTGGCTCTGTCAGTTAAGCATCTGACTTCACTCAGGTCATGATCTCGCAGTTTGTGAGTTGGAGCCCCGCATCGGCACTCTGCTATCAGTACAGAGCCAGCTTCAAGCCTGTCTTCCTCTCTCTGCCCTTCCTCTGCCTTGCAAATGCTCACGCACGTTCTCTCTCTCTCAAATAAACATTAAAAAACTTTTTAAAGCATGTTTATTTTCCAAGCATATAACCCTACTCCTACTTCAAATACCATCAACTATTTGTTAAGCTGTTTGAATGATCACATCCAAAGTCCTCATTATTAACAGACATAGATTATTAATTTTCAAATTAGGATGAAACACAACACTACAACAAAAATTACACAGGCTTCTAATTCAACAGATACAAGCAGCAGACAGAAGTTTACTAAAACAATGATACCCAATTCTCTGTGAATAATGTTCATTTATAACAAACTCCAGGTCTTTTTAAACAAATCATATTAAACTGTGTCTACTTTCTACAAAATAGAAATATTTCCAAGAACAGTGTTCTCTTACGTAAGCAGTTTGTCATCTAGTTACTCAAACTCTTTCAGCACCATTTTCCTTATTAACCGGTTAAGACTCCTCTCACAACTTTAGGAACACAAATTATCCCAAATATTGTTTCTCCCCCATGAGAAAACCAAAAAGGAACACATTTCAATCAGTCATCTAATTATCTCATGATTTAGAGGTATCTATTAAAAACTTACCTATTTCCTAAGTGCCTAGCACTGCCTTACACTGATACATGTATACATTTACAGAATGCAAGACAGCAGACCTTCACAAACTGTATTCTGCAGAAATTACTATCCCGTAAGATTGTAGGACTTCGCAAACAAGTTCCAAACAAAGTCCCTGGTCAAGAAAGTCCGAAATGCATGCACTAGTTACTCTTGCTAGAGGGACATGATGCTTACTATATATTGAATTAAAAGGCTCTGAGATGCCCTGTTGTTTATCAAAAACCTTTTTTCAGGGGCGCCTGGGTGGCGCAGTCGGTTAAGCGTCCGACTTCAGCCAGGTCACGATCTCGCGGTCCGTGAGTTCGAGCCCCGCATCAGGCTCTGGGCTGATGGCTCAGAGCCTGGAGCCTGTTTCCGATTCTGTGTCTCCCTCTCTCTCTGCCCCTCCCCCGTTCATGCTCTGTCTCTCTCTGTCCCAAAAATAAATAAACGTTGAAAAAAAAACAAAAAAAAATTAAAAAAAAAAAACAAAAAAAAAACCTTTTTTCATTTTGTGCTTCCTCAATTTGAGTTTTCTTCATGCATATACCCAGAGGTGATATTTGAAATATTTAGTAATTGCTAACAAGCAATGAGTAACAAGTACAGTAAATTGTGACTTATAGTATGCAGCTAGGTTCCTGTGCCCC
This sequence comes from Leopardus geoffroyi, assembly GCF_018350155.1. Lineage (NCBI taxonomy): Eukaryota > Metazoa > Chordata > Mammalia > Carnivora > Felidae > Leopardus > Leopardus geoffroyi. Next base: position 88,018,544 of record NC_059336.1, on the reverse strand, counting down.
TCCCCTTCCTCCACCCTCCTTAAGCTTTTAGTTGCTGTAGCACAAAGCGGGGGCAGGGGGAGGGGGGTTTGAGAGAGGGGGGCAGTCCTCAGGGAGGAACTAAAAGAGTGGGGGAAATGGAGGTCACCCTTGGGATAGCAGCTACTTACTGGTAGAATTATTTCCGTGTTTAAACAACTGGCATATCTGCATCAGTGTAGTAGTTATGAATATCAGTCCGGAAACATTCAATATTCAATATTCACAAAACAATGTGCAATATACACGAAGATAAAAATAAAAAGGCCTTTTCCTAATTTAAATTTAAATTCTCAGTAAGCAGAGGTTTGGCTTGTTTCCATTTAGGAGCCTTAAAACACAAACACACACACACACACACACACACACACACACACACACACACTAGACCTCCTATACACAGTTAATCCCAATGTGAAATCTAATATAAGATATAGTAATAAATTAACAGCCCTGGTTCTCCCAAAGAGACTGTTCTCCTTTCTCTCTTGATAAGACAAATGAGGGTCTTGTTTAGTCATAGTTATTTATTTTGCATTCTGATTCCTGGAGTTGCTGATGGCTTGAGGTAAGAAAGTTTCTCTCCTGTATGCATATCCCAGAAAATCCGTCATTATAAGCAAATGTCACTCTTTCAATAGGTCTCTTCAACTAACCTCCTTCCTAAGAACAAATTTAATCCTTCTGAACTGGAAGCCAATACTTCTTTTATCCCAAGACTCCTTCTGAATTTCAGACCTGGTCTAAATCTAGTGTGTTTTCATCTTAGTTTGCATTTAGTAACATTTTCAGACAGTAATCCACTAATGTAAAATCATCAAACACCTTAGGCTACCATTAACCAACTGAGCCACCCAGGTGCCCCACATATCTTCAATAGTTAAAAAAAATTTTAAGTAACCTTTTATTTTCTCTGTAAATGAAATTTAAGGAGTATATTTGTATTTCATTTGCTTAATTTTTTATAAATATAAGTGCATTTTTAATCATTTAGGAAAGTTATTGTTTAATCTTCTCTTAAAACTATCATTCACATTCACTGCAAATAAAATGTTATGACCAAAAAGGCTCTTGTATTTATAGTTTAAGCTTTCTACTTATAAGGTATTATAAACTTCCTTTTGGCAATTATAGAATTCTCAAGCCTCATTTCTTCAACTCTAATTTAAGGACAGGCAAGCTCTACCAATCAGCATCCTTTTCTTTGCTGCTTAACTTTCTCCCCTTCATTTTGTTTAAACTTCAGCCCTACCAATGATGCCTCAAGGTACAACTACTTAAGGCAAATGCTAACAACAAAATAAAGCACAGGAATTTACCATCTTCAACAGACTCAGGAGGATAAAATTCCAAAATCAACTATCAGACCATTTGAGATATCTAAAAAAAAAAAAAAAAAAAAAAGCTAGGTACTCCTAAAAAACTTAGAGAAACTGTCTTCTTAGCAATAAATACATCAGAGTAACTCCAAATCCAACTGTTACTCATCCACTTGACCAATACTTTGACAATGCTGGTCTAGGTAAGGAAGTAGCAAGGCTATTAAGCCAGAAACGATCCCTTTCTTCATAAAGCTAACACTCAGTTTTTAAGATGGAGTTAACGTTTCCTAAGAATTAGAGAAACCAAAATGATAAAATATAGTTAGTGGCGCCTAGGTGGCTCAGGTCATGATTTCATGGATTTAAGCCCCGCGTCAGGCTCTGTGATGACCAGCTCAGAGCCTGGAGCCTGCTTTGGATTCTGTGTCTCCCTCTCTCTCTCTCTGCCCTTCCCCCACGTGCTCTAAGATAAACATTAAAACATTTTTTTAAAAAACATTAAAAAATACAGTTAAAAATCTGGAAGTTTCCCTTTTCACACCTCTGCAGTTAAAAGGGTTTGCAGAGACTGGAAACTGGTTGAATAAACTATGGTATATTCATATTTTGCAGCTGTAAAAAGGAATGATATTAAACATCCTTGGTAGGGCATACCCTACAGATATGAACTAGTAGATACAAAACCCTTCAAGATGTTTTCTTTCTTTTTTTTTTTTTTTTAATATTTTTGAGAGAGACAGAGAGAGAGAGAGAGAGAGACGGGGGTGGGGGGAGAGGCAGAGAGAGGGAGACAGAATCTGAGGTAGGTTCCAGACTCCCAGCTGTAGGGCTCAAACTCACAAACCGCGAGATCATGACCTGAGCTGAAGTCTGACACTTAACCCACTGAGCCACCCACACACCCGTTTTCATTTTTTAAATTGGTATATGGACAAAACATAAAATGTTAAAAGTAAAACACTTGTATAATAGTATTACATATATAAATATGTAGTATTACCATCACATCTGTCTGAAGTCAAACTGGTCTGTAACCCAAAAACAGGAAATGTAAGAGAATCCTTGTTCTCCAAATCTGCTATTAGAAGTAAAGAAACTCAAGTGGTTTCACCAACAATGGAATTCACTGATTTGACAGTACTTTGTAAGTTTTGGGACTACCACAGAATTTATACAAAGTAACAAGTGATACCCCAAAACTCAGAACAAATGCCTGACATAGTAAATATAATCTCTATTAACCATAACTATTAGAGAATATGCCATTTTCTGGATAACTGAACTCTAGCCATAAACAGGTTTGTTCACCTACTGTAATTTATGGATAGTCAATTTATGAAATCATTAAACTAACTTAGAAGAACTTGAGTTAAGATCTGAGTTCTTGGGGTGCCCAGGTGGCTCAGGTGGTTAAGTGACTTTGGCTCAAGTCATGATCTTGCAATTTGTGAGTTTAAGCCCCGCGTTGGACTCTGTGCTGACAGCTCAGAGCCTGGAGCCTGCTTCTGATTCTGTGTCTCCCTCTCCTCCTTGTGCTCTGTCTCTCTGAAAAATGAATAAACATTAAAAAAAATTTTTTTAAAAGATCTGAGTTCTTAATTATTAACACTCCTTTGAAAAAATTGCAATTAAATATAAATTCTTTAAAGTTTTATTCCTGATTATATAAGTAACATGCTTTTTATAGAAAACAAAAAGTAGCAAATTAAATCCTTACCAGTAAGACCGTCATGTAGAATGAATTCGTATTTTGATATAATTTCTTTCAAGTTTGTTTATGTAAATACAAGCATGGATAAGGGGAGGAAAGTACACCAAACTTTACTGTATGAAACTAGAACTATACTATTTTCAATTAACTTTTATTTTCCTATATTTAATATTTTTTCAAAACCAGGATATTTATTGGTCACAAAACATTCTGAACTCCCGAAAAAATTCTATTGTGACAAGTAGCAGGTAACTCTTTTCTATGCCCTTTTAAAAACTGAAACCTGCCACTCTGACACAACAAATATTCAACTAAATGTCAAACATAAAAATTCTCTTAGAAACATTTGAGCTTAAATGTCCATCAACTGATGAATGGATAAAGAAATTGTGGTTTATATACACAATGGAATACTACGTGGCAATGAGAAAGAATGAAATATGGCCTGTTGTAGCAACATGGATGGAACTGGACAGTGTTATGCTAAATGAAATACGTCATACAGAGAAACACAGATACCATGTTTTCACTCTTATGTGGATCCTGAGAAACTTAACAGAAGACCATGAGGGAGGGGAAGGAAAAAAAAAAAGGTTAGAGAGGGAGGGAGCCAAAACATAAGAGACTCTTAAAAACTGAGAACAAACTGAGGGTTAATGGGGGGTGGGGGGGAGGGTGGGTGATGGACACTGAGAAGGGCACCTGTTGGGATGAGCACTGGATGTTGTATGGAAACCAATTTGACAATAAATTTCATATTAAAAAAAAAAAGAAAAGAAACATTTAATAGGAACTGAGTTCTCGAGGCAGGCATGAAGAAATGGCTTGATGGATTAAAAAGATATTGCCACTAGATCCCATAAGGTCTGAGATGTCCACTACCAAGGACAATCAAGAACTACCTATTATTCCAATGTAATTTTTCATAAGAAAGGGAATCCTTTATTTTCTTTATGGATACCGGTAAAGAAATCAGAAATCCAGAAATCTAAAAGCATCATCAAAAATTAGTCAGGGGGCACCTGGGTGGCTGGTTAAGAGCCTGACTTTTGATTTTGGCTCAGGTCATGATATCGAGGTTCATGAAATTGAGCTCCACATCTGGCTCTGGGCTGATAGTGCAGAGCCTGCTTGGGATGCTCTCTCCCCTTCTCTCTGCGCCTCTTAAAATAAATAAACGTTTAAAAAAAAAAATTAGTCAGCCACATCATAATGATTACACTAGATTCATAATGAAAAATGCACATCAAACCCCAAACTTGAACTTTATACTACTTCAGTTTACAAAACACTTTTAATATTCATTATCTCACTGGAGCCTCACAAAAACCCTGTGAGCAAGGGGATACCAGTTTTTACAGACTAAGTAAAGCCTCAGAACTAAGTTGCAAGATCATAACTAGAACCTATAAATTCCTCTCAGTATCTTTCCATGTAAAATGTAAATTTTATAGCTTTGCTTTTTCTAACTATACAAAAGTAGTAAGCGTTCATTATCACCCCCCAATAAAGAAAAATCACCCTCATTACATTCAGAAAAAAGTTTTCTACAATCTCTTTTTGTTCGTTTTAGTATTCTATAATCTTTACATAAAGTTTATATAAACTACCATTATTTTCCTAGATATATATACCCACACACCTCATTTGGTATTATTTTGTTAGAGTGATGGTCTCACAACATATAAATCCACTTTCACACCTGAGAATACAGGTATTACACTGGTCAGTTAACACAACAGGGAGTACGTGTCATTCTATGCTTTCCTCAGTTTAAATGTCAATCAGCTAATCTCTTCTGGCATACATACGGATCCACTCAGCCTCTTTTCTACCATTTTCTGTCCCTTCCTGTCTCACAAAAGATATGTAAGTCATAACTCCAAAGGTGCCACAAGTGTGAATAGAGAGTATCCCTCGAAATTAAAATGCCACAATGAGGTACCTCAAGGAAACTGTCAAAGAAACAGAATGAGTAGACAATTAGAAACATTATTTGGTATCATGGAGGGCATCACAAACTTCACTGCCACTTGAAAGGAGTGATAAACCTCACGATTCCATATTTGAAAAAAAATGGAAGCTCAACTTGCTAATGTACAATGCTAGGAACAGATCACCACAAGAACCAAGTATTAATCACCTCATATAGCAATGATTCAATAGTTACTATTTCCAGGAAAATGACTTTTTGCTAAACAGGATGAATATAATTAGATATACTTTTTGAAGCACTACATACATAAATGGGTGAAGACAACACTGCATTCACAGTAAATGATGCCTCCCTGACATGTGCATTGGTGGGCCTGCTTACCTTGCTAGCTAGCATCAACAAATGTAATTCATTAGCCCAAGAGAAACCTCCTGACCCAAGCTGGAATCAAGAAATCTTTCCTGGAATTGTTTTTAGAACTAGAATGAGGGGCACCTGGGTGGCTCAGTCAATTGAGAGTCTGACTCTTGATTTCAGCTCAGATCAGCTCAGATCATGATCCTAGGGTGGTGGGATGGAACTCTGCATCAGGCTCTGTGTGGAGTGTGGAGCCTGCTTAAGATTCTCTCTCCCTCTGCCCCTCTCCCCCACTCTCGCTATAAATAAATAAATAAATAAATAAATAAATAAATAAATAAATAAATAAATGTAAAATAAAACAAAACAAAACAAAACAAAACAAAACAAAACTAGAAATGAGGAAAGTAGTGGGTGTTGATAAATTTCAAATGCTACTACAGGGGCGCCTGGGTGGCTCAGTCGGTTAAGCATCTGACTTCGGCTCAGGTCACGATCTCGCGGTCTGTGAGTTCGAGCCCGCGTCGGGTTCTGTGCTGACCGCTCAGAGCCAGGAGCCTGTTTCAGATTCTGTGTCTCCCTCTCTCTCTGACCCTCCCCCATTCATGCTCTGTCTCTCTCTGTCTCAAAAATAAATAAACGTTAAAAAAAATTAAAAACAAAAAACAAATGCTACTATGGGCACCTGGGTGACTCATTGGACTAAGCATCCAGCTCTTGATTTCAGCTCAGGTCATGATCTCACAGTTGTGATTTTCTCTCTCTCCCTCCCTCTCTCTTCCCCTCCCCTGCACGCGCTCTTTCTCTCTCCCTCTCTCAAAATAAATGAATAAACATTTTTTTTTAACTCAAATGCATATATTACTGCCTTAGTGAGAAAGCACAAGCACTGAAACAAAATAAAGCCCATATAACAGAGGCCAGCAGGGCCAAGAGGTAAATACAATATTGAAGACATTCACTACCCAGATGCAATTGTTCTGAGGCATAACCTGCCCTCCCTGCCACTACGCTGTTCGTTTTCATGAAGTATACTAGCCAAAGGGTACATCTCTGTCTAATAGGGTTTCCAAAATCTTCAATTAAGCATACCTAAACTATTTGGTCAAATGCCTAAGCATGTTAACAGTCAACATTTAAAAAAAAAATTAAAACAAGGATAGAAGAAGGGAAAAAATCTAAAACTGAAAGCGAATACATTTTTCAAATGAATACCGTAAGCCACTGTGGAATAAAAATTAACTCAAGTAATTTATGAACCCACTATTAAATATATATATCGTCGGTTTGAGAGTAGCTAAGAGAAAGGGAAGAACTACAAACAAATTCTTACTCTTTTTAGTAGTTTGTTTTGGGATTTTTCTTTGGCAGTGACATCAGTGAAGTAATTCTTCAATTACTTTAGATATATCATAGGATGAAACAAAAAAGTAAATGTTTTGATAGTGCTGAGAACCAGGGCTTTCACTGTGCAAGACAAGATACATAAATATGAAATGAGGAAAAACAAGAAAAAAACTGGACAATAAATTATAAACCACTGAAAAAAACAAGAATCCATAACTCCATACCAATCAATGCAAATGTAGAGGGACTGCTGACTTGAAAATTCATTTTATAACTATATTGGTAAAGATTGGTTCAGACAAGAATCACCTACGCATGTTAAATCCAGAGGGAAATTCTGCTAAGTAGGACATTTACATTTCTTAAAATGCATCTTCACAAATTAATTAGTTCAAGGCGGGAGGAGTCAAACATGTGGACTGAATATATGATCAAACAATATTATCATCCATGGCAGACAGATGGACATCATGTACCTCCAGATTTGATACCATGGGGACACAGCATCACTTAGGCGATTTTTCTGGCCAGAGACACATAATCTCAATCTAATCAAGAGGAAACATCAGACAAATCCAAAATGAGAAATGTTCTATTAAAAAGAAAAAAAAGGGGCACCTGGGTGGCTCAGTTGGTTGAGTGTCCAACTTCAGCTCAGGTCATGATCTCGCGGTGAGTTCAAGCCCAGCGTCAGGCTCTGTGCTGACAGCTCAGAGCCTGGAGCCTGCTTTGGATTCTGTGTCTCCCTCTCTCTCTGCCCCTCCCCCGCTCATGCTCGGTCTCTCTGTCATAAATATAAAAAAAAAAATTTTTTTTTAAAGTAAAAAGAACAGAAAAAGAAACCAAGCAAGCTATATTTTTCAGAAACGTCAACTTCACAGAATACAAAGAAAGGCTACGGAAATGTTCCAGAGTAAAAAAGACTAAAGGACATGACAATTAAATGCAATCATCTGATTCTAGACTGGTCCTGTATTGGAGAGGGGGAAAAAAAAACTGCTATCAAGAACACTATTGGGCCAACTGACAAAATCAGAAGATGGTAGACTAAAGAATTTTATCAATGTTAAATTGAGGTTGATTACTATGACTAATAGTTCAAAAGAAATAGTAGAGGAAATAGCAATAGCAAAAGAAAACAACCTGTTCTTAGGAAATAAACTAAGGTAAAGGAGTACAATATATGTAACTTACTTTCAAACAGTTCAGGAAAAAAAAATCACCATGTGTGTATGTGTACAATAGAAGGGAAAGAGCGTTGGTGGTATAGTGGTAAGCATAGCTGCCTTCCAACAGAAGGGAAAGAAGGGACAGGGAAGTAAGGGGAGACAGGAATTTCTGTCAGAGATTGAATTCATTCAATAAGTTAATGACCCAACCTTTTAAGTCTAACACCAGACTATCTAAGGACTATCTCCTTAATCATATACCAAGAAAAAAAACCATAAGCAAGTAAGGCAACAGGCAGAAAACAAGCAAAACACGTAACACGATAAAAGAGCATCAGCCCTAAACACATTTTTGTTTTTCTTTTTCTACATCATGCTCACTCCCTATTGACTATTAGTCAGCCTATTATGCAATTCATAATAATCTCATCTTTGGGGACATTTCAACTAATCTGAAGATATCCACCCTGCTAGGAGGGGTTCCAGTGAATTACTTCATACAAAATTGGTTAACTCCCATAAGTAAAATTTAACACTAATTTAACATACTGTTTTTTAAAAACTTAAACTCAATGTATTAATTCTGGTCCTGTTGAGTGCTAAAAATGTGACCCTCAGCAAGCTGGTTAACTCAAGCCTCAGTTTCATCATGTGAAAAATAGGAATAAAAACAATACCACTTCAGAATGGTGATGTGACAATTAATTTATACCTCCTGGCGAAATTACACCTTCTGACTCACAGTAGGTACTCAAAAAATGTTAAGATAGCAAACGAAATGCTTTACTTAAGAAATCGGTAGATCGCTTGGGGCGCCTGGGTGGCTCAGTTGGTTGAGGATCTGACTTTGGCTCAGGTCATGATCTCATGGTCTGTGAGTTCAAGCCCCACGTTCAGCTCTGCTCTGACAGCTCAGAGCTAGGTGCCTGCTTCAGATTCTATGTCTCCCTCTCTCTCTGCTCTTCCCCCACTCATGCTCTCTCTCCCTCTTTCAAAAATAAACATTAAAAAAATTTAAAAAAAAAGAAATAGGTAAATCCCTGTTTCTTTTATTAAGACTTGGGTAACTTATGAAAATTTCAATATAGTAGTTAAAATAGAAACTATACACTGTGTATATAGTGTATGTATATGTATATATACACCACGAGTATGGTGTATGAAATTGGGGAAATCTGAATACTATCTGACATTAAGAAATTGTTACTTTAGGAGCAATAAATATGCTTTTCTCTAAGCATTTTAAAGAAAAACTTTGAACTATAAACTGATGAATGACATGGAATTTGCTTAAAAATAATAGGGTGGAGGGGTGCCTGGGTGGTTCAGTAGGTTAAGTGCCCGATTTCAGCTCAGGTCACAATCTCATGGTTCCTGAGTTTGAGCCCCACATCAAGCTCTGTGGTGGTAGCTCAGAGCCTGGAGCCTGTTTCAGTTTCTGTGTCTCCCTCTCTCTTTGCGCCTCCCCAACTCATGCTCGGTAGGTCTCTCTCTCTCTCTCTCTCTCAAAAATAAATAAACATTAAAAATTTTTTTTTAATTTTTTAAAAAAAAACAGTAATAGGGTGGAAGGTAGAGACATGATTGAGCATTAGCTTGCAATTATTGAAGATGGGTACACGGGTGAATCATTACATAATACTCTCTCTTATACATGTTTGAAATTTTCCACAATAAAAAGTTTTCTAAACAAAGGGAAGAAATTCAAAGGAAAATGAAGTTGGCAACATTCACTCAACAACAAGACAATAAGGATATTAGCTGAAAGTTTAATAAAATGAAGACTGTGGAAATCAGGTAGGAAAAAAAATGTAAAAACTTAAAAGACTCGAACAATAATTATTTTGATATTTAAGGAGTTCAAGAGTTGAAAATAACCCAAAATGTATGTGCCCAAGGTAATCATGAATATCAAAACATGTGTACCTTAAAACTCTCCTGTACGCCCTGAACTTTCTTCTCATTACAAAACTCTTGTTCTTGACCCTCACTGATCATTATTATAGCTATGTTTTATTTCTACACCTCACCTTCTTCCTATTACTGTCGTATCTTTCATATACCTATTGTCCATTTTCATTCTCAGCCACAAATTTCAGACTACAGTAAACGAAGTTGAAGTAATAAAAGTTGAATACAAACAGGGGCTTACTGGCTTTGACCACAAACAATTACTTTCAACGTGCAGGAGGTCGAAACCACCACATGTCAACATTCAGTAGCTGCTCTTTCCTTGCAAAACAGTCCAAACAGCCCAAACTATGTCACTGGGTACTCATACTGGAAGCACTAATTCTTAGTATCTAAAGCATGTTATGAAGAATTTGGACAGATTTATTCAAACTTTGACTGGTACACGTTAAGTCAAGTCATGTTAGAAAGAACACAATTTGGACTCCAAAGGCTCAGGATCTTACCCAGGCTCTAGCAAGTACCAGCTGAGTTCATTCACTCAACACATGAGTACTGAATACATACCAGTCACTGGGACAGATACAAAGATAAACAATCAACAATATAAGTGGTTACAAGAGAGGCATATATAAAATTTATAGATACAGCAAATATTTTAATGAAAGGTTAGCTGATTTTTCAGCTCCAAAATTCTATCAATTTAATCTGAAATCTTTTAAGCCTCTTTTTAACTAAAAGGGAATATCCCCAGGAAACAATCTTCAAACAAAAGATGCTTCCGTAAGACTGAAAAACTTGCAATAAAAGTAACAGCTAATGATCTCACTCAATTCTCACATCAATCCCAAGCAGGAAGTAGTATTATCACCATTTTACAGATAAGAAAACAAAAGTTAAGTAAGACTAAAATAACTTATCCAAAATCTTACACATACAGTAAGAAAAAAACAGGGATTTGAATCCAGATCTGATTCCAAAGCCTATTCTCTTTTCACTAAATTATCTGTCTCTCATTTTCTTTCACTACATAAAAAGAAAATTTCCAGAGATCACCTCTGAAAAGCTCCCAAGAGAAAATCTTTAGGACAGCCCTGAAATACAAACTGATGACCGACTATAATAAGCTTCTTTTTTAAACAAGAATATCCGCTATACACACTCTCCAAGACACAAAAAGAAGAGATTACAAGACTAAAATATAACCAATATTCAAGGTAACATATATGTAACACTAATAAAAACATTCTGAAACTAGTTAATAGGAACCAATGAGATTTTGTGATTTTCTTCCAAATGTTTTACCTTTTTCTGAACTAGATTCCAATAATCAAGCAGGGAACGGCCCAGCATATTCTTACCGTATTAACATGTTGGAGTCCACATCACTTAAAAGTGCATATTACAGAGTATGGGGATACAAAATAAAATGTATTTGAAATGTTGTCATATTGAAAGAAAAGAATGCAACATTAAAAAAGTCTAGAATGCCTAATAAAATTAAAGGTATGCTGGAATAATGTAAAGTATGCATTTACTTTTCTGTATAAGTTTCATTAACCGTTTTTTTATAAATTAATTTTTCCAATTTTTCAATTCTAACTGCAAATTTGAGTCAGCAAATATCCCTGACATATAAGTCAACCCTTTACAACAGATGAAGGATAAAAACGAAGAAATTTTTTCGTGCACGATTCTAAAGCCGGTTAGAAAAAGAATTTGAATCAACTTAAGTTGCCAGATCCTGGTAACAAGTTTTGCTTCAGAAATCCTTCAGATTAAAATTGGGTTTTACCCTCCCCGCCCCCAACTTCACCCTAGAGTAAATGTTTAAGATTAAGAAAAATTAGCTTGAGGCAGCCGTCACTGTCTAGTTCAATTAAAGATTTTGTACTAACAAAAGTCTCCCTCGTTCGCAATTATCTCAAACAACAAAAGATCTGTTCAAAACGTCCTCAAGGATCCAACTGTGTGGTATACATTCTCCCCCTACCTTTAACAGAAGGGGACTGAGCCTAGGAATCACACACAAGTAAACCACTAAACATCCGTATTCGCGATTCCTTTGAGAAATTTGTAAATAAGTATCAGAATCATTTATGGTTCCCCGTATCCCGCACAGAGGTGACATTTTCCTTGCTTTCATACCCGCGAAAGGCGGAAACAGCAACCAGCAAAAGCCGCTGGATCTAACATTCTCCCTTCATCCCAACTCCCCCTTCCCCAGCCCCAAACACAAACATGTTCTCTCCACGCTCCTTGCATAACGTCGCTCGCCACAGGGCTCAGCTCAAGCTCCACCGCCTCGCTTCAAGGCCCGACGGGAAAGGTTACTCCCTCGTCGGTGCTCCCGCACCACCGCTTCCTCTGGCTGTCAGGCCCGGCGCGGCCTCGGCAGGCCCTGCGCCGATGGGGAAGGGGCCGCCACGGCGCTGCCAAAGGGCTGTTCTTGTTCCTCGGCCCAATGCAACGGCGTCGGGCGGCTCTTCCAGAAGCAATGTCCTAGCACGGGTGCCCGACCCGGCCCTCCGGGGCAGCAAGGTGAACGGACGCGGTAGCAGGGCAGCCAAGCTTTCCTTCTCATCCCGGGGGTCCCCCAACCTCCTCCCGCCCCCGCCGCCGGCCCGCCGCCATTTTGTGCGCAGCCGCTGCGACACAGATACAATAGTCGGCCCGAATCTCACAGGAAAGGCTCAGGACCCCCACGCTATGGGTTCCCGCCTTCCAGCCCCCTATTCCCCACAAGGCAGCGGTCCTACCTATGCCTACCCGACTAACAGCCGGATCCCATTTGCGCCCCACACAGTTTAGCACTCAGCCTCCAGTCTCGACGCCGAAGAAGCTACCGCCTCCAGAGAGCTGCACGCATGCGCGTCTATCGAGCCTTTGCGAGCCCTCATCTGCTCCCGGCGCCTGCGTACCGCCGGCACCGCGCTCGCCGGGAGGCAAAAGAAAGGAGCCAGCGGAGCTTGGTTCCGGAAGGGGGCGCTCTCGCGTGTGGCGTTCCAGGAGTCCACCGTGTTCTCAAGCACCCAGTGTATCGTTGCCTCTGACCGCTCTGTGCTTGTCCCATCCAAATCTTGCGCAACCTTTGAGATCTGTGTTGTCTCGCCTCCGTGAAGTCTTCCCTGGCCATTTTTGGCTTCAGTAATATTCATTTCGCACTGGATATCATAGTGCTTTGTATGGTTAAGATTTTCCTGCCTTTATGTTCCTGCCTTAAATCTATTTTTGCATCCCTAGCAATGATGTGATGGGTATCACAGCCACTGAAAATATCAGGAAATTAGAACTGATTTGAAGCTTATTAAGCTGAAAGCTTAACGCTCGAAAAATTCTTTCATGTGTCATTCCACAATAAAAATAACCTACCTGTGTGTTAGATATTTTTAACCTTCATTTAACTGATGAAAAAACTTGGGGTTGAGAGAACTTGAGTAACTTAACTTACTCTACTACACCAACATAAAAGCTCAATGGTTGGGCAAAATCTGGTAAAACTCAGAAGTCTCACCTAGGATACCACACAAATCACACCACCTGCCCTACGTCTCATGCGTCAGTTTTACCTAGCAGCCAGCAGATGCGTTTCTTTTATTAACATTAAAATAAGCATAGAGAGGGGCCTAAGCGGCTCATTCGGTTAAGTGTCCGACTTTGGCTCACAATCTTGTGGTTGCTGCGTTCCAGCCCCACGTGGGGCTCTGAGCTGACAGCTCAGAGCTTGGAGACTGCTTTAGATTCTGGGTCTCCCTCACTCTCTGCCCCTCCACGACCATGCTCTCGCGTGCGCGCGCGCGCCGGCGCGTGCACGCTCGCGTTTTCTCTCTCTCTCTCTCTCTCTCTCTCTCTCTCTCTCTCTCTCTCTCTCTCTCCCCCTCAAAAATAAGCATTAAAAATTTTTTAATAAATAAAAATAAAATAAGCACAGAAAAAGATGAAAGAAAAGTCTTTTTTACAAACTATATTTAACCACATTTTCATTTCAAACTAAATATCCTGGTAGAGGAAACAAACCAAAAAAAAAAAAAAAAAAAAAGCCAACACGCCAACTCCAAATAACTAATATTGAGTCTTGAAGTGTTTCCTTCCATACATTTCTGTATATTCATACAAACATACACAAACATATTATTTGCATGTAACGGGAAATGTTCTTTTTATTTTTTGCCAAAAACTTACACATTAGCCTGCTATTTCCTTTTCTGATTACTGACATTTCTTCAAATAAACAATATAGATCCTCTTTCTTAAATAGATAATATTCACAGTATGGCTCCATTATCAATTATTCAACGTGTTGTTGACACTGAAGTTGTTTTCAATCTTTTGGATACAATAAACATTGCTGTATATAAACAGCCTTACCCACTGATATTTTTATTTTTATAGGCTAGAATCCCAATAGTTACACTGCTACATTAAAGATGTATATATATCTATATCTAGATGTTTTATGATATATAATTTGATTATAATTTCTTTCTCCCCCCCCCCCCACAATCATTTTGGCAATTTAATTCTCCTAGAAAAACATCCATTTTATCTGGGTTTCCAAATTCATTTCCCTAGAATTGGGCAAAATAAACTTGTAAATTCCTTTTTCTTTTATGTTGTCCCCTTACATTTTTTATTTATTTCTACAGCACTTACACCTAACATACCATATAATTTATTTCTTATTGCTTCTTATCTCTGTCCACTAGAACATAAGCTCCATGGTGTTCGATATTTTGCCTGTTTTCTTCACTGCTTTATCTCCAATGCCTATAATAATACTTGACACACAGTAGAAAAATTAGTGTATACTTTTATTACAAAATGAATGAGTAAAAATGTGTGTGTATGTGTGTGTGTTCATGTGTGTATGAAGTTATTGACCTCCTTTCATATCTACCGTCCATGTGAGTTTCCTCCTTTAAAAAAATCCTTCGGGGGCGCCTGCGTGGCTCAGTCAGTTAAGTGTCCTACTTCAGCTCAGGTCAGGATCTTGTGGTCTGTGAACTGGAGCCCCATGTTGGGCTCTGTGCTGACAGCTCAGAGCCTGGAGCCTGCTTCAGATTCTGTGTCTCCTTCTCTCTCTGCCCCTCCCCTGTTCATGCTCTGTTTCTCTCTCTCTCTCTCTCAAAAATAAGTAAACTTTAAAAAAAATCCTTCTAACATTCTTTGCTTATATTTCTAATGAGCTGATTGTCTCTTTTGTATCAGGAGGTAATTCTTAGTATAGAAGGAACATTAACCCTTTGTCAAATAGGTGTATATTTTCTTTCTGAGTATCTTTTGCCATTGTAAATTTTAAATGTAATCAAATCTATCTTTTCTCTTATGACTTCTGAGTATTCTTTTTGTCTAAGAAACGTCACTCTACTCCCCAGAAGCATACACACCCTGGAACTATACAAAAATTCTCCTAAACTTGCTAAATTTTTATTTACAATTTCATAATTTTATTTTTTGCAGTTAGATGTATTTTATCTAACATTTATTCTTTTTCTGATATGAAGTAAAGATCTAACTTTATTTTCTTCCAAATATATTAAATCATGAAGTTTCCAGATATTTAAAAAAATGATACTTTCTTCCCCCTTCACTGAAATGGCTCTTCCCTTTAAAAAACAAACAACAGGGGCGCCTGGGTGGTGCAGTTGGTTAAGCGTCCGACTTCAGCCAGGTCACGATCTCGCGGTCCCTGAGTTCGAGCCCCGTGTCGGGCTCTGGGCTGATGGCTCAGAGCCTGGAGCCTGTTTCCGATTCTGTGTCTCCCTCTCTCTCTGCCCCTCCCCGGTTCATGCTCTGTCTCTCTCTGTCCCAAAAATAAATAAATAAACGTTGAAACAAACAAACAAACAAACAACAAAGGAGTAAGTTCCCACATATAAAATGGATTCATGGACCTTCTAGTCTGTCTTACTTATCTGTCTACCTATGTTCCAGGACCATTTATAACATTCATTAACTGAGGTTATTATTTGAGGTCCTCCTCTGTTCCAGGAACTCTTCTGGCACCAAAGAGTCAGTGACAAACCAGAAGGCAACACTAACTCATGCCCTCATAGCATATACAGCCTAGATGGGGGAGACAGACAATAAACAAGAATATATATGGTATGTCAGATTGGTACTTGCTTTGGAGAAAACCAAGGAAGATCAGGACAGAGGGAATAAGGAAGTAACAGAAGCTGTGATTTATTTTTTTAATTTTTTTTTTCAACGTTTATTTATTTTTGGGACAGAGAGAGACAGAGCATGAACGGGGGAGGGGCAGAGAGAGAGGGAGACACAGAATCGGAAACAGGCTCCAGGCTCTGAGCCATCAGCCCAGAGCCCGACGCGGGGCTCGAACTCATGGACCGCGAGATCGTGACCTGGCTGAAGTCGGACGCTTAACCGACTGCGCCACCCAGGCGCCCCAGAAGCTGTGATTTAAATAGGATGGTCAAGAAAGCATGACTCAGGGGTAGCTGGCTAGCTCAGTCAGTAGAACATCCAACATTGATCTCAGGTTCATGAGTTCGAGCCCCACGTTGGGTAGATATAGAGATTACTTCTAAAATAAATAAGCAAACAAACTTCTTTAAAAAAAAAAAAAAAAGCATGGGGCCACCGGGTGGCTCAGTCAGTTAAGCACCCAACTCTTGATTTTGGCTCAGGTCATCATGATCTCATGGCTTGTGAGTTCAAGCTCCATGTTGGCTCCATGCTGTCAGCATGGAGCCTGCTTGGGATTCTCTCTCTGCCCCTCCTCCACTTGTGCACAAGCGCTCTCTCTCTCTCTCTCTCTCTCTGTCAAAATAAATAAATACACTTAAAAAAAAAAAAGGCATGACTAAGAAGGCAGCATGTGAGCAGAAAACTGACTGAAGTGTATAAATAAGCACTAGAGAAATCTGGGAGGAAGAGCAGCCTAGGAAAGGTGAACATAAAATACAAAAATTCTTGTGGTGAAGGCCATCTTGGCATACTTGAGAAACTGCAAGAAAGCCAAAGAAGTTGCAATAGCATGAGTAAGAGGGGACACAGGAGATGAGGTGGAGGGGAACCAGGCTATTTTAGTCTGCTGTCGTTGCCATTACCAAAATATCACTGGCTGGGTGGCTTAAACAACAGATTTATTTTCGCACATTTTTGATAGCTAGAAGTCCAAGATCAGGGTATAGACAAGTTTGGTTTCTCCTTAGGCTTCTTTCCTTGGTTTGCAGTTGGCCAATTTCTTTCTGTGTCTTCACATGGGCTTCTTCTATGCATATACATCTCTAGTGTCCCTAACCTCTTCTTATAAGGACACCAGTAATATTGGATTAGGGCCCACTCACATGACTTCATTTAACTGTAATTACCCTGTAAGGTCCTGTCTCCAACTACTGTCATATTCTCTGAGGCATACTGGGGTTAAGACTTCAACATATGAATTTGGGAGGACACAATTCAGTCCATGACAAAGACCATCTCAAGGCCTTGGTTTTTACTGTGAAGAGATGGGAAGCTTTTGAGCAAAGGCATGACAAACTGACTTTCATTACATTGAATACTTACTCTGTGCCACTACTCTAAATACTGGAGGATACAGTAGTCAGGAAAAATCAGGTACCTGCTTTCACAGCGTTTTAGTGGAAAGAAATAATAAACAAAGAATATATAATGTGATAACATAAAGTAAGGGAAATAAAGCAAGTAAGGGAAAAATGATAAAGCAGTGGCTGGATAATGCTTTAGATATGATCGCCAGGGAAGTCCTCTCTGGTAAAGTGACAGCAGAGATATAAGGGAAGAGTGAGGGAAAGTCATTCAGATATCTGGAAGAAGAGGTTTCCAACAGGACACATCAAGTGCAAAGGCCCTGTGACAGGAGCACATTGGGTATGTTTGAGGAATAACTAGAAGGCCAGCACAGCTGATGTGGAATGTTACAGAGGAAGGACAAGATAAGGATAGAGAAGTATAAGGGATAAGATCATGCAAATCTTGATAAGCCACTTATGGCTATACAGAACACTGAATACATATTGGATTAGGAATCACAAAAGTTTCCTTTCTAGCCCTGCTCCAATACTAACCTCACTGGATTTTGATTTCCTTACCATAAAAAGGGGTAAGGGAAGGGACTAGATTAGCTTACCCATAAGATGTGAATCTGGAAATCTCTTGTAAACTAAAAGATGTTCATGAATATTTTTGGCATTCCTAAGAAAAGAAAAATTTTTTTAATTTTAGAATCTACTATATCCACACTACTCCATGCTTTTATACCTTTTAGCTACCTTGGACCACTTGCAGAAATTCACATTCCCATCTAAAAATGTCAGCATTCCTGACAGAAAAAAAGTCGTTTTACTCCACATCCTCTTCTGACCATCGCTCTTGTCCACAATCCTCCACCCCTTTTGTTACCCACACTGCTTTCTGATTGGCCATACAAGTACTGAGCAGCTCTAGCCACTGTGCGCCTTCTGCCTGCTCAGCACAGTCACAGCTCAATGCCTGAAAGGATTAGAAAAAAGAATAGTCATCCCAAGCTTTTTCCTGTGATTTGTTAACATGCATGGGACTTTGTCTAAATGACATAAAGAATCTCATCACCATCTCATCTCAAGTGCAAGTGTTGTAAAAAATGGGATTTGGGGGCAATAATTGCCCTCTATATGTCTTTACTTTATTTATTTATATTTATTTTAGAAAGAGAGAGAGAACACATGAGTTGAGGAGAGGTACAGATGGAGAGAGAGACAGAGACAGAGAGAGAATCTTAAGCAGGCTCCATACTCAGCACAGAGCCCAACATGGGGCTCAATCCAATGACCCTGGGATCATGACCTCAGCCAAAATCAAGAGTTGGACACTCAACCAACTGAGCCACCCAGGGTACCTCTACGCTCCATATATCTTTAGAATCAAAATCTAATGATTGAGATAGACACAGAGCCATGATGAAAGTCTGAGAAACCCCAGAGCCATATCATGCCCTGCTAAAGAACATAAACATCAACAAAAGTTGGGTCTTACTGATATTTGAATTTTGCCTCGTTTTGCCAGACTATAAGGTGTGTTTTAAATGTTTACTTTTGAGAGACAGAGAGAGCATGAGCAGGGGAGGGGCAGAGAGACAGGGACAGAGGATCCAAAGCGTGCTCTTCACCGACAGCAGCAAGCCCCATGTGGGGCTCAAACCCATGAACCACATGACCTGAGCCAAACTTGGACACTCAACCGACTAAGCCACCCAGGTGTCCCAGTTTGCCTCTTCTTATTAAGGTGCTTTCTAAGGGTTCCTGAGTGGTTCAGTCAGTTGAACGTCCAACTTTGGCTCAGGTCATGATCTTGCAGTTTGTGAGTTTGAGCCCCGTGTTAGGCTCTGCACTGACAGCACTTCAGATTCTGTCTCCCTCTCTCTCTGCCCATCCCCTGCTCTCTATCTCTCAAAAATAAATAAACTTTAAAAAAAAGTGATTCCTAAATATATCCACCGGTTCTTTGATATGATTCACTTCACAAGGTAGAGCCTAATTCCGCACTCACTGAATGCCCAGGTCAGACTTATCATATTGTTTCTAATAAATAAAATGTGGTGCAAGGGATGCTATGTGACTTCTAAGGGTAGGTCATAAAGAGGATACCTTCCACCCGACTTTCCCTTCTCTCTTTTGGATTACTTACAGCAGGAAAAGCCAGGTTCCATGTCATAAGAACATGCAAACAGCCTGCTGAGACACCCAAAAGGGAAGGAATTTTAAATACTAACAGAAGCAGACAGCTTAGCTTAACAGAGAGATCAGGAAAAGAGACTGTCAAAGAGAGCTCTGCTAAAACACTGTCATCCCAGAGTAACTTGTGCCTATCCACGGCTGTATTCTCTGAGGAGCAGGAACAGAAGTTGCGCATTGAAGGGGCAATAGGCTTCACTAAAATAGTTTAAGTTATTAGACAAACAACCAACCAAACAACAAGAAAAATAAGTCCCAGGAGAGAGATAATCAGGATCTAGATTTGCTACATGGTACCTAAAATGTCCAGTTTTCAACAACAAAAATTTACAAGACATACAAAGAAACAAGAATGTGTGACTCCTACACAATAAGATAGGACAACAGAAACTGCCTGTGGCAAGGTTCAGATATAGGATTTAACATACAAAGACTTGATAATAATTATTAGAAATGTATTGGTAGAGATGCGCGTGGGAGGCTCAGTTAAGTGTCCAACTTCCGCTCAAGTCATGATCTCATGGTTTGTGGTTTTGAGCCCTGCGTTGGGCTCTGCTGACAGCTCAGAGCCTGGAGCCTGCTTCAGATTCTGTGTCCCCCTCTCTCTGCCCCTCCCTTGCTCGCTCTCTCTCTCTCTCTCTCTCTCTTTCTCAAAGATAAATCAACATTTTAAAAAGTAATAAAAAATAAAATCTGAAAAAAAAAAGAAATATATTGGAAGAACTAGAGGGAGCCATGCTAAAAGAAGTAAATAAAATGTATGACATGTTGCAGCAAATAGAGAATGTCAATAAAGATAGAGGAATAACTTTTTCAAAGAACCACATGGACATTATGGAGGTAAAAAGTACAATAACTAAAATAACAAGTTCACTAGAAGGGTTCAAGAATAGATCTGAACTGGCAGAAGAAACAGCTAAAACAGGTACCAATGTAGATCTTTCATAAAAAACAGCAGTGTAACACAATTTTCAGAAAGTGGGGGACACTCTTCACTTTATACCATTTTGGCTTAAGAAATATTTCATAGGAATGCTCTACTTTCAGACAGTGGGGGAAACTTGTAATGGACGTTTCCGTGGCACCAGCACTATAGGTTTTGGAGTCACTGTAAGATACACAGAATTACATCCATAATTAATATGAGGGACAACATTTCAAGCAGTAATTTCTCATACATGGAAAATAAAATTAAGAAAGGACCATCAAACAAAAGCTTCAGACAAGGCAAATCCGAGGAGAGCATATGAGAACAGCTGCTGATTCAAGTGAGGGGTTCTGGCATAACCAATGAGAAGGCTGCCAAATACTATTCCAACACCAGCACCAGAAACTGCTACTCCTATTGTTGCACCACCTGCACCAATAAATTTGCTAATAGTATCAATGTCTCTCTGATTGCACTGGCGTGAAACTCCCACTGGATTAGCCAAAACACCATTCTGTGCTGCCATTAAATACTGTAGAGCCCTCTTCTCTCAAGATAACACTGATGCAGAAATTGGTCTGGATGCAATTCTGGATCCAGCTTGGATTAGAGGAGAGGTGCGGGTAAGCTTGGCACAGATGAACATACTATACTCTTTGCAGGCAGCACAACTAGAAGACTTGGGTGACAGGCAACGTAAGTTCCTCTCCACTTCTTCTCTTCCTGGAAGGCGGTGGTAGTGGCTATTTCAGAGGTCAAAGGAGTGCGGTTCCGGGTGCCTGGGTGGCTCAGTCGGTTAAGCGGCCGACTTCGGCTCAGGTCATGATCTCTCGGTCCGTGAGTTCGAGCCCCGCGTCGGGCTCTGTGCTGACAGCTCAGAGCCTGGAGCCTGTTTCAGATTCTGTGTCTCCCTCTCTCTGACCCTCCCCTGTTCATGCTCTGTCTCTCCCTGTCTCAAAAATAAATAAAAACGTTAAAAAAAAAATAAAAAAAAAAAAAGGAGTGTGGTTCTCTTTCATTTTTGAAGGATAGTTTGACCAGATACAGAATTCTTGGTTGATACTTTTTTCCTTTAGCACTTTGTATTCTTTTAAAGTTTTTTTTATTTTTTATTTTTTATTTTTAGGGGTACCTGGGTGAGTCAGTCGGTTAAGTGACCGACTCTTGAATTTTGGCTCAGGTCATGATCTCACAGTTCAAGAGTCTGAGCCCCATGTTGAGCTCTATGCTCACAGTGCAGAGCCTGCCCTGGATTCTCTCTCCTCTTTGTCTGCCCCTCTCCTGCTCTCTCGCTCTCTCTCTCTCAAAAATAAATAAGAAATGTTTTTTAAAAAGGCTTTTTTAGGGGCGCCTGGGTGGCGCAGTCGGTTAAGCGTCCGACTTCAGCCAGGTCACGATCTCGCGGTCCATGAGTTCGAGCCCCGCGTCAGGCTCTGGGCTGATGGCTCAGAGCCTGGAGCCTGTTTCCGATTCTGTGTCTCCCTCTCTCTCTGCCCCTCCCCCGTTCATGCTCTGTCTCTCTCTGTCCCAAAAATAAATAAACGTTGAAAAAAAATAAATAAAATAATAAAATGTTTTTTTAGTTTTTTTATTTTTAAGTAATCTCTATACCCAACATGGGGCTCAAATGCACAACCCCAAGATCAAGAATCACATGCTCTACTGACTGAGCCAGCCAGGTACCACATGTTTTAGCACTTTAAATATGTTATTCTATTGCCTTCTGGCCAACACGATTTGCAAAGACAAATTGGTTGTCATTGTTACTGGGGCTCTCTTGTACAAGATAAGTCCATTCTCTCTTGTTTTCAAGATTCTTCGTCTTCCAACAGGTTGACTATACTATATCTGTATGTGGATCTCTTTGAATTTATCCTGCTAGGATAAATTGAACTTTTAGTTCATTGAACTTTTTGGATGTGTAGTTTCACATCTTTCACCAAATTTGGAAAGTCTTTGTATATTATTTCCTCAGAAAGTCTTTCTTCCCTGTTTTTCTCTCTCCTTTCTCTCTCTCTCTCTCTCTCTCTCTCTCTCTCTCTCTGGGACTCCTATTACACATACTCTGGTATGTGTGATGGTGTCCCACATATCTCTTAGGCTCTGTTCATTTTTCTTCATTCTTTTTCCTTTGTGCTCCTCTGACTGGATAATCTCAATTAAATATTTTCAAGGGTGTTGATTCTTTCTTCTGCCTGCTCAAATATGTTATTGAACACCTTGTTTTATTTTGTTCCTAGTCACCCCATTAGCAAGGGTGGGATTCCCAACCTAGGATTATTGACATGGCTGAACACATGACATCCAACACTGAGAAAATGAGATTGCTAGCAATTTGTTGTCACATATACTTACCACCTGGGGGAAGAGGACATCACACATCACACAGAGCCCTGTGAGAGTCATACTCAGAAACAGAATGAACAATCACATGTCGTAGGTAGGCTTTGTCATTTCAATAGAGTGGGTTGATACTTGGCTCCTGCAGTAAGCTGTGATTGTCTTATTTGAAGACTTTCATAGACTTGCAGGGAATGGAAACCTGTTACTCAGGAACAATCAGGAACTGCACATGGTCCCATGATAAAAAAGTTTGTTTGGCTGGGGGTATGGAGTTTCTTTTTATTTTATTTGTTTTGTTTTTAATTCCTTTAGTTTTTTTTCTTTTGGTTTATTTATTTTGAGAGAGAGAGAGAGAGAGACGTGGGTGAGGGAGGAGCAGAGAGAGAGGGAGAGAGAGAATCCCAAGCAGGCTCTACGCTATCAGCACAGAGCCTGATATGGGGCTGGAACACATGAACTGTGAGATCATGACCTGAGCTGAAATCAAGAGTCATATGCTTAACTGACTGAGCCACCTAGGTGCCCCTGAAGTTTCTTTCTAGAGTGATGGAAGTCTTTCTAATGTTGATTGTGGTGATAGCTGTGTAGAACTCTATGAATATATTAAGAACCACCGAATGGTCACTTTCAATGGATGATATCCATTGAATTCATGTGTGAATCATGTCTCAGTAAAGCTTTTACATTAAAGGTTCCTTCTATAACTTATGAGAGTTAATTTTAAAGCTGCAGAGAAAACAAACAAACAAACAAAAGGACAGAGCCTCCAGCTCTGCTACTGGAAAGCCAGGTCTCAAAGAGCAATAGAATATGAACTTCTCATCATTCATGACCCAGCAACAGCAGCTCTGCTGACTTTGTCATCTCCTCATGCCCTCTGACACAGGCAACTGTTGTTCCCTACTTAAATAAGTCTACCACACAGATGACTCAGTATTTCTAGGTTTCTGCTTCCCCTCTGACCTTAGCTTCTGCTTCTCTTCTTTCTGTAAATCTCAGATTCAGATTTGTTTGGGTCCCTTTGTCCCCTTTTTGCAGCGTTCTCATACTAGTCCATTCATAAGTCACTGGTCTGACTAATAGAACATACATTTTGGCTAAGGCACTTATCCCTAATTTAATTAGCTCTGGAAGAGGCAGTAGGTAATATGATACATTGCTAGTGTGAATCCAAAATAGTACAGCCATTCTAGAAAATGGCTTGGCCCTTTCTTATAAAGTTAAACAAGCATTTTCTATATAACCCTAGAATCCCACTCCTGAGAATCTACCCTAAAGTGATAAAGTTTATATCAACATGAAAACCTATATACAGATGTCCATAGCAGGTTTATTTATAATAGCCCCAAACAGGAAACAACCAAATGTCCTTCAAAGGATAAATGGATAAACAAATTTTGGTACATCCATACAATGAACATTACTCAGCAATAAAAAGGAACACATTACTGATACATACAACAACTTGGATAAATCTTAAACATGCTGGGTGAAAGAATCTAGCCTCAAGAAGTTACCTTCTACGTGATTCCATTTATATAACATTCTCAAAACCATAAGACAGCAGTGATGGAGAGCAGATCAGTAGTTGCCAGGAGTTACAGTTGGAGTGGAAGTGTGACTATAAAAGGCTAGCACAAGGGAGCATTTTGGAATGATAAAACTGTTCTTTTTCTGATTATGGTGGTAGTTATACACATCTATACGTAAGTTAAAATACAAAGAACTGTACACCAAAAGAAAAAAATTAAAGTTTCTGTACGATAAGCTTAAAAATAAAAACTAACGAATTTAGAATATCCTTACGGAATGAATGTTTGTGTCCCCCGCCTCAACCCCCATTCATAAGTTGAAACCCTAACCCCTAATGTGGTGGTATTAGGAGGTGTGGCCTCTGGGGGTGATTAGGTCATGAGGATGGAGGCCTTGTGAATGGGATTTAGTGCTCTTATAAAGGAGACCCCAGAGAGCTCTCTCGCTCTCTTTCTGTCATGTGAGGACACAAGAAGACAGCTGTCTGCAACTCGGGAAGAGGGTTCTCACCAGACCTGATCATGCTGGCACCCTGATCTTGGACGTCCAGGCTCCAGAACCATGAAACATAAGTGTTTGTTGTTTATAAGCCACTCATTCTATGATATTCTCATAAAATAGCAGACAGATATTAACAAGCAAGTTATAGAAGAGAAAATGCAAATAGTCAAATTTATTAGTAATCAAAGGAATACAAATTAAAACAGTAAGAAGATATTGTTCACTTACCAGATTGGCAAAAATGAAAGACTGATAGTATCTAGTGGGGGTGAATATGTGGGGAATTTAGTAGACTCATATGTTAGTGAATATGTAAACTGGTAGAGCCTTTTTTAGAGGGCATTCTGATGGCATCTTAAAAAAAATGCATATATCCTTTAAACCAGATAGTATATTTATATAATTCCAGTACTTATCATAGTACCTGGTATATAGAAAATCAATTACCATGTGAAAATTGAGATTATCAGGTAAGATTTCCTGGAAGAAATGGGGGCACCTGACAGACTCAGTTGGTTAAGTGTCTGACTTTGGCTCAGGTCATGATTTCATGGCTTTGTGAGTTCGAACCCTGTGTTGGGCTCTGTACACTGTGCAGACCCCATTTGGGATTCTCTCTCCCTCTTTCTCTGCCCTTCCCCTGTTCACGCTCTATCTCAAAATAAATAAATAAATAAATAAATAAATAAATAAATAAATAAACAAACAATAAAAATAAATTGAAAAAAAAAAAAAAAGATTTCCTGGAAGAAATGAAGGTTTGAGCTGACCCTTCAAGGATGGCTAGGATTTGAATCAGTAAAGAGGAAAAAAAAAAAAAAAAAAAAGGATATTCTAGGAGAAAGAAAAGCCGAGACACAGTGACTCAAGAGGCAGAATGTTAAATTGGCATCAGCCAGGCTTCAGTGCAAGAGAAGAGTAGGAAGGTGGAGAGAAAGAAATGGAAATGTTTTCACACAGTGAGGTCCACCTAATCTTTTGGAGCTCAAATTAGATTCCACCTCCCCTAAGAAACCTCCCCTATCCCCAGAATTAATTGCTTGACCTATTGCACTTCCATAGCTCCAGAGGGAAACCTCATTATCACTGATTCTCAAACTTCATCCTGCATCAGAATCACATGGTAGGTAGGTTTTTAAAACACAGATTTCTGGCTCCACCCCCTACAGTTTCTGATTCAATAGGTCAGAAATTGTGGGGACCACAATTTGAGAGCTACTACTCTGCCAAATTGGCCTCTTTTGAATTGCTAAAATACCATTATAGTGAACAGCTATTATTTTTGCCTTCCCAGTACCTGTTCTGGCTTTTTTCAGTAACCAAGCCCTTTTCTAGAGAACTATTTCTAAGTAGCTTAGGGGTGCTTGCTTCCCCCTTAGACACAGGACCCAGACCTGACCAAAGTATTCTATTCCTGTGGTCACAGTAATTGATTCAGGAATGAGAATATGGCCAAGCAGGATCTTCTCTGGGGTTTTTCTGCAGAGTTATCAGAGAAGATGCTCTCTTTCTGCTAAGGTTGCTAACCTGATAAGATGGAAGTCTCAGGTTTCTGGTGGCCTTCGTGACTACCAAATGGAGAAAAGCTGTTAAAGAGAGAAGGAAGATGTGGATGACATCACCTGAACCCTTATATCCAGCCATGCTCAGTTAAACTACTATAACTTGGAACATTGTATCTGTGCCTATCAAACCTAAAGCTTGAGAGGCTTTTAGAAATACAGTATCTTATATATGAACACAAGACCTAAATTGGGCCAATCAGACTAAAGGGAAAAGACATTTCATTTTAGTGGACAGCCTCTCCTTGCCTCCATTCCAAGACATCACCAAGAAAGTCTCTATCCTCTGTAGTTACTGGCAGCAACCTTGCCACCACAGGAAGCCAGTCTTAGGATAGAGCCTCTGTTGAGAATGGCAGGATGAAGAGAAGAATAAACCTGGGTCTATACTGACATAAGTGAGCCACTGCTGACATTTATCAGTTACCACCTATCACTGGACTTTGGGTTGTATAAGACAATAAATTTATTTGTTTGGTCTAGTGTTTTTTTTATTTTTAATTTTTTTAAAAGTCTATTTATTTTGAGAGAGAGAGAGAGACAGTGGGGGGGGGGGTGGGTAGGGTGGGCAGAGGGAGAGAAAGAGAATCCCAAGGAGGCTCCACACTGTCAGTGCAGAGCCTATTGCAGGGCTTGAATTCCAGAACTGCAAAATCATGACCTCAGCCAAAACCAAGAATCAGATGCTTAACCAACTGAGCCACCCAGATACCCCCAAGCCAGTGTTTTTGTATCAAAGTCAAAAACTATCCTCAGTCATGTAAGCTAAGTCATATAATTGGCTACTTCTGACATTGAATTCTTGCAAGAAACAATAAGCTTCAATCAAAATGGCCCATCTGAAAACAAATAAGAAACACTCTAGAGCCTTGCAAAGAGATATCTGTATTGTCCAGAGACAGTAATCCCAAAATGGGTGTAGGTCAGATAATCACTAACCTTACTAGGTTACAAAAACCAAAAGTTCTGCCTCAAGCTAATGTAAAGGAGTCACAATGGGAGAGCTCATCAGGGTCCAGGAAGATCCAAAGAATTGGGACAGCCTGAAGGACCAATGTCTTCTTGCTTCCTTTTGCCTCACAGCAACCCAATCTAGGTGGGACAAAGGTGAATACCATATAATAATGAGCCAGTCTGAAATGCACACTGGGGACAAGGGGAAGAAAAGTTGTGCCTCCCCACCTTGAAAATGCCCCAAGACAGAGGCCATGATTGAAGTAGTTAAATTTGAGTGAAGGAGCTTAACAGACAAAGAGACCTATTCCTGGGGCACCTGGGGGCTCAGTCATTTAAGTGTTAGACTCTTGATATCAGCTCAGGTCATGATCTCGAGGTCCTAAGATCAAGCCCTGCATCATGCTCTGCACTGAGTGTGGAGCCTGCCTGGGATTCTCTCTCCCTCTCTCTCTGTCCTTCCCTTGCATGCACATGCACACACACACACACACACACACACACACACACACACACACGCACGCGCACGCGTGCTCTTTCTCTCTCTCAAAATAAATAAATAAACTTAAAAAAAAAAGAGAGACCTATTCCTAAGGAACAGAAATGAGCATGTACATTCAATATTGATGTGAACACAGTCTTTCTGGAAGGCAATTTAACTTAACAGAAACCTTTTAAAAAATGTTTCTACTCTGGGGGTGTCTGGCTGGCTCAGTCAGTTAAGTGTGCGACCTTTGATCTCACCTCTGGTCTTGAGTTCAAGCCCTACATTGGGCTCTGCGCTAGACAAGAAGCCTAGCTTAAAAAAAAAAAAAGTCTATACTCTGGATCTAACAATTCTATATCTAGGAATTGATTCTAAAGAAATGAAGACTTAACTACAGATAGATTCAAATGGCCACCACTGAAAACAATTTGAACGTCCAATTGCCAAAGTTATGTCTTTCATTTAAGTGTCTTCTATACTCCAGCCATTTTGCTACACAATGGAGATAAAACAGTACATGTCAAATTAAGGGCCAAAAGTGAAAGTTCAGAAACTTTTATATCAACTTAACACAGCACTTTTAGGTCTTAAAGCTAATAAAAATGCATGGCTTATATTTTGTATCTCTTTGTGTTTTTATTTTATTTTTTCCAGTAACTTATTTTTATTGTATATAACAAAAATATTGTTCTGTGACAGATTGGGCATTAGTTAATTATTTAATTAATTAATTTTTGAGAGAGAGAGCATAAACAGGGGAGGGGCAAAGAGAGAAAGAGAATCTTAAGTGGGCTCTGTAAGATCACGACCTGAGCCAAAATCAAGAGTTGGATGCTCAACCAACTAATCCACCAAAGTGCCCCCAGATTGGAAATTTAAAAAAATTGGTCCTTCACCACAGATACTTTGAGAAGCCTTGGTATAGAGAATTTATAAGATGGAGGCCTAATTGGGTATAGGAAACCAGTTCATTTGGCCAAAAATTACAGTACAGACTAAGGTGCTGGCAATGAAGACAGTAAGAAATGGAAAAAACTTAACATATTTAGGAGGCAAAATTGGTACAATTTGGTAATATGTAGATATGAGGAAGAAGTGAAGGATGTGTCAACAGTGATTCCTAAGTTGATGGCTTATTCAGTGGGACAGATAATCTTGCCTTTCACTGGAAGACTGCCAGGTTTGGGGGACGGGGGATTCATTAGTTCTGCATAGCTTGGATTTGTAGAGTTTGGAGTGTCTTTGACAAAGCAGAAATGCTAAATAGGCAATGAGATATACCTAGGCTAGGTCTCAAAAGAGGCTTATGAGATGTAAATTTAGAAGTCACTGGCATGTTTCTAATAATTGAAGCTGTGAGCCATTGATGAGATTACCTGGGGAGATAATACTGACAAGATGGTCTAGGCCAAGTGTTGAGAACAGGCAATATTTAATGACTCTGAAGAAAAGGATGAGCTTGCAGAAATAACTGAGGACTTTGGGGCACCTGGGTGGCTCGGTTGGTTAGGCGATCAACCAGCTCAGGTCATGATCTCGTAGTTTGTGAGTTCAAGCCCCATGTCGGGCTCTGTGCTGACAGCTCAGAGCCTGGAGCCTGCTTCGGATTCTGTGTCTCCCCTTCTCTCTGCGCCCTCTCCTGCTCACACTCTGTATCTCTTTGCCTCTCAATAATAAATAAACGTTAAAAAAAATTATTAAAAAAAAAAAAAGAAATAACTGAGGACAAACCACACAATTGCTTTATATCCACATAATGAAATATTGCTCAACAATTTAATTTTTTAGATTGTAGTATTAACTAAAAAAGTTTAAAGTATCTATCATATGTTCCCATTTTTAAAAGAAAAATATAAATATATGCAATCATATATCCAAAAGTAGATGTCATTAAAAGCCTCGTGTTAATAGTGGGATATATTGAGAGTTTTTTTCCTGCTCATTTTCATTTCTACTTTTTTTTTTATAATGACCACAGTTTTTTCCTTGTGCCAAAGCAAATTTTTAATAATTTATGTGCACATGAGGGTACAGTTTTCAGATTTAAAACTTTGACTGAAACATAAAATGTATATTGATTTTTTTTTCTTTTGCTTAGAAATACCTTTATTTTAGGGGCGCCTGGGTGGCGCAGTCGGTTAAGCGTCCGACTTCAACCAGGTCACGATCTCGCGGTCTGTGAGTTCGAGCCCCGCGTCAGGCTCTGGGCTGATGGCTCAGAGCCTGGAGCCTGTTTCCGATTCTGTGTCTCCCTCTCTCTCTGCCCCTCCCCCGTTCATGCTCTGTCTCTGTCTGTCCCAAAAATAAATAAACGTTGAGAAATACCTTTATTTTGTAAAGCCACAGATCATTCTGCAAAGTGGTTATCCCCCCTGCACAAACACACACACACACACACACACTTACAAAAAAAGATATTGACATCTCTTAGGGAAAAAAAGGTAAAAAAATGTTTCTTATTAAGTCAGGGCTACACAAAGATTATATCAAGACCCCTCAAGTTTTCACTAAAGATTGCCAAAGTCACATAAGGATTCTCTGAAAATACAATCCTTGGGCATACTGAATTTGTATTTTTTTCTGGGCTGGCACCCCCCCCCCCCCCCCCCCCCCGCTGCCGGCACCTATCACAACTATATACTAGCACCAAGAAATGAAACAATTTACAAAAAAAAAAAAAAAAAATCACAAAATCAGAAAGTGTCAAAAACATTATTAAGGAATTTTAAAATACTTTCTTTTTTTGTAATGTTTATTTATTTACTTTTTTTGAGAGAGAGAAAAAGAACACAAGTGGGGGAGGAACAGAGAGAAAGAGGGAGACACAGAATCTGAGCAAGCTCAGGCTCCGAACTTTTTCTTGGCATTACATTGGAGGTCCTACCTAATGAGTTAAGACCCAAAAAATGGCATAAAGATTAAAAAGAAATAGAATTATCACTCTTTGAAGATGATATGACTATGTACACAGAAAACTCCAAGGAACCTGCAGATAAATAACTAGAATTAATAGGATGATTTAACAGAGTAACAGTATAAGATCAAATTACAAAATCAAATGCGTGTCTATACATCAACAAAAAAGTCAAAAAATGTAATTTAAAAAATAACTATTGGGGCACCTGAATGGCTCAGTCAGTTAAGCGTCTGACTGTTGACATCAGCTCAGGTCATGATCTCACAGTCAGGCTCTAAGCTAAGCATGGAACCTGCTTGGGATTCTCTCTCTCCCTCTCTCTCTGCCTCTCTCTCTCTTTTAAAATAAATAAGCACCTTATAAAATTTTTAAATAAATAAATATATAACTAATAACCATAGTAGTGCTGAAAATTAAGGTACTAAGTAAAACTTTAAAATGCTATGCAAGATTCCATGTGGAGAAAAATTATAAAACATTATGGAGAGATATTAAAGAACATCCAAATAAACATGAGCTATATATGTTTATAGATAGTTACATTCAATACCATATGTATAGCAGTTCTCCCCTAAAGACATATATAAAGTCAAGGGAATTTCAGTCAAAACCTGAACTGCACATTTTTTTGCAATCTAGTAAGCCAACTCTGAAGTCTATATGGAAGAATGAGGAGCTGAGAATAGTTAAGACTCTCCTTTGGAAGAAGAATAAGAAGGGGAGACTTGCCCCACCAAGATCAGGAAGCATTAAAAGTTGTAATATGTAAAAAGAAGTGTGGCATTATGCAGAATAAACAAAAAACTAAAAGAACAAAAAAAAAAAAAAAAAAAGAGTTCAAAAAAGAAAGACCAAAGCACTTATAGAAAGCATAGAAACATAGAGATAGAAATTATATATATGTATGTATATATATTTATATAAAACGGAAGTGGCATGAGATCAGCACAGAAAAGGATGTCTTTCCACATGGAAAAAAAAGTGGATTCCAACTTCTCAACATACTCCCAAATCCATTACAGGTACATTAGAAACTTGAAAGTGAGGGGCGCCTGGGTGGCTCAGTCGGTTAAGCGGCCGACTTTGGCTCGGGTCATGATCTCGCGGTCCGTTAGTTCGAGTCCCGCGTCAGGCTCTGTGCTGACAGCTCAGAGCCTGGAGCCTGTTTCAGATTCTGTGTCTCCCTCTCTCTCTGACCCTCCCCCGTTCATGCTCTGTCTCTCTCTGTCTCAAAAATAAATAAACATTAAAAAAAAAAAAGAAACTTGAAAGTGAAAAGCAAAGTTTTTAAACTTTTACAAAAAACATAGGTAAATACTTGTGTGCCCTCAGGCTAGAAAAGAATTCCTTACACAACAGTCAAACACAAACCATACAGGGAAATATTAATGAATTCCACTATTTAGAATTAAAACTGTTTACCAAAAGATATCAATATTTTTTTTAATTTTTTTAATGCTTATTTATTTTTTAGACAGAGAGAGACAGAGCATGAACGGGGGAGGGTCAGAGAGAAAGGGTGACAGAATCCAAAGCAGGCTCCAGACTCTGAGTTGTCAGCACAGAGCCCGACGTGGGGCTCGAACTCACGGACCATGAGATTATGACCTGAGCCAAAGTTGGACGTTTAACCGACTGAGCCACCTAGGTGCTCCAAGATATCAATATTTTTTTAAAAGTTATAAATTAAGTCACAAAGTAGAAGAATATCATGCAAGAAATTAGCAAAGAATGAAGTGTTTATAATGAAGTGTTAAACGACACAATAGAAAAATGAGCAAAAGATATTCACAGATGGAGAAGTACAAATAGCCAATAGAAATCTGCTCAATCTCATTAATAATCAAGGAAATAATAATGAAACCTCAAGGAGATTCATTGCTTTCAGTCAACAAATATATATTAAAGTCTAGTGTGCACAAGTTACCACTCTAAGCGCTAGGGATGCAACCATGAACAAGATATACGAAGTCCCTATCCTTTCCGGTGGGGAAAGGCAGTGGTAATAAGTGCTCTGGAGAAAAACGAAGCAGTGAAGCAGGGTAGGGAGTGGGAGAGAGGCATGCCATATTTTATAACAGCTGGACTGGGGCGTCTGGCTGGTTCAGTTAGTAGAGCAGGTGACTCTTGATCTCAGGGTTGCAAGTTCAAGCCCCACGATGGATGTAGAGATTACTTAAAAATGAAATAAAAATAAATAAATATAAATAAGTAAAAGGGATATACGAGGAAAGCCTTACAATTCAGTAAAGGCCTAAAGGAGGTGAAAGCACCACCATGCAGGTGTCAGGAGGAAGAACGTTCCCAGCAGACTAACAAGTTAGTGCAAAGTCCTGAAAAACCCTAAGGAGGCCAGAGTGACTGGAGCAGAGACCAGTTTGTACACACCAGGCAAAACCTCAAGAGCCAAATGTTGGTGGGAATATGGAATAACATTAACTCTTGGATACCTCTAATGGGAAGGCACAAGGATAATAATCATCTTGGAAAACTGTATATAGCTTTCCAGCACTACCCTCCTCCCAAGTATGCAGCCTAGAAAAGCTCTGGAACATGTGTACCAGGAAATAAGCACAAAAGGTTCATAGAAGCACTGATTTTTTAAAAGCAAAATCAAACGTCTTCTTGATTTTAATACCATTTTTCATCGACAGAAGAAAGGCAAAATAAATGGTATATTCACATAATATGTCACATATAACATATGGCAGTTAAAATGAGTGAACTCCAGCTAAACATATCTACACAGATGAATGTCAGGAATATAATGTTGACTAAAACAAGCAAGGTGCAGAACACCCATAATATGACTCTGTTCCTGTAAAGTTTTCAAACATGCAAATCTAGGCAATACATTGTTTATGAATACGTCTGCAAATGGGAAAATACGTTTTTAATGTAAGAGATTAAGAAATCAAAAGTCATAAAGGGGGGAGTTCAGGGAATGGCATGGGATCACTAAGGGTATGTGGGGCTTCAAAAGTATTATTAATTTCTATTTCTAACATTTTTTTTTTTGAGAGACAGAGCATGAGTGGGAGAGGAGCAGAGAGAGAGGAAGCCACAGAATCTGAAGCAGGCTCCAGGCTCTGACCTGTCAGCACAGAGCCCAACGCCCAAACTCACAAATGTAAGGTCATGACCTGAGCTGAAGTCATACGCTTAACCGACTGAGCCACCCAGGTGTCTCTAATTTCTATTTCTTAGACTGGGTTGTAAGTACACGGCATTAATTTTATATTTATGATTTTACCATATAAATATACGAATATGTATTTATCATACAAATACATACAATACCTTTTGGATGCTTGAAGTATTTTACTTAAAAAGTTTTGTTTTCTAAAGAGTGAATGTACACGTGTCAATTTCCTTGGCAGATAGGTTTAATATGATCCTGAAATGGTTAAATAAGTAAAGCACAGTATCCTTTAAAAAAAAAAAAAAAAAAAAAGCTTCTGGATTATTGAAAAGGTCTTTCTTCTATTCAGATAGCAAATATCTAAAACATAAGAATCTAGGGGGTGCCCGGGTGGCTCAGTCGGTTAAGTGTCCGACTCTTGGTTTTGGCTCAGGTCATGATCTCAAGGTTTGTGGGGTTAGAGCCCTGCATCGGGCTCTGTGAGGACAGCATGGAGCCTGCTTGGGATTCTCTCTCTCTCTCTCTCTCTCTCTCTCTCTCTCTCTCTGCCCCTCCTCTGTTCACACTCTCACTCAAAATAAATAAACTTAAAAAATATATTTTTTAATTAAAACATAAAAATCTATCCTGCCTGAATCTGTCCTTTTTCTTGTTTTGCTTTCTGGGAATATAACAACACTATATCCTTTAATAAAAATCCAATATATAAATAAACAAAATCCCTGTCATCTTCTCCTCAGTGACTAATCTAAGGGTGGGAAATAGGAAAACATGATTGATAGAAAAATAAAAGTTTATCAAATATCATCTCCACCAAAAGCAACTAAATTTGATTTGGGAGTTTAACAAGAAAAATCCTCAAACAGTTCACTCATCTGCTTAACAAATTAAAACAAGGTAGTTCTATAAATTAATAGAAAATAACCTGAAACTTGAATTCCATAAAAATTTAACGTTTTTTTAAAAATTTTTTAATGTTTATTTATTTTTGACAGAGAGAGACAGAGCATGAGCGGGAGAGGGGTAGAGAGAAGAGAAACAGAATCCGAAGCAGGCTCCAGGATCTGAGCTGTCAGCACAGAG
This sequence comes from Leopardus geoffroyi, assembly GCF_018350155.1. NCBI lineage: Eukaryota > Metazoa > Chordata > Mammalia > Carnivora > Felidae > Leopardus > Leopardus geoffroyi. Next base: position 87,983,625 of record NC_059336.1, on the reverse strand, counting down.
CCTGATGCGGGGCTCAAACTCAGAGACTGCGAGATCAAGACCTGAGCCGAAGTCAGACGTTCAACCAACTGAGCCACCCAGGCGCCCCAAAATTTAACATTTTTATATGCCAAACATGGTTCTAAGAGCTTTTATACATATCAATTCATTTAGTCCTGAGAATAATTCAACAAAGTGGACAATGTTATTGTCTCCATTTCACAGAAAAAGGAACAAAGGCCCAGAGTTAAATAATTTGCTGAATGTCCCATAGTTAATAACTAGTGGCTTCTATGTGAACTCAAGCAGTAGGGCTCCATAACCCATTCCCTTAATCACTACATTATATTGCTTTCCTTATTATACCATGCGTTGGTGGAAGGAGGCAGAAGGACAGAGGTCAGAAAAAAGAAAAAAAAAAAAAGAACGCAGAAAGCTAAGAAAGAAATATTGATGTTTGTTAAATATCTGACCCATCTGTCTGAGAAATATCTAACTCATTTACCAATATTGCTTTTTCTTCTTTTTTAGCTTTTTTTCTATTATGAATAAAATTGTAAGATAAAGTATACATAGTGATGATGTGATATGCATATAAATTGTGAAAGGATTTCTTCCATCTGGTTACCTGTCACTATGTGTGTGTGTGTGTGTGTGTGTGTGTGTGTGTGTGTGTGTGTGTGTATTTTTATCTTTTATTTTTATGCATTTATTTTTAAATGTTTATTTTGAAAGAGAAAGCGTTTGCACTCACAAGTGGGGGAGCAGCAGAGACAGAGGGAGAGAGAGAATGAATCCCAAGCAGACTCTGTACTATTATCACATAGCTCTATGCGGGGCTTGATCTCACAAATCATGAGATCATGACCTGAGCCAAAATCAAGAGTGGGAAGTTAAACTGACTGAGCCACCCTGGGGTCCCTACACGTATTTTTTTTTAGATTAACACAACAAAGGTTTATTTTTGGCTTGTGCTGCATGTTCAGTGCAGCTTAGTAAAGGGGTTCTGTCCCAAATAGTTACACAGTATCCCTGGCTGAGAGTCCATATTCTTATAATACTGACATCTCAACATGTGGCTTTATATATACCTGTGATGCATGGACACAAACACACACACTAGATACACACATATACATACATTTTTTGATGAAAGCATTTAGGTTCTACTCTCTTAGCAAATTTCAATTATACAATACAGTGTTATCAACTATAGTCACCATGTTTTACATTAGATCCTCAGACCTTATTCATCTTATAAGCAAGTGTTGCAAAAACTTGCCAAAACAAGTATTTTGTTCATTCTATTAGCTTTGAAATATAGACATTCTTAAAACTTTTTTTCCCTTGTTTTTATCAAGGAACATCTGATCTGAAATTGCCTCTTCCAAATCTACCTTTAAAAAGGGATGGAGAGGGGTGGTAGTGGCAACATTTTAGAGCTCTTTTGCCATCTTGTGGTCTTTTGCAGTATTGCTATTGAAAACTTCAAACTTCTCTAGGCTGGGCTCCAAAAAAAAAAAAAAAAAAAAAAAAAAAAGTCAGTGCCAATCTTAGGGCTGATATTCTGCCTGCTTTGGATCATTTTGACCACCTTCTATGGGCTCCTAAATTTATCTACATTTTCAAAAATATTTTATTTGTAAGCAAAAAATATTTTATTTGTATCCAAATGGGGCTCGAACTCACAATCCACAGATTGAGTCACATGCTCTTCAACTGAGCCAGCCAGGCACCCCATCTACATCTTTTAAAAAGTGTGGCAACCAAAATTTGGCACAATCCAGTCTATTTATGAAGTATTAGACCAAGACTGGCTGTGCTTCAAACCTTTCTAAGGAAAGCTGTCCTACTGAGCCCCTGCTGGGGGGGAAGTCTGTGTGATTTTTCACAGTTGAAAAGTCTCAAGACAGTTCTTCATGCTGAATTCATTCTGGTTTTCCTTAGTCTAATCAAGTAACACATTGCATCAAATCAGAATTCTTAAATTAGTCCCTTTCCTATTTCTTCACCTCAGGGCTGTTCTCCCCCCTCAAAAATACTTCTTCTTTCCCTTTTCTGGGAGGGAGGAGGGACAGGCTGGCCCTGGGGAAATAAGGCAAGTACAGGTGCCAGGGGAATGCTTCTGGGTGAGGCTCACAGAGGAAGACTGAGGAGCCCTGTAGGCACATGACCATTTCCTGGCAGCTCCCTGGTATTGGCAACTGAGAGCCCAACTTAAACGCCAGAAAACTTGAGTGCCCCGATCTTACCTGCTTTCCGGCCTTACTTATGGTCAAACTAATCTTTGAAAAGTCCTTAAGGTCTTTAAGCAAACACAGCATACACACTTCTGTGTAACCAATCCTAAAGCCCTCTAATTTTTCACTCAGTTTTGTTAGGATCTTATATCATTTCTTCTTTTTTCTGTCTTATGTTGCTCCCAACCCCTGCCCCACCCACTTCTGTCTGAAAGTCTATAGGGGTGGTTCTTTGCTTGACTCAACAACTCAGGAACTACTGACATTTCATGGTTGAGGACCAGATATATTAAAAATCCTGCAATGTGTGTGACATCCTCTTTAAAACAAATAGTCCTGCACAACAATAAAGAAAACCACTACTGTTCACTTGTCTGGCCTCCTGCATTATGCACAATTCTTTATAAATGGTCAATACAACCCTTACAATTATTTGGACACTATTTCCATAGACTGTTACAGGACGGAATGCATACTCACAAAGTGGGAAAAGTGGCAATGGCAGTCCCCTGCCCCTGTTCAATAATATATATTTTTCTGCTTTTTACCTGTATGAATTAGTTGATTTTGAGTCACTTAAGTGAGTATATGATGAAATTCCACTGTATGTATTCCTCTACCCATTTTTAAACATGCTATTCTGTACCTTGTTTTTGACTTAATAATAATTCTTTGAGATTATTTTATATTAGTACAAAGAGCTCTACCTCATTCTTTTTAATGACTGCACAATCCTTCATTTCATGGAGATATCCTAGAATTTACTTAACCAGTCTTTGTGGAAAGACTTAAGCCAAAGAATATCATAATGAAATGTATGTTTTTGGAAAGGTCATTCTGGCTGATAATTGCCAGGTATTCACTGCGGAGAAGGGCTTGAAGTTTTGCAATAGTTTATGTGAGGATACCAGCAAGAGGATACTAACTACCACAGTATTTCTAGTGAGGAGTAATTTCTTGTTATTGTTGCTCTCTAATAATTCCTCAGCAGAGCTAAATCTGGGGAGGAAGGAAGGAAAAAATGAAGAAGGAAGGAAGGAAGGAAGGAAGGAAGGAAGGAAGGAAGGAAGGAAGGAAGGAGGAAAGGAGGAATGGAGGGAGAGAGGGAGGAAGGAAGGAAGCAAAAAGGAAGGAAGGAGGGAGGGAGGGAAAGAAGGAAGAAAGGAAATAAGGAAGCTAGGTTTACTTTGCATTTCCCTACTCACTAAACAGGTTAAGCACCTTTTTGTATGTTTACTGTCTATTTGGGTAGCTGCTTTTATGAAGTTCTGTTTGTCTCTTGTCCACTGTTCTTTCTTTCTTTCTTTTTTTACTGTTTATTTATTTTTGAGAGGGAGAGGGAAAGAGAAAGTGTGAGCGGGGGAGGAGCACAGAGAGAGGGAGACAGAGGATTCTAAACAGGCTCTTTGCTGACGGCAGAGAGCCCAACGCGGGGCTTGAACTAGAGAACCCTGAGATCATGACCTGAGCCCAAGTCAAACGCTTAACAGGACTGAGAGACCTAGGTGCCTCTTATCCATTTTTCTTTTGGGTTGTTTGCCTTTTTTTATTGACTTGTAAGCATTCTTTCTCTATTCTGTATGTTAATTGTTTAGTATTATTCATTAGATTTTTCTAAATATTAATATCTTTCTCACTGCAGCTTGTCTTTTTATACTGTCTTTAATGGTGCCTTTTGACCAATAGAATACTTTGACTTTAACATAGTCCAATTTATCTTTCTCTTTACAATTAGTGTTATTTGCATCCTATTAAAAAAAGTCTTTTGGGGCGCCTGGGTGGCGCAGTCGGTTAAGCGTCCGACTTCAGCCGGGTCACGGTCTCGCGGTCCGGGAGTTCGAGCCCCGCATCGGGCTCTGGGCTGATGGCTCAGAGCCTGGAGCCTGTTTCCGATTCTGTGTCTCCCTCTCTCTCTGCCCCTCCCCCGTTCATGCTCTGTCTCTCTCTGTCCCAAAAATAAATAAACGTTGAAAAAAAAAATTAAAAAAAAAAAAGTCTTTTACTGTACAAAGGTTATGAAGATATCCCTATATTATCATCCAGGAACTTTATTGTTTTGTTGTTGACATTTAAAACTACAACCCACCTGGAACATTTTTTTTTTTAATAGTGTGAGCTTGGGTCAAGTTTTGGTTTGGTTTTTAATTTGCATCTTTATTTCTTTCTTTAAAAAAAATAATATCTGATTGTTTCAGCACCATTTGCTGAAAAAATTAGTCCCTTTTCCCTTTTCTTTAGAGTCAACTTTCTCGTGTATCGAGTGTCCAGATATATGGGAATCTGTTTCTGGGCTCTCTATTCAATTCTATTGATTAATTTTTCTATCTTTCCATTAATATTACACTTTCATAATAACTGCAGTTTTATATAAGTCTTGACAGCCAACACGGCTAGTCCTCCCTCTATTGAAGATTGTTTGGGTTACTTTTGGCCCTTTGCATTTCCATGCACATTTTATTTTTAAATTAATTAATTACTTAAATTTTTCTTAAATTTTTTGAGAGACAGCATGTGCTCACAGGTGGGGAGGGGCAGAGAGAGACAGAGAGGGAGAGAGAATCTTAAGCAGGCTCCACACCTGGTGTGGAGCCTGACTGGGGGCTCGATCTCATAACCTCAAGATCATGCCCTGAGATGAAATCAAGAGCCTGATACTCAACCAACTGAACTACCCAGCTTGGAATCAGTTTGTCAAGTTCTCAAAAAAAAAAAAATTGGGGGTGTTGAGATTGCATTGCCTCAATAAATCAATTTGATAAGAAAATGAAATCTTTACAATATTGAGACTTCCAACTTATAAACATGGTATATCCCTCAATTTACTCAGAAGTTCTTTAATTTTAGGGTACCTGGATGGCTCAGTAGGTAGTGGATGCAACTCTTAATTTCAGGGTTGTGAGTTCATGCCCCACATTGGATGTGGAGCTCACTTAAAAAAATTTTTAAAGTAGTTCTTTATTTCCTCACAATAATATTTTATGGCTTTTTGCATTCCTATAGTATATATACACTATGTTAGATGCATTTACTATTCCTGATGCTTTTAAAAATACTATATTTTTTCAAAATTTGTTTGTTGCTGCAATATATAAAAGCAATTGATTTTTGTATACTGGCCTTGCTAAACTTTAGTAATTCCCTAGATGCTTTCGTATTTTCTACATACACAATCATTTGATTGATGATAGTTTTATTTCTTCCTTCCCCATCCTTTGTATAGTTCACTGTTTTGTTTTGTTTTTTTCTTATTTACTGTACAAGCTGGGATCACAAGTACAATGCTGAACACATGGGTGATAGTGGACACTATTGTTTTATTCCCAATCTCAAAAGGAAATCTTTCATCTTTCAATGTTAAGTACAATGTTTGTTGCAGGGGTTTGTTTGTTTTTGTATATTTCTTTTACTGGATCAAAAAAGTACTATTTCTTAGTAACTAAGAATTTTTGCATCAGCAAATTTTCAGTGTCATCAAATACACTTTCTATCAACATGGTCAGATGATTTTTCTCATTTACTTTGCTCGTGATTAAATCACTAATTGATTTATGAATGTTAAATCAACTTAATGTTCCTTGATGTTAACTGGAATGCCAATTTGTGATTTGTTTTACATATTTTACATATTCCCAGATCTGGTTTGCTAATATTTTATTTGGTATTATACAGCCATATTCCAATGTTTCCATCTTGTTCCTATGTTTTGCATGTATGTAATTTTCCCTTCTCAGAATATTTTGACAAGTTTTGGTATCAAGGTCATGCTGGCCTCATAATATTAGTTGGAATATATTCCTGTTTTTTTCTATTTGGGGGGAAGGTTTGTAAAATACTGGTATTATTCTTTCCTTAAATGCTTGGAAGAATACCTTAGTGAAGCCATCTGGGCATAAAACCCCTTTACAGAATTTTTAAAATTTTTTTTAATTGTGGTAAAATACACATAACATAAACTTTACCATAGTAACCATTTTTAAGAGTACAGTTCAGTGGTACTCAATGCATTCACATTGTGTGCAACCATCACCACCATTCATCTCTGTAACTCTTTTCATCTTGTAGAACTGAAACTCTTTACCTATTAAATAATAATTCCCCTCCTCCCCCCCTAGCCTTTGGCAACCACCCATTATACTTTCTGTTTTTGTGATTCTGACTACTCTAAGTACCTCATAGAAGTGGAATCAAACAGTATTTGTCACTTTGTAATTGGCCTATTTCACTCAGTATAAAATCCTCAAGGTTTATCCATGTTACTGCATATGCAGAATTTCTTTCCTTTTTCAGGCTGAGTTATATTCCATTGTATGTATATATCACATTTTGCTTATCCCTTCATCTGTCAATGGACACTTGGGTTGTTTCCACGGTTTAGCTACTATGAATAATGCTGCTATGAACATGGGTTTACAAATATTTCTTCAAGATCTTGCTCTCAATTCATTTAGGTATATACCCAGAAGTAGAATTGCTCAGTCATATGGTAATTAAAAATATTTTTTTGTGGGACACCTGGGTGGCTCAGTCAATTAAGCATCTGACTTTGCCTCAGGTCATGATCTCAGGATTTGTGACTTCGAGCCCCATATCAAGCTCACTGCTGTCATCTCAGAGCCCACTTCGAATCCTCTGTCCCTTTCTCTCCACCCCTCTCCCACTTGCTCTGTCTCAAAAATAAATAAACATGAAAAAAAATTTTTTTAACTCTCATATTGTTTTCCACAGCAGTCATACCATTTTACATTCCTACCAACTGTGCACAAGGGTTCCAATTTCTCCATATTCTCATCACTATTTGTTGTTATCTGTTTTTTTTTTTTTTTATCATAGGCATCCTAATGGGCGTGAAGTAGAATCTCCATGCAGTTTTGACTTATATGTCCCTAATGATTAGTGACACTGAGCATCTTTTCATGTGCTTATTGGTAGCTCATATATATTCTTTGAAGAAATATCTAAGTCCTTTGCCCATTTTTGAATTGGGTTGTTTAATTTTCAGTATTGAGTTTTAGTTTGTATATATGCTGGATATTAATTCCTTATCAGACATAAGATTTGCATATATTTTCTCCCATTCTGTAGGTTGCCTTTTTACTCTGTTGATAGTGTCTTTGGATGCACAAAATTTTTTAATTTTTATGAAATCCAATTTGTCTATTTTCCTCTCGTTACCTGTGCTTTTGGTGTCATATCCAGGAAATCATTGCTAAATCCAATGTCTTGAAGCTTTGCCATTTGTTTTCTTCTAAAAGTTTTATTGCTCTAGGTCTTACATTTAGGTCCTTGATCCATTTTGAGTTAATTTTTGTATATGGTGTTAAGTAAGGGCCCAACTTCATTCTTGGGTTGTTGAATGAACTTCATTCATTGTGGGTATCCAGTTTTCCCAGAACCATTTGTTGAAGAGATTGTCTGTCCTTGCCCCATTGAATGATCTTGGTAAACTTGTCAAATATCATTTGACCATATATGTGAGCGTTTATTTCTGGGCCCTCTATTATATTCCATTGGTCTGCATGTTTGTGTTTATGCCAATTTCGCACCATTTTGATTACTGTAGCTTTGCAGTAAATTTTGAAATCAGGAAGTGTGAAGCCTCCAGCTTCTTATTCTTTTTAAGGATGATTTTGGCTCTCTGGGGTCCCTTGAGATTTCATATAAATTTGAGGATGGGTTTTTCTATTTCTGCAAAAAACATAATTGACATTTTGATAGGGATCACATTACTATATAGATCATTTTGGATAATATGACGTTTTTTAAATAATAAGTCTTCCAATCCATGAACATGAAAAATGTATTTATTTATTTGTGTCTTCTTTAATTTCTTTCAGTACTATTTTGTAGTTTTCATTATACAAATCTTTCATTTCCTCGGTTAAGTTAATTCCTAAGTATTTTATTGTTTTTGATGCTATTGTAAATAGGATTGTTTTTATAATTTCCTTTTCAGATCATTTGTTGTTTATATATAGAGATGTGGTTGATTTTTGTGTGTTGACTCTGTGTATTTTTGTACAGAAAAATTTCAAATTTGACTTTTCATAATTGTAGATTCATATGTAGTTGTAAGAAATAGTACCGAGAGGTCCTCTGTGTCCCTTAGATAGTTTTTCCTAATGGTAACATCTTACAGAAACTATAGTACAATAACCCAACCAGGATATTGACATTGATACAATATAGATACAGATCATTTTCACCACAATAAGGATCCCTCTTATTATACTTTTATACCCACATCCATTTCTGTCTTGCACTCACCTCCTTCCGTAACCTGGGACAATCACTAATTTGTTCAACATTTCTATATTTTGTCAGTCCAAGAATGTTATATAAATGGAATCATATGGTATGTTACCTTTTGGGATTGGCTTTTTTCATTTAGCATAAATGTCTGGACATCCACCTAGATTGTTACATGTACCAACAATCCAGTCCTTTTTATTGCTAAATAGTGTTCACAGTTTAACATTTTTAAAAAGTAATCTCTACATCCAACATGTGGCTTGAACTCACAACCCTGAGATCAAGAGTCACGTGCTCTACCAACTGAGCCAGTCAGGCACCCCTGTAGTATTACATACTATACTTTAAACGTTCACCCTTTGAAGGACATGTAGGCCAATTCCAGTCTTTGGTTATTACAAATACAGCTTTTTGGAACATTGGTGTACAGGCTTTTGTGCGAACAAAAGCTTTCAATTCTCTAGGATAAATAAATGCCCGAGTGCTGTTGGATTGTATGGTAATTGCATAGTTAATTTTATAAGGAACTGCCAAATTGTTTTCCAGAATGACTATGCCATTTTACATTCCTACCAGCAAAGTATGAGTGACCAGCAAAGTATGAGTGACTCAGCATTCTTGTCAGTATGTGGGGTTTTCACTATTAGAATTTTAGCCATTCTACAGGGCGCCTGGGTGGCTCAGTTGGTTAAGCGGCCGACTTCCGTCAGGTCGTGATTTCGCGGTCCATGAGTTTGAGCCCCGGTCGGGTTCTGTGCTGACAGCTCAGAGCCTAGAGCCTGTTTCAGATTCTGTGTCTCCCTCTCTCTGACCCTCCCCCGTTCATGCTCTGTCTCTCTGTCTCAAAAATAAATAAACGTTAAAAAATTAAAAAAAAAAAAAGAATTTTAGCCATTCTAATAATTATATATTGATAACTCACTGTGGTTTTAATTTGCATTTCCTTAATGGCTAATGATGTTGAACATTTTTTTCATGTACTTACTTGCCATCTGTACTATCCTCTTTGTTGAAATGCCCCTTTGCCCATTTCCTAATTTGATTGGTTTTTATTTAACTATCAACTATTTGTTAACTGTTGTTTAACTCATACTTTTGCCAGTGGGTATACAATTGCTCTAGGACCATTTGTTGAAATAGGCATCTTTTCTCCATTGAATTGCTTTTGCATCTTTGTAAAAACATCAGTTGGGCATATTTGTGTAGGTCTCTATCTGGGTTGTCTATTCTGTGTTATTAATCTATGTGTCTAGGGGTGCTTGGGTGGCTCAGTCCGTTGAGCGTCCAACTTGGGCTCGGTCACTGATCTCACGGTTGGTGGGTTCGAGCCCCACGTCGGGCTCTGTGCTGACAGCTCAGAGCCTGGAGCCTGTTTCAGATTCTGTGTCTCCCTCTCCCTCTGCTCCTCTCCTCTCTCAAAAATAAATAAACACTAAAATTAAAAAAAAAAAAAAAAAAAAAAAACTGTCTCTATCCTTCTACTAACACCAACAGTCTGGATTACTATAGCCATATATAGTAAGTCTTAAAATTAGATGGCCTGACTTCTCCCATTTTATTCTTCATCAAAATTGTTGAGGTTCTTCTAGTTACTTTGTTTTTTCATATAAACTTTAGAGTAATGTTGTCTATATCTACAAAAAATTACTAAGATTTTGGTAGGAATTGCGTTAAAACTGTATCTCAATTTGGGGGGAATCCATATCTTCACTATGTAGAGTCTTCTAATCCACACTATCTCTCTACAAAGAAGTATTTATTTATTTATTTATTTATTTATTTATTTAATGTTTTATTTATTTTTGAGACAGAGAGCGCTAGTGGGGGAGGGGCAGAGAGAGATGGGGACAGCGGATCGCGGGCAGGCTCTGCACTGACAGCAGAGAGCCAATGCAGGGCTCCAACTCCAACTCATGAGCTATGAGATCATGACCCAAGCTGAAGTAGTTGGCTCAACCAATTGAGCCACCCAGCCACCCCTCTACAAGGAAGTATTTAGATCATCCTTGATTTTTTTCATCAGTGTTGTATAGTTTTTAGCATACAAGTCCTATACTTTTTTTTGGTTATAATTACACCTAAGGTTCGATATTTTTGGAGCAGCTTTAAATGGTACTGTTTTAAATTTTGGTGTTCGCTAATAGCATTTAGAAATACAATTAATTTGTGTATGTTTTTCTTGTATACTGCAACCTTGCCAAACTCATGTATTAGTTCTGTTGATTCCTTGAGATTTTCTATGAAGACAATTATGTCATATGCAAACAGGGACTGTTTTATTTCTTCTTCTTTGCTGATTTGTATGCCTTTTATTTTCTACTATAATGTCCAGCACTGTTCTTGTTCCCAATCTCGAAGAGAAAGCATTCAATCTTTCACCATTAAGTATGATTTTATCTGTAGGCCTTTGTAGATGATGCTCTAATTTTTGAGTTTTTATCATGAATGGATGTTAAATTTTGTCAAATGCTTTTTCTACATTGATTAACAAGACCATGTAATTTTTCTTCTTTACCTTGTTAATATGATGAATTAGGCTGATTAACTTTCAGTTAAACCAGCCTTACATCCTTAGGATAAACCCCATTTGATTATGGCATTTAATTCTTTTTATATCTTGCTTAATTCTATTTTCTAATATGTTGTTAAGGATTTTGTATCTATATTTATGAGAGATATTGATCTGTACTTTTTTGGTATTTGTCCAGTTTCAGTATCAGAGCAATATGAGCTTCATAAAATGAATTGGAGGGGAAATAAAATACGTGTTGATCTCAATTGATGCAGAAAAACTGCTTGACAAAATTCAACATCCTTTCCTGATAAAAACACTCAACAAATAAGTGGATTGGAAGAATTAAAATTGTTAAAATGGCAGTAATACCCAAAGTGATCTACCCATTCAGTACACAAGCAACAAGAGGAAAAACATATAGATTGGACTTTGTCAAAATTAAAAACTTTTGTGCATCAAAAGGACAGTATCAACACAGTAAAAAGGCAACCCACAGAATGGGAGAAAATATTTGCAAATCGTGTATCTGATAAGGTATTAATATCCAGAATACATAAAGAGCTCCTACAACTCAAAACCGAAACAAAACACCCAATTAAAATAATGGGTAAAAGACTTAAATAGACATTTCTTCAAAGAAGAATACAGATGACCAATAAACACATGAAAAGATGTTCAGTATCACTAATAATTAGGGAAACACAAACCAAATAAGATACACTTCATATGCATTTGGATGGCCATTATTTAAAAAAAACACACACACACACAACAAAACCTGAAAATAACAGGTGTTGGTGAGGATGTGGAAAAATTAAAACCTGTGTTCGTTGCTAGTGGGAGTGATGCAGTCACTGGAAAATCATATGGCAATTCCTCAAGAAAGTAAACAGAACTACCATATGATCTAGCAAACCCACTTGTACTTCCCAAAAGTACGGAAAGCAGAGACTTGAACAGGTATTTGTAACCATAGCAGCAGTGTTCACAATAGCCAAAAGGTAAAAACAACCCACTTACCCTCAGGTGAAGGGATAAACAACATGTGGGATATACATACAATGGAATTTTATTCAGCCTTTAAAACTATGAAATCCTGGGGCACCTGGGTGGTTCAGTCTATTGAGTGTCCGGCTCGTGATCTGGGCTCAGGTTCTGTTCCCAGTGTTGTCTGATGAAGCCCCGCCTCAGGTTCCACGCTAAATATGGAGCCTGCCAAAGATTCTTTCTCGCTCTCTGTCTCTGTCTCTCTTTCACCCCCACTCTCGCTCTCTCTCTAAAATAAATAAATAAATATATATTAAAGAGTATGAAATACTTTTTTCAATGTTTATTTCTTTTTGATAGAGAGAAAGTGGGGGAGGGGCAGAAAGAGAGGGGGACAGAGGATCTGAAGCGGGCTCTGCGCTGACAGCAAAGAGTCCAATGCAGCGCTTCAACTCATGAACTGTGAGTTCATGACCTGAGCCGAAGTTGGAGGCTCAACTGACTGAGCCATCCAGGTGCCCCCAAAAGTATGAAATTGATATATGCTACAACATGGATGATTCTTGAAGACATTATGCCAAGTGAAATAAGCCAGACACAAAAGGACAAAAATTGTATGATTTCACTTATAAGAGGAACCTAGAATAGTCAATTCATAGAGAAAGAAAGTCAGAAGAGTGGTTATCTGGGGCTAAATATGGGGAGTGAGGAATGGGTAGCTATTGCTTAGTGAGTACTGAATTTCAGTTGGAGATGATGGAAAAGTTCTGGGGATGGATGGAGGTGATGGTTGCACAATAATGTGAATATGCTTAACGCCACTGAACTGTACATTTAAAAATGTTTAAAATGGTAAATTTCACATTATGTACATTCTACAAAAAAAAAATTGAACACACAATTTCACATACAAAGTCACATACTCAGATTTTTTTTACTCTAGTGGATTACTTACATTAAGTAACCAGATGAAAGTAATTGCTTGACTACGTATCAAAACTAGCTTTCCCTCCGATGCGCGCTCTGACTCTTCTGGAATCGCCTAAAGTATCTGTCTCGCCCATCTCCTCAACAATCAGTAGTTGTCATTCAAGGCAGGCAGCTGACTGTAGCTACCACAGAGACCACAAAGCTGGGATAAAGCCCTGCAGTTCCCCACAGTATGTACTTTATCCAGACTCCCTAAGCAACGAAAAGAAAGCAGGAAGAGACTACAAGAGTTTGAAAACTTTTATACGTTTCCACATCTAAATCCAACATAGACATATTGAAGTTATTAAAGCAGTGGCTCTCAAACTTTAGCATGCACCTGAATCACCCGAAGCCTCTGTTAAAACACAGGTTGCTGCCCATCATACTCCCCAAGTTTCTCATTGTGTAGGTTTGGGAGGGGGCCCCAAAATTTGCATTTGCAGCAAGTTCCCGGGCAATGCTGGGAACCGCTGAAACAGGGACCACACTGGGAAACCACTGAAGAGTGTATTCAGAAACATAATTCTATCTGACCCCAGAGAAGGATCAAAGGGAGTAAAGAGAAAGGTGAAGAGTGGAGAGTTGCCACCCCCCGTCCCTGGCAACGCCCCATGTTGTCATTTCTTAAAAAAATATATTTTTTCTAAACATTCAGCAAAATTAAAACTTAAATACCCAAATAGATGCTGAACTTTATGAATGAAAAAGGTATATATCAATAGTGACAGTTCATTGCTACCAATTATTCAAGATTTAGAAAAACATTTTCCATTGTCTTCTTTTTCTCTATTTTCCTTGAGCTGGTTTGGGAACTTCAGGAAAAAAAAATGATGTGTATGTGGTCAAAAGCTTTACTAGAGAGACTTTAAGGTCTACAATTCTATGAAAAGGCAGCAAACAGCAAGCAATTGAGAAGGCAGAGCCCTAGCTGCATCCGAGCCAGGGTGAGGATAGCACTGCCAGGGAGAGGGGAGTACCAGGCAGCTTCTCAGGGGCAGCAGCCATCTGGTCCCAAACTAAAGAATTTCGATGAGGCAACAAAGAAACTCAGGAGTTATTACAAAACACAGTACAGCCTATGATTCCTCACCTGAACACAATTACTTGTCCCAATGGAGTCTGGGTGGACCCTCTGATCCTATCCAAGCTTATGGGTGTTATTTTTTAATGGTTTGCCCTGAAACTTTCACAAAGAATTCTCATTGAAGATTCTACAGGGGTTAAGAGAAGGGTGAAGGGGAAAATCTTGTTGCATGATGCTGGGCTGGCTAATATGTACTTACAGTGCTGAAATAAATAGGCAAGACGTTTTCATTTTTACTTCCTAAACCTGCCACCATGAAACAAAGCACCATGAAAATATGTTTAGGGCCTAAGTTAAGGAAAAGCGGTAACAGTGTAAAATTAATTAAAACAATGTGATCACCATATTTTCATAGGTGAATATAGGTCACCAATATGTCCAATGTTAACCCCAACTATTCACCATTCCAGGAGCACTATCTATAATTAAGCTAATATATTTTAAAACTACTTTCAGTAAATTTTGACAGACTTTTCTAATGTACATAAATAAGTCACTTATACTGGCCTTTTCATGGGTGACAAATCCAAAAGTTCTTCAACTCATTAAACTTTTCAGACACCACAGGTATTGCTGTGTGATATTATCTATATATGTATTTTCATGAGCTTAAATTGAAAATGCCATAAATAATTTTAAATTGAAATACAACCTGCTTTTAAGTTCTCAGTCATATCTTCAATATGCTGTGAAATAGTATTTCCAATAATATTTACATTTATTTACTTTGTTTTTTCTGTTTGAGGTACATACTTTCTGTTCTACTCAAAAGGCATTGCTTTAGGAACTTACCATCTGTATAAGGTATTGATATCTAGGAATGTTTTATTTTTACCAAATAAATAATTACATATCATAATGGCATCCCTTACTTAATTCCCATCAAAAACAAACCCTATTATGTCTTTTCTGAATCTTGTAATGATGCTTACTATGTGGGGTTGGTTTTAAAATGGCATCTTAATTTGCATTCTTTTGACATAGACACACTGTTTGTATATTAAAACACGGGAATATTTAGACACGCACATTGTGTGCTCTTTCCCTTTTTTAAATAATGTTACCTATTTATTTTTGAAAGAGAGAGAGAGAGTGCAAGGTGGGGGGCAGACAGAGAGAGCCAGAGAATCCCAAGCGGGCTCCGCACTGTCAGCAAAGAGCCCTATGCGGGGCTCGAACTCACTAACTGTGAGATCATGACCTGAGCCAAAATCCAGAGTTGGATGCCTAACTGACTGAGCCACCCAGGCACCCTTTCCTTTTTTTCTTTTTTTTTTTTTTTTTAATATGAAAAGGCCTTTTTCTTTCCCCACTTTTGAAAGACAAGTGTTTTTAAAATAAACAGTCTTTCCTTCTTAAAGCTACAGTGGACAAACAGCAGCAGAAGTACAAAGGATAAATGAGGACCAACACTTCACCTAGATATTGGGGGCAAGAGGGAATGGTGGGGATGGTCTAAGTGGAGAGCACATGCCTCTCTAAAAGGGCCAGGTGCTCTCCAGCTCCAGCATATTGCAGCCATGTACTAATGTAATTAATCTCAGTGTTCTCAAAGCTTCCAAGTCTTTAAACACTGGAAATGCAGATTGTGCTTGTGTGTATGTGAAGCTGCTCTATTTCAAAGTGTTGGCAACTAATTTAAAAACATATGAAACACTGTGAGGGCCCAACAACTGTTCAAAGCCCATTAATTTGGGACACCTTCCCCTCCATCGACCCTCCCCTAACCCATTGTGAGATTGAAGTCCTACCGACATCAATCTATATTCTTAGTAAAACTAGTAAAGCAAACAGTAGTCTTTTCACCAAAAAAGGCCACCCCTCTTTGGCTGGAGCTTCACAGTCTTCTACCAAACCTTGGTTAACTGCCCAGAACTCCCAGTTGCATCTAAAAAGCCTAAGCTTTTTGTTTTGCTGTTTTAATGTCCTTACCTCCTAACTTTTTGTCATCCAAACCGCCTTTGTTGTAAGCAAACTGAGCCCAAAATGGAGCTGTAAACTTGTAAACTATGCCCATAGAGATAAACAAACAAACAAATAAATAATTTGTCATCTGGGATGAGAAATTCTTATTTTTTTAAATTTATTTATTTAAATTCAAGTTACTTAACATGCAGTATAGTATTGGTTCCAGGAGTAGAACCCAGTGATTGGGATGAGAAATTCTTGTTCTGTTTCTGTAGCCTGTTTGTGTCAAAACTCTTAAATACATGGTTCATATCCTATCTCTTTACTTGAGAAGCAATTAGCCATTCCATCTGTCTTCTTGAAAAGTGAAAAAACCTATAGAACAAAAATGCCCAAACAACTATGTCATTTAAAATAAAGAATGGAGGGCGCCTGAGTGGCTCCTTTGGTTAAGCATCCAACTCTTGATTTCATCTCAGGTCATGATCTCACAGTTTGTGAGATTGAGCCCCAAGTTGGGCTCTGTGCTGACAGTAAGGAGACTGCTTGGGAGTCTCTGTCTCCCTCTCTCTCTCTTCCTCCCCCATTCACACTCTTACATACTCTCTCTCAAAAATAAATAAATAAATAAATATTTAAAAAATAAAGAATGGATGAAAAATTCTTTTAATTTTTTCTTTTTTGAGAGAGAAAGAGAGAGAGCGCAAGCAGGGGAGGAGCAGAGAGAGAGAGGGAGGGAGAGAGAATCCCAAGCAGGCTCTCCCTACTGTCAGTGTGGAGCTAGAACTCACAAACCATGAGATCATAAACTGAGCTGAAACCAAGAGTTGGAGGCTTAACTAACTCTGCATGAAAAAAATTTTAAGGAGGTAAAGCTTTTATGTGTCATATTCTCCAATCATTCAATAAAATTTCACATAATGAAAGGATTTCAAAATTCATAAATACTTGGAAATTAACACACTAGTAAATAATCTTTGGATCAACGAAATCAAAACCAAAATTACAAACCATTTAAAAGGTGATGAAAAGGAGAAAATTTTAGACCAATGAGCTACCACTCTAGGAGCTAAAATAGTCCTCAGAGTAAATTTTAAAGCCTTAAATGCCTTCATCATTAAATAGGGCTTTAAAAAATGTAAAGGAATTATTATTCAAAGGAAGGAAAGGATAAAAAGGAAAAAAACAGTACGAAGCAGGAATTAATACAGATGAACTTAAGGGTCACTTTAAAAAATAATAGCAAGGATATATAAATACAAAAGCTTGTTCTCTGAAGGACAATAAAACAAAACTCTGAAGAAAAAAAAAAAACCTCTGATTTTGGCAGAGTGGAAGAGGAAGAGGGTTGAATAAAAATGCATAGGATCAGAAATAAGAAAAGAGATACCAAAGAGCTTTAGTAACCTGCAAGAGAATGTTACATGCAACTCCACAGCAACAAATGTAAAAGCCAAAAGAAAATGAATGACATGTTAGCGAGGTATAAATTATAAAAATTGACTACAGAAGTAATAGAAAATCTGAATAGATGAGTGACCATAAAAGAGAAAAACTCATGTGTGTTGTAATTATATGATAGGTATACATGAGCATGAAGAAAAGAATAGCAAACAATAAAATTGCTACACACACACACATTGCTAATATTGTATACATTATATTGCTAATGTAAGATGACACTGCTCAGATGTGCAACATAAGGGGAAAGAGTAACCAAAATGTGACTATTAAAAAATGTCAGTATGATCTCATATATGTAAAATTAAACATATACATGTGTATGTACAGAAAGA
The DNA here is from genome assembly GCF_018350155.1 of Leopardus geoffroyi. NCBI lineage: Eukaryota > Metazoa > Chordata > Mammalia > Carnivora > Felidae > Leopardus > Leopardus geoffroyi. The sequence goes on along the minus strand of NC_059336.1, from coordinate 87,965,895 downwards.
GATGTATGAAAGGATGATAAGCAGAATTTTCATGGTGGTTACATTAAGATAAAGGGATGAGATGAAGGGATATCCCTATCTACAGATGCACGTTTCATTCCCATCTTCCTTGGCCCTGGTGTCGGCAAATACCGAGAGTGGAGGGTGAGGGGAGGAGAGTATTGATGAACTGGTTTTCTTTTCAAAGTCATCTCCATTCTTTTAAGGAAGTGCTGCTCAAACGTGAACACACACCAGAATCAGCCAATGCACTTGGTAAAACAGATTACCGGACCCCACCCCTTAGAGTTTCTGAATTAGTAGGTCTGAGGTGAGGCTCACGAATTTGCATTTTTAATCAGTTCCCAGGGGATACTGATACTGCTGCCTCAGGAACCATATTTTGGGAATCACCGTCCTAAGAAAACTTTATCAATATTCTAAAAGATTGTTAAAATTGCTTTGGTCTCCTATTCTTTTTTGCTGTTTTAATTTTTATATTACCATTTTATTGAAATGTTGAGAATTCTTAAATATTGTCTTTTCAAGTTTCTGAAATGTAGCTTAAAGTGTTCATTGTAATAATAGCAATCACCATCTGACAGTACAGATTAGGCAATGTGTTCAATAATTCACTACATTACCTCATTTAGTCCTCATAAATCCCTGTGAGGTAGGTACTATTATTAGACCAATTTTACAGATGAGGGAACTGAATTTAGAGGAGTGTGCACTCTTAGTACACTCTATTGCAATAAAACTATTGGTTAAAAAAACCAACAAAACAAAACTGCAGCAATATTTGCTAGCAAACTAGCAATATTTGTAATGAGATAAAGCATGATGACACCTTCATTCAATGATTATGAGGTATCACCTAGAGGTGCCCAAATTTTGGATCAAACAATGCTAATATTTATGCAATTTGCAGTTCTGGCCATCATAAGGAGTTCATAGATGGCAAAGGGTAAATAACATTTGTATACTCATTGCTAAACAGACCTGGGTGACATGGAAATAAGAGAATTTTTTTTTAATTTCTAAGCAGTTTTGAAAAAATGGGATCCATATTTGTTAGAATATGGGCTAAGCTGCTACAACAATGGCCCCAAAATAAGACAGCTCAAATAAAATCAGAGTACGTTTCATTCCCAATTCGTTGTCATAGGCTATTAGCTTTGATCTGCGATGCTAAGCTCCCAGTTCCTTCTGTCTTGTCACTCACATTGTCTTCGTCTGCATAGTTGAAGTTAGCGCACCACACAAGTCTGCCTTCCAGTCCATGTGCAGAAAGATAGAGAAGGAGGGGACAGCAAACTCAATCCTTTGAAAGCATGCTTTCTCAACAAGGGCAATATCACCTCTAAGGGGGCAAATGCTGATTCTTGAGGGATAGAAGGGCAAAACAATGTTAGTCTTTTTATGGATAAAGCACATATATTCATATAAAGTGCACAAGCAGATATACAATATATGAAAAGTTTATGGCAGAAATTGGAGGGGGGTGGGTGGAAGACCTTAAAAGGCTCCTCAAGGCAGTGATAATAAAAGAAGATTCAGAAAATCTGTGTTAAAGGCAAGCACAAAAAGTTGCACACATCTCTTCTGCTCCCAAGAACTTAGTCACAAAGATAAGCCTAGTTGCTAGGGAATCTAGGAAATAGATTCTAGCTGGGTGGCTACTGGCCCAGAGTAAACTCAATTTCTTCCTATTTGAGCCTCTCCATCAGGCAGCTTGAGTGTTCTCACGACATGACAGTTGATTTCTCTCAGAGAATCCAAGAAACTACAGTGGAAGTAGCAATGTCTTTTATGACCAAATCTTGGAATCCACACACTGCCATGTCTACTACATATACATAGCAATACAGATCAATCCTGATGTAATGTGGGAGGAACCTACATAAGGGTGTGAATACCAGGAGGCTAGATCTGGGGATCATCTAGGAGATTGGCTTTTTATTTGGAAGTATAAACAGAAGCTTTCATGTTTGTATAACTGAAAAAATCATTTTGGTTAAATTCTACTTTTCCTTCAAGGCCCTGATGAAATGACAACTTCCTAGCCAGACTTCATTGCTTCCTCCTTTGTGATTCTAAATCACATCATTCTCATCTCTGGTGCAGTACCTATTACACCGTATAATGACTCACTATGTACAAGGCTGTCTCTCCAATGAGAACACAAAACTGAGGTTTACTTATTTTGATGCCTTCCAAATTCACAACAGTGTTGAACTTAAAAATATATATATATATATATTTCAACCACTGTCAGTTCCTGGTGGGGAAACCAGCCTGGGACCAAGGTAAGAAGCCTTCTAAATTATCTATTTAGCTCATCACTGATTTGCCTTATACACCTAAACAACATGTGTAAAACAAACCCAGAATACAAATTTATTCATTTCCATGAGAGGTTTAACTTCTCTGTTGACCAGAATTTTCATATAGATAACTTTACAGGAGCAGGCAAATTAAAATCTAAAATCTAGAGATCTAGATGAGTTTTATAGGAGAAAGTGTGTGCTTCAATGGAAAGCAATCTTTGTTTAGATCACACCTTTCCAGATTATCCGATTCCAGGCTTGCATTGCGGTTGAACTATCATACTTTATTAGTTTGTACTGAAGGAAAGCTAGAGGGATGTAAAATAACTCTTGCTTCTACTAGGCATGTAAATTCTGTCTGGGGAAGGTTCAAGTGACTCCTCTCTACTATGAAAGAGGCTAGCTCTGCTTTCATTTACACATTCATTTCCATTCTCCCCGATCTGTAAATATGTTTGTTCTCTGGCTTCTACCTTTGAACTGGTTGTAACATCTTACTGGTTCCCTCATTTAATTAATGAGTTCAATAAAATAACATTTATTTTATATTTGTGTGAGAATCGTGATTTTACCTATTCTTTAAAAATGTCCTTCAACGGCCCATATATACAGGCCAGGAGGGATTGGTTGGGTGATCTTAACCAAACTAAAAAGGCACACACTGGAATTATACAAACCTGGCTTCAAATCCTGACTCTGAGGAGCTAGAGGCCACTGCACTTTGCACCCTGAGAGACGTGCCATTCACACTGCAGTTTCTGTGAATGGTGCCTCCCTGCAAAGCACTTGGCACAGGTCTGCATTGCATACATGGCAGTGCCCTTTCCACCGCAAGAGCAATTTGTGTGCATGGCGTGTGTCTTAGCAGAGAGCCTGTGCCTTGTCTTTGCCTTGGTGACAGATGAGATGTTTTATGAACCAACAATACACGTATTTGTGCTTAACTGTCATAATTAAGCAAACAGCATGGGAGTAAAAACGAATAAGGGAAAGAGATAAGAATGGCTTTTAAATGTTAATAGCTTTGGTCAGCACTGTCCAACAGAAAGTGTTTTTTTTTTTTTTTTAACGTTTATTTATTTTTGAGACAGAGGGAGACAGAGCATGAATGGGGGAGGGTCAGAGAGAGAGGGAGACACAGAATCTGAAACAGGCTCCAGGCTCTGAGTGGTCAGCACAGAGCCCGACGCGGGGCTCGAACTCACCAACGCGAGATCATGACCTGAGCCGAAGTTGGATGCTTAACCGACTGACCCACCCAGGTGCCCCCAGAAAGTTTTTTAGTGATGGAAATGTTCTTGATCTGTGTTGTCCAATAGAATGGTCACCACCTACACGTGGTTATTGAGCATTTGAAATGTTATTAGTGTGACTGAGGAACTGAAGTTTTAATTTTAATTTAGTTTTAATTAACATATTTAATATATGTAGCTAGTGGCTACCATATTGGACAAAACTAGTATTGATACCAGTAGAAAGACATACTTCTAGACTCAGAAAAATGAGAGATGTAGGTTTCTCAAGCTTTTTTGGTGCAAAGACCCACATATTTAAAAAGCACTGACAAGATTTCATTTTTTATGGCTGAGTAATATTCCCTTGTATATATATACCACATCTTTTTTTAAGTTTATTTATTTATTTTGAGAGGGAGAGAGCATGCAGATGGGGCACAGAGAGAGAATGAGAGAGTGTGAAAGAGAATCCCAAGAAGGCTTTGCACCATCAGCACAGAGCCCAATGAGGGGCTCAAACCCACAAACTGCTAGATCATGACCGGAGCCAAAATCAAGAGTTGGATGCTCAACAAACTGAGCCACCCAGGTGCCCCTACCACATCTTCTTTATCCATTCATCTATCAGTGGACACCTCAGTTGCTTCTATATCTTGGCTACTGTAAATAATGCTGCAATAGGGGAAATGGGTGAAATAGATAAAGGGGATTAAGAGTTACAAACTTCCAGTTATAGAATAAATAAGTCACAGAGATGAAAAATACATCAAAGGGAATATAGTCAATAATACTGTAATGACATTGTATGGTAACATATGGTGACTAGAGGTATCATGGTGAGCATGGAATAATGTGTAGAATTGGCAAATCAACATGTTGTACACCTGAAACTAATATAATATTGTGCCAATTATATTTCAATAATAAAAAAATTGCAACACACACAAAAGTAACAAAAAAATAAAAAATAAAAACCATTGGGACTCCAAAGAACTTTTATTTCTGTGGGTTATATCTACCAATAATTATTATCTTAAGAAAAATAGAAATTTAGAGATATTTATTAGTCCTTACCCCATTAGTCCTACTGGGGTCCTAATAGAAATATTTATTAGTCCTAAACCCATTATTTTTATGGAAAAATAGCTATATTTTCCAAAACAAAAGAATTCTCATAGCAGGCCTAAGACCACTATCCTTTGAAAGGCCTGTTTGCAAGGTTAACCCTTAGCTGGTATCTGGGAATCTTGATTTCAGGAAGGTTCCCACCATTCCATAACTGATAAGAGTTGTTTAATATGACTGAACATAGTCTGCACAAACAATGCGGTTTATGCTGAACAGCTGCTTTCCTTCTGATAGTCTGGAATTTTGGTACTGCTATGCAGACGGTGCCTATGTAAGCAGTCTCCAATAAAAACCTTGAGCATGGAGTCTCTAACGAGCTCCCTTGTGAGACAAAACTTCACACATGTCACAATGCCATAATGAAGGAATTAAGCACATCCTGCTTGACTCCACTTGAAGAGGATTCTGGGAAGTTTCTGCCTTGTTTCCTCTGGACTTCACGCCATGTTTTTTCTTTTTGCTGATTTTGCTTTAAAGCCTTTCATGGAAATAAATCATAGCTGTGAGCATGACCATATGCTGAGTCCAATGAGTCTTCCTAGTGAATCACTGAACCTGGAGGTGATCTTGGGGACTCTTTACACAGTCCCCTTCATTGGCCCTGCTCCCAGAATATCAAAACCCAGGATTATATCCCACACTGCAGAGGACTGGAGACTTCTCCCTGAAGAAACTGAAAAATGAAGAGAAAAAAGGACTGCAAAGGGTAGAAACAATGAAAAAAGCAAAGGAAATTCCAAAAGTAAAACTACAATTAATATCTTTAAAACAATAAGAAAACATATTGCATTTATGAAGAGTAGGAAGCTATAAAAAGAAGAAATCAGAGAATAAGGAAGAAAATCCAATAAAATGGAATTCTGAAAAAAATGGCTAGATGACAGAGTTGAAAACCTGCCCAGAGCAGTTAGGGGTAAAAAAAGAGAGAAAGAGATGAAAAACAAAAGAAAGAAGAAGACTGAAGGATCAATCCAAAATCCAACCAAAAAAAAAAGAGAACAGAATAAATGGAAAAAAAGAAATTAGTAAAGTAAATTTCACCACACCACACAAAAAAGAGGCCTCAGGTTGAAAGAGCTCACCAAGTGCAGACCACAGTGAATGAAAAAAGGAATCACCCCAACATCACCAAATCATCAGATTCCAGGATACCAGAGAGAAGATTCTAAAAAGTTTTCTTTTGGAAAGGAAAAACAACGTAAAGGGATACACAACATAATGATATCAGATTCCTTCACAGTAATACTGACAACAGACACTTTAAAATTAAATCTTAACCATTCTGAGGAAATTCATACTCAGCCGAACTGCAATTCAACACCTCAGCCATGAAGAAAAACACTTTAAGATATGCAAAGACGTTGAAAATGTACTTTTTCTCAGAAAGTAAATGGACCAGGACCTAGGTAAGAGGATCCAAACCAGGAGAGATGGGAAACAGGACTACAGCTATCCACTAAACCTAAAGAACTTTATCTTCTAGTCTTTCTATTCAGAATTCCATTTTAGCTATCATATTTCCAATTTCATAGAACACTTTCTTGTTCTCTAATTGTTTCTTTCCATAGCATCCAAATCCTATTTTATGAGTACAATCCCCCTTTTTTTTTATCTCTTTAAAAATACTAATCTTTAGGTTGGTTGCAAACCTAGAAACAGAGCAGATGTATGTGAAGAACGAGACCTATGAGAAAAAAGTCTTAAGGGAAAAAAATGAAGTTGATAGATTCTTGCATTTGCTTGAGCACTTAACAGCATTTGAGTACTTGGGAAAAACCACAGATTGATAGAAAATTAGGTAAATGAAAAAAGCAATCTTACCTTACCCTTGGCTCAAAGGCTAATCTTTTTAACCTAATCACAATAATATAAAACCTATTGATTTAACTAATTACTGAGATAAAATCTCAATTGAGAGGATGGAGGAAGTAGAAGTAAATAGAGAGTATAGGAGTTAAATCCTTACCATAATGTATCAATTCTCATTTTATAAAAAAATTAAATGATATCTAAATCATTTAGGTCAAGATGTAGTTATAAAGTATACTTACACTTTAAGACTTGAAGAGGTAAATACTAGAAGAAAAAATTAAGAGCTGAAAGTAGTTGCCCCAAAGGAGAAAAACAAGGACTTAGGAGGAATGAACGTGTGTCTCATATTTTTGTGACAAATTTTTAAGAATTACTTTATTTTGTTCAATGATATATATGTATTGCTTTGATTTTAAAGTGAAATTTAAAAGACAATTCGATGATAATTAAACCGGAAGCTTTTACAGTTCCATATGCCAAGTTCAAGTACACTACGTTGTTTCCTTCACTCAGCAAGAGCACCTTGTGCTCAACACCCAACCAATAAGAAAACTCTTAACTGATTTGAATAAAGTACGTCTTTCTTTATACTCTCTCTCTCTCTCTCTTTTTTTTTTTTTTAACGTTTATTTATTTTTGAGACAGAGACAGAGCATGAATGGGGGAGGGACAGAGAGAGAGGGAGACACAGAATCGGAAGCAGGCTCCAGGCTCTGAGCCATCAGCCCAGAGCCTGACGCGGGGCTCAGACTCACAGACCACGAGATTGTGACCTGAGCTGAAGTCGGATGCTTAACCTATTGAGCCACCCAGGTGCCCCTCTTTATACTCTCTTTATGTTCTAGGCACTTTTTTGAAAAAACCCTTTGTTGAGGATGCTCTCTATGTACTGGTATGAAAAAATCTCCATAATACACTGTCAAGTGAAAAAAGCAAAGAAAAAAAAATGACCACTATATCCAAGAGGGGAAAAACGTAGATCTGTTATGGCTTGGATATGCGTAAAATATCTCTAGAATGATAAGCAGTAAACTAGTATTAATGCTTATCCAGGGTAGGTGAATTGGAGAAATGAGAATTGAGTTGATAAGGAACAGGGGAAAGAGGGAGACTTTCCATTGTACACCTTTTTTTTACATTTTGATCTTCAACCCTATAAAACCATTGCCTACTCAAAAAAATTTTTTTTTACTTTCAAGTCATACCTCTTTTTATTGGTACAAAATTACAATCTTATCACACATTGAACTTGCACACGTTTACACGCCAACTTGAAAATTAATTACCAGGCTTTTAATCATCACAACAATAAATCTATTAACCTATGTTAAGATTACAAAGGCCAAATAAGATAGAAAGAGTAAACCTGTGGATAAGCAGGGACATATGGATAATCCCCATTCAACTCTAGGGATTTGATGATTATTTCAAAGACAGAATGGTTTCAATGCCTACGTATGTAAATATAGTCTTTGCTTTCTTCCTTCTTTAAACCTAGCTCAAGGGTTTTTAAATTTTACAGTGCAGGAGATTTTCTCTCAAACTGACAAGGCTGAATATTCAATCAAACATAATTTTTACTACACATCAGAATCTTCTTATACTTCTTTATTTTTTTAATGTTTATTTTTGAGAGAGAAAGAGAGCACAAGCAGGGAAGGGGCAGAGAGAAAGGGAGATAGAATCGGAAGCAGGCTCTGGCTCTGAGCTATCAGCACAGAGCCCGACGGGGGCCCAAAGTCACTGACTGCAAGATCATGACCTGGGCAGAAGTCAGATGCTTAATGGACTGAGCCACCCAGCCACCCCAGAATCTTCTTATATTTCTTTTAACCAAAAGGGGAAAATATTCATACTTTTTAATATTCTTTTTTACCCTATCATATTATGACCATCTTTTGATTTTGTCAGATTTCTTCTACAACATGATTAGTAATGTCTGCATAAGTTAACATTATATTAATATATTAATTAATACATTATATATTAATTATTCCATTGTATAGATGTTCTCTGACTTAAATTATTTTACCATTTCCCTATTTTGGGACATTGAGTGTTTCCAAAGGTTCACCATCATAAGCTAAATCACAACAAACATCCCAGTAACTAACCCTATGTACATATCCATTATTATTTCCTTAGAATAAATTCCGAGAGGTAGGATTCCTGGGTCAAAATGTAGCTAAAAATTCAAGAATTGTAACAACTATGGGCAAAATGCCCTCCAAAAACCTACGTGACTGTTAATGGGAAATTATATTTATAAGGTACTTAAGGGAAAACACAGAGGATACTTAACTGATTCAATCTGTGAGTCTTCAGGTACCCCCCAATGAAGCCCCAAATCTCAAACTGTAAAATGTTGCACAGGTAACATGTGAAAAAGTAAAACAAAAAAAGAGGGTGATGAACCTTGATATTAAAACCATAGCTTTCACATGTATGCTGCAAGAAATGTAAAGGCTTCAGAGAAAGAGGAAAAAGAACTCTTAGCAATGACACATCACTGAAAAATGGCAGACGCGGGGCGCCTGGGTGGCGCAGTCGGTTAAGCGTCCGACTTCAGCCAGGTCACGATCTCACGGTCTGTGAGTTCGAGCCCCGCCTCGGGCTCTGGGCTGATGGCTCAGAGCCTGGAGCCTGTTTCCGATTCTGTGTCTCCCTCTCTCTCTGCCCCTCCCCCATTCATGCTCTGTCTCTCTCTGTCCCAAAAATAAATAAACGTTGAAAAAAAAAAAAAAATGGCAGACGCAAGTTCTCAAAGCTTTCCAATTTAATGTCATTTTAAAAGGCCATCATATTAACTGTTAGTAGTTATAATAGTCAAACTTATTAAAGCACTTTATCAGTACATCCATATCTTGAAGGAGAAAATGCCATAATAGTTTCTGTTGGTGTTGACATTTCAATGGAGAAAAGTTAACATTTTAATACAACCTATAAGCCCCCACTCCCTGAAGTTGTATATTCAACACCATAATTTAACACCATTCAAAATTTGGAACCTGAATATGTAGTTGTGGGTCAAAGTAGGTCTAAGTAAATTGAGAAAAAATAATCTTTCCAAATCGATGACTCAAAACACTATATGTGGGTTTTCCTTTCACTTTTCTATATTTTGCAAAATTTCCTTAATAAAAGAAAGTATATAAACATAAATTAAGGAAGCCCAAACTTATTATTTAGGAAACAAAAGTGTCAGTGTTGCATTCAAACTATCACCCTGACATCAAGAAGTATTTTTGGATGAGATAGATCATATTATACAATTCTAGAAATCATAAGAACAAAATGTAACTTTCTTAAAAAAGAGCAACCCCAACAAATTCTATAAACCATACTATTCTCATAGATCAGAACTGAATAAGTTTTGTTCACTACAACAAAACATCCCCGATGCAAAAGGTAAAGAATTACTGCATGTGATAGCTCGCTCACTTCCCCTCTCTAAAATAAAATAAAATAAAATAAAATACAATAAAATAAAATAAAATAAAATACACTTAAAGTTAAAATAAGAAGTCCCTAAGAATCCTGATGACTAGGGACAGCAAAACACTACCCAAGTCTTTAAAGCATATGCAAAAACAGATATACAGAAAAGATGAATTAAGGATGCCTTTTGATTTTACAAGACAATTCACAGTATCATTCACAATTTTAAAGGATTCTTTAAAGTACTTACACGTTTCCTAATTACTAAATAAAATAGAGGTATTTTTATTTTCCAACCCCCTAAAAAGAACAATAATTACAGTATTCTCCAATCTCCAATATGCCCTCATTTTTAAAAACTCCATAATCCTTGGAAGACAGCAGACTAAATTCCAGCACTTTTATATCAAGCCAGGAATTCCTTTTTCCTAATCCTTACGGAATAAGAAATAGACACGCCTTTTCAACTCAAACTAACCAACCGGGTCTTGGGAAAGAGCAAAGCAAGCTGAAACAATGTCACCAGAACTTGGACTTAGAAAAAAGTGCCAAGAAGCATGACAACACTGGACGTTCCGTTCTGCAAAATGTCAATCATTCTCCACTCCCGACTCCCATTAGCTCGCACAAACGCCGCAAAGATTGGGAGAGGGCAGTATAGTACTGGTACTGGGTTGTCAGAACAATTCACCTAAAAACTAAGCGTCCGTTCAACCTGCTCCAGCGAGAGGACCGGAGGCCGACTCAGGCCACAGGGAGAAAAGAGCTGATACTGGTACGAATAGCAGCCCCCCCCCACCCCCCCAAGGCTGGAACGTGAACAGTGTCCTAACAGGTATGCAGCGCGCCTCTCTGGAGACTCTTGGAACGTACAAATCGCTGCAATAAACAGCCGGCGGGGCGGGCGTCCTCTCGCCCTCCTGGGGCGGCGCGACAGCCTCTCGGCTCCGGGACAGCCCGGAATCCGCAGGCCACGCGAGGCTCCGGGGCGTGGCCGATTCCCCTCTGCTATCAAAGTGGGCTGGGGGCGGGACCGCACTCGCTATTTACACCATTCCAAAGTCTGGAACCTGGGTATGCAGTTGTGGGTGAAAGCAAACCTAAGCAAACTGAAAAACCAAAATCCCTCAAACAGATGACTCAAAAAAAAAAAAAAAAAAAAAATTGATGACTCAAAACACTATGTATGGTTTCTTTTATTTTTCTGTACTTTGAGAAATTCCTTTCATTAAGTAATCTATTACTCTAAAATAAAAAAGCTCAAACTTACTATTTAGGAAACAAAAGTGTCAGTGTTGGCATTCAAATGACTACTACCCTGATATCAAAAACTACTTTTGGACGGAGATACCGCGTATTATGCAATTCTACAACGTAATTTTTTTTTTTTTTTTTTTTTTTTTTTTTTTTTTAAGAGCAACCTTTAAAAGAGCCGGAGCTCGTCCGCTCGGTTTCTCTGATTGAGAAGCGAACACCACATGCTATTGGAAGACTCCTCACCACCGCCCGGTGCCCTGCAGCGTAAAGGACCATTTACTAAAGAGTGGTCTCCCAAGCCTCGCCCGCACAGCGCCGCGTCCACAGAGCCTGTCCAGACACGGGGGGATTGCTGCTGGGACCGCGAAGCCGAGCGACAAGTGCGGGTGAGGCGTCCCACGGCTATTCGCAGACCCGCTGGCGCCTCCGCACACACAACTTGAACAGTGCTGAAGACCGGCCTACTGAGGAGTGACAGTTACGGGGGAGCGGGAGGCCCGGGGCAGGGGGATAGGAAGGGAAGCGGAATCTGGATCCGCACCCCGCGACACGAGGATGCCTCGGCGAGGACCCCGCGGGCCCGCCCGCCCTTGCCAGCCCACCCAGTGCCAGTAGCCCCGGAGGACGGACTAGGGCAAGGAGCCCAGGGGGCAAAGGAAGCGCTCACCGCTTCAGATGGTCCGAAGCCCGCCGAGCTGCGGGAGTCGCGGAGACTAAACTCGGCGCCACGGCCCCGGCTGCAGCTCGGGTTGCAGCCCCGGCGGGAACCGGGTCCCGGGGCATCGCCGGTTGCTCCCACAGCACCCGCGCGGCTCCCGGCGCTGGGCGCACGCCTCCCCTTTGGCCCCAGGGCACGGGGCACCACGCGGAAAGCTCCACCCGCTCCGGAGGACGGCCAATGGGCGTGGAGCGCGGGAAGCTGGGGGCGGAGCCGGAGCGGCCAGGCGGCCCGGCGACGCAGCGGGCTCAGAGGTCCTCGCCCACCGTGGAGAGCTGTACGGGTTTAAGAGTCCCCTGCCTTGGAAACGTGTGTGTTAGGTGAGTATGGAGGGACCAGGGGACGCACATTCCCCAAATAAAAGATCTGTGAGAGTCTGAGATGTTGAGGACACGCTTGTGATTTTGCGGGGTCTCTTTCTTCCCGTTTTAGACTTCGTCTGCTGTTTGCAGAACACTAGCCACACTGGGGAAGCGCAGAATGAGTAACAGCCTCTGCTTTCAAGGATATCCCAATCAGTCAGGCGGAGGAGCAGATGGGTAAACAGGTGACTAGGAGAGTCCTCACGAGACGCGTTCCAAAATCAAAAGTCATGTTTTGCAGCGGGGGGATGTAGGGTGGTGGTGGGGATTTCTGCCAGGGGAGAACCAAAAGGCTTGTTACCCTGTAATACTTGTGGTCATATACATCTTTTTCGTCTTCTTGTTTTCTTAATGACAGCCATGTAATACGCACAACAGCTAAACGTTTCAATAACACCAAAAATACATGATATGCATTGAAAAGAAAGTTTCCATTATCCACTGCTCCCTCCTCCTTCCCCCAATTTTCTCTCCTTTTAGAGTATCACAGTTAAAGGATTTGTCGTATGTCCTTTCAGAGACACTCAGTGCAATATATATATATATATATATATACATATATATATATATACACATATATATAACATATATGTAATATTACCTATTACAATATTACATATATGTATAATCACTCTTCTCCAAGTATTTTTTATTTAAAAAAATTTTTAATGTTTATTCATTTTTGAGAGACAGAGACAGAGTGTGAGTGGGGGAGGGGCAGAGGGAGGGGGAGCCACAGAATCTGAAGTAGGCTCCAGGCTTTGAGCTGTCAGCACAGAGACTAACACTAGGCTCAAACCCACGAACCATGAAATCATGACCTGAGCTGAAGTCGGCTGCTCAACTGAATGAGCCACCCAGGTGCTCCTCTTCCCCCAGTCTTTTCCCTCTCTTCTCTCTCTCCCTCTGTCTGTCTGTCTGTCTGTCTGTCTGTCTCTCTCTCTCTCTCTCACACACACACAAACACACACACACACACACACACACACACAGTACTCTACACAGTTTTGCCACCTTGCTTTTCTTCATGTAACACTATACTTTGGACATCATTTTTGATGATTGCATAGTATTTCATCAAATGATTGAATGCTGCAGTCAGTAGTTATATTCTTATTTGTAGCCACTTGGCATGTGAACAAATAAATGTCTGTCTAGACTAAATACATAGGTGCTGAATGCTGAATCCCAAGGTAGGGACTTTAAAAATTCTGATAAATGTTGCCAAATTGCTCTCCATGTAGTTTGTGTCAGTTTATGCTCCCACAGCAATTTATCAGGGTGCCCATTTCATCACATATCTCTATATATTAGGTTATCAAACATAAGTTTTTAAAATTGCCGTTCTGTGAACTGTCTGTTCATATCCTTTGCCCATTTTTCTTTTTTTTTCTTTTTTTTTTTTAATGTTTATTTATTTTTGACAGAGAGACAGAGCATGAGTGGGGGAGGGGCAGAGAGAGAGGGAGACAGAATCTGAAGCAGGTTTCAGGCTCTGAGCGGTCAGCACAGAGCCCGATGCAGGGCTCGAACTCACAGACTGCGAGATCATGACCTGAGCCGAAGTCAGACGCTCAACCGACTGAGCCACCCAGGCGCCCCTCTTTTTTTTTCTTTATTGTTTTTTTTTTTTTTTAAGTAGGCTCTATTCCCCAATGTGGGGCTTGAACTCACAACCCTGAGATCAAGAGTCTCATGCTCTACCAGCTGAGCCAGCCAGGCACCCCTTTGCCCATTTTCCTATTCAATTGTTGGTCTTTTTTTTTCTTTATTGTTGGAGATGATAGATAGATAGATAGATAGATAGATAGATAGATAGATAGATAGATAGAAAAAGAGATATTTATCTATCCCTTTCTCTATATAAATAAAATTAGTCCATTGTGAATAAATTGTTTATCTTTCCCTCATCTTGTCTTTTGGCTTTGTTTTTTGCAATGAATTATTTTTTTATTTTCATGTAGTCACATTAATTGATTTTTATTTATGTTTCTAGTTCTTTTTAATCTTAGAAAGGCTGTCACTACCCCCCAAATTAAGAAAAATTCTCCCATGTTTCCTTCTAGTATGTTTGATATCTATATGATTAATCCATAATGCAGATAAGCTACAATAAAAATAATATGTTACAATAAAGAAATAATTGAGAACAAAGGATATTATCAGATAATTGTCCAAAGAAGATAACCAAAAGGTGAATAAGCACATGAAAAGATGTTTCTAGTGTCGGTAGCCATCAACAAAATGAAAATCAACACTGCGATGAGGTACAACTTCACACCCACCAGAATGGCTGTAATCAAAAAGACAGATAATAACAAATGTTGGTATCTTAGTCCATTTGAGTTGCTATAACAAAAATATCTTAGCCTGGATGGCTTAAACAACATTTATTTCTCACAGTTCTTAAAGCTGGAAAGTCCAGACTACAGGCACTGCACAGATTTTATGTCTGATGAAGACCTGTTTCCTGGTTCAAAAATGTCTGTCTTTTCACCACATGGCAGAAAGGGTGAGGTAACTCTCTGGAGTCTCTTTTAAAAGGCATTAATACTATGTGTGAAGGCTCCACCTGTGTGACCTAATCATCTCCCAAAGGTCCCATCTCTAAATAGCATCACTTTGGGGATTAGGTTTCAACATATGAATTTTTGGGAGATGTAAACATTTTACTCTGCAGCAGTTGGCAAGTGTTATGAACTGAATTTTGCCCCCCCAAATTCACATGTGGAAGCCCCTAACCTACCCCACTGTGACTATTTGGTGGCAAGGTCTTTGGAGAGGTAATTAATGTGAAATGAGGTCATAAGGTTGGGGCCCTAATCTAATATGACTAGTATCCTTAAAAAAAAAAAAAAAAGAAGAGACATCAGAGATATATATAGATAGATACACATAGAAAAGACCATATGAACACATAACAATAATGTGACTATCTGTAAGCCAAGAAGAGAAATGTCAGGAGAAACCAAACCTGTTGACATCTTGATCTGGAACTTCCAGCCTCCAGAACTATGAGAAAATACATTTCTGTTGTATAAACCGCCCAGTCTGTGGTATTTTGTTTTGGCAGCCCTTGAAAACTAATGCAGCAAGAATGTGAAGAAATTGGAACCCTCATGCAATACTGGTGGGACCAGTAAAATGTAAAATGATGCAGCCACTTTGGAAAACAGTCTGGTAGTTCCTCAGTTAAACGTAGAATTACCATATGACCCCGCAATTGCACTCCTACATATACATGTATGTCCAAAACACATGTCCACATAAAAACTTGTATATGAATGTTTTTAGCAAAATTATTCGTAATAGATAAAAAGTGGAGACAACCCACATGCCCATCTACTGGTGAATGGATAAAGAATTGTGATATATCTATATAATGGAACATTATTTGGCAATACAAAGGAATAAAGGACTGATACATGTACAAGATAGATGAACCTTGAAAACATTATGCTAAGTAAAAAAAGCCAGTCACTAAGGATTATATATTATATGATTCCATTTATAGGGTTTTTTTTTAACGTTTATTTATTTTTGAGACAGAGAGAGACAGAGCATGAACAAGGGAGGGTCAGAGGGAGGGAGACACAGAATCCGAAATAGGCTCCAGGCTCTGAGCTGTCAGCACAGAGCCCGACGCAGGGCTCGAACTCACAGACCGCGAGATCATGACCTGAGCCAAAGTCGGCCGCTTAACCGACTGAGCCACCCAGACGCCCCTATAAGTTTTTTTTTTAATGTTTATTTATTTTTGAGAGAGAGAGAGAGAGTGCGAGTGGAGAGGGCCAGTGAGAGAAGGAGCCACAGAATCTGAAGCAGGCTCCAGGCTCTGAGCTGTCAGCACAGAGCCCTACATGGGGCTTGAACTCATGGACCACGAGATCATGACCTGAGCTGAAGTTGGATGCTTAACCGACTGAGCCACCCAGGCACCCCTATACGATTCCATTTATGTGAAATGTCCAGAATAGGCAAATCTATGTAGCAAATGTAAGTGTTTTAAGTTTGTGACAGGCTTAAATGTATGCTTTTTTTTTCCCCCTCATTTGGTCTAAAAATATTGATCCCCATCCACAGACTAAGACAGAATGAATGGATCCTGGCTAAGCCTCTGACATGGCAAAATCCCGTGGAAGTGATGTTCAGGTACATCCTACATAATGGCTGGGAGGAATGGAAAGAAAAATTAGCGGTGCGTGGCTGGCTCAGTCAGTAGAGCATGTGACTCTTGGTCTCGGGGTTGTGAGTTCAAGCTCTGTGTTGGGTGTACAGACTACTTAACAAAAATAAAATCTTAAGAAAAAAAAAACACAGATTACTGGCTGCCTAGGTCTGGGGTGGGATAGAGGGATTATAGGGTGAAGGCTAGGGGTACAGGGTTTCTTTGGGGGGTAATGAAATGTTCTAAAATTTATTGTGGAGATGATTGCATAGCCCTGTGAATATACTAAAATTCACTGAATTCTACACGTTCAATGGATGGTATGTGAATAGATGTATGGTATGTGAATTGTATCACAATAAGCATGTTAAAACAAAATCAGTATGCAAAATTCACTGGACAAGATGTCAAAGTTATATGACCAAATATTTCATACATGAAACCTCAAAAAAGTATATTTTGGGGCATTTAGTAGCCTTGCTGTGAGATTAATTGAAAAGTAAACAAGGAGAATGTTGGTAGAGCTAAGCAAAATGGCCAAACTCATAAGTTGATAAAATTATTTATTAGGACAACTATTAATGAACATACTGAGGCAAGCACAGAATCTATGAGATTATTCATGTTTGCCCCATAATCTATTTATTTGGGAGAATATTCCCTCAGAACAATCCAAGTGAGAAAAATGAAATATTTATGGCACCACTATTTATAAGGCAAAACTAAACTGGAAATACCTCAAATGCCTGATAATTTGAAGGGTGTTTATTAAAGTAGGAAACATGGGCTGCATTAGTAAATGGGAAAGTACAAACAAAATAATGAGAAAAGTAGAATTCAAATAAGTTTTTAAACGCTGATGAGTGTACATAAATAAATGTACGTTGTTGAGTATGATGAGGAGGAAATGTATTAAATGGCACCAGGATTCCTTTTAGAAAGAAATTTCATTTGGAAAAATAACTTGATAAGCTGTTTCAGGTATAAAGTGAGACTCAAAAAAAAAAAAAAAAAAAAGCATGGATGTAATTAAAAGCCTTAGCAACACAAGAAAGTTGCTCTGCATGTAAACACTGGAAGAATTTATATTTGCTCTTGAGAGAGAGGAAGAGAGTGGTGACAGGAGATGGACCATGCAAGGAAAGGTGGGTGGGAGAGAGGAGTTAGGAGGACAAGTCTGGTCGCTGCACAGAGTGAAGGGCTAGTGGGAAATCTCTGGTGATAGGGTGGGAAAATGGACTTTAAAGAGCAGGAGTACCAGGGGCACCTGGGTGGCTCAGTCAGTTAAGCATCCGGCTTCAGCTCATGTCACGATCTCATGGTTTGTGAGTTCGAGCCCTGCGTGGGGCTCTGCGCTGACAGTCTGGAGCTTGCTTTAGATTCTGTGTGTGTGTGTCTCTCTCTGCCCTTCCCCCACTTGGGCATGCACTCTCTTTTTCTCAAAAATAAACAAACATGTAAAGAACAGGCATGTCTAATATGTCAGTTTTAACTTGTTTTCTCAAATCTTAAAATCTCACTTAAGTTGTGTGTGATTTTGTAGAAACTGAAGAAGAGGCTGAATATGAGGCAGTTGGAATAGTGAAAAGACAGCAGCCATTGACACATGGACTCACGGCCAGAGGAGACAAGAAAATGAGCCCCTCAGAAATTATCGGTAATTTTGGGAAGGATGGATGTTTAGGCTAATCTCCTTGAGATTACAAAGGGAAGGGAAGCTCTGGCTGACATTTGCCTTACATAAAGGATGGGAAAGTAACATGAAGTAAATGTAGGTGTTTTAAGTTTGTGACAGGCTTAAATGTATGATTTTTTTTTTTTTTTGCTTCTTATTCTAAAAATATTGATTCCCATCCATAGACTAAAACAGAATTAATGGATCCTGGCTAAGCCCCTGCCATGGCAAAATCCAGTGGAGTTGATGTTCAGGTACACCCTGAATAATGGCTGGGGGGAATGGAAATGAATGTATTAAGCGGAAAATTTACACCTATTCTCTTAGCAGCAGGGCCTGAGGTAGTTAGGCTGTCCAGTTATAGAAAAACTGTTCTAT
The DNA here is from genome assembly GCF_018350155.1 of Leopardus geoffroyi. Taxonomy (NCBI): domain Eukaryota; kingdom Metazoa; phylum Chordata; class Mammalia; order Carnivora; family Felidae; genus Leopardus; species Leopardus geoffroyi. The sequence continues at coordinate 87,947,415 of NC_059336.1, read as the reverse complement.
GTGTTCTACATTAAAGTGTTACTGGAGCAAAAAATATGATCACATGGACAAGATGGCTGGGCTGTGCGAAAAGTTCAAAAGAACTAATGCATAAGTGACTGTCAGTGAGCATGTTGAAGTTCTTCATTGCCCAACTCCAGAATTCATGACTTCCACTGACTTTGCCAGAGGAGGGTTACTAACCAGCCCTAATTTACAGATGGCAGGTCTGTGGCACAAGGCCTAGAAGTGATTTTCCCAAGGTTATAGAGCAAGCCAGAGGGTGAGCTGAAAATAGAACTGTACCTCATACTCCCATGCAGGCTATATGATAACTTGTGTACTGTCAGCAGAGTTGAGGAATGAATGTCCTGGAGAGGTTAGCATAGTTTTATGGCTAAGGGAGCCTTGCTCAACAATTGCAAATGCTACTTGACAACAGCAAATGACCCACATAATCCTATAAACAGCAACAACCTAGACACTTAAGCAAAAATTTCAGGAATAAAAATTACTGTTTGACAATTGAGAAATTTAAAAAATACACAGCTCCACAATCATGAAGCCACTACTTGTGTAATGCATACGCTCTAGAGATCCTCACTGTCTTCCTCTAAGACTTAAATTCCAGATGACAACTCTCAGCAGTGTAATATCAGCAAGCTTGTACAGGACCTAGCAGAACTATCTAAACATTTTCAGAAGTGTAGGATTTTCTGGATTTCTAGAAGTGTAGGATTTTTGGCCTCAGTGATAATGTTCTGTAAGTTGCCTTACTGAATTAACAGAACTAGAAAGTACAATGGGATAGTCAGATAGTTAGAGCTCCAGGGCTTAGCCACTAAATTTATGTCTCTTGGGTGCCTGGGCTCTGGAGGGATTGCTCAGCTAGGTACTATTCTGTGCCTGAGCCTCTATGCTCATATTTTTAGGAAAACCAAAAAAGCGAGTACCACTATTAGGTAACTGTTCTTCAGAGTAGATTTTTATATTTCACTGATCTAGTCAACAAAAAGCTTTAATTAATTTTTTTCAATGTTTATTTATTTTTGGGACAGAGAGAGACAGAGCATGAACGGGGGAGGGTCAGAGAGAGAGGGAGACACAGAATCGGAAACAGGCTCCAGGCTCTGAGCCAACAGCCCAGAGCCTGACGCGGGGCTCGAACTCACGGACCGCGAGATCGTGACCTGGCTGAAGTCGGACGCTTAACCGACTGCGCCACCCAGGCGCCCCAACAAAAAGCTTTAAAGATTTATGTTTTCAGGAGTGTTGTTAATCCCATTCCCATTTTCCAGAAAGGGCTCTTGATGATTTGCTGTGTAAAGTGGATTAATACTGTCGGGCCAGCTCTAAGAATATCACACACAATCACAGAGTCTGGACTTCTAGACTCCAAATTCTCTTCCCTGCATAAAGGAGGCTGCACTGTTACTGCTTTAGCTCAGTGCTTCAGTCATGCCTTCCATGAGACCCTGACCAAAAAAGATAAAATCTAAATGTACAGTGGAAGAAAGAAAGTGATACGTCCAGCAACTATTTCTCAGAGAGCTGTCACTTAACTGGTAAGAGTGGTGGAAGGCAAGCCCCTTTCCATAGCGTAACATCATATCTGAAACCATCTTACAGAAGCCCCATAAAAGGCAGGAATGATAGAGCTGCCTGGACAAAACGTATATCAAAGTATCCACTGATAAAATCAGGGTTATTAGAAATGTTACCTTTTGCAGGCAATATTTTATTAATATGTATATATATTTTTTTAATGTTTATTTTAGAGAGAAAGAGAGAGCAAGCAAGTGCACAAGTGGGAGAGGAGCAGAAAGAGAAGGAGACAGAATCCAAAGCAGGCTCCATGCTAACAGCACAGAGCCTGATGCGGGGCTCGAACCCACGAACCATGAGATCCTGACCTGAGCCAAAGTTGGATACTTAACTGACTGAGCTACCCAGGCTCCCCAGTATTTTATTAATATACTAATAAACCAATTATTGTGAAGTGAAGGAATAATCCAACATCCAAATTTACATGAAATTTTTTTGCTCTCTCCATCTCTTTTAGCATAAGTATTTTGGCTGCTACCAGTTTTGTTTTGTTTTTTTCCGTTTAAAGCAGCTCAGTGACATAGGTTAGGATTTTCTGGGTTAAATACACATAAACACAAAGTTTAAATACATTTGGTGTGGGAAGTGGATCTAGCATTATCCAGAATACCTTTTGAGCATTTTTGGCCATTCTGTCTAAATTTTGGCTACCCACAGGATGTGTCACTGCTCACTGAAGGGATAGTCTGTGTTTCACACAGAAGGAAGAGAAATCTGAAAAGCTCCATGGAGTCAACAGTGCATCTGGGTTGGCCCTTTGCTCACTTCTACTCTTCCCTTCTCAGTTTGACCCAAGTTCTATGGTACAGTTCTGTTTATTATAAACCTTCATTTAGCAATTTCTGTATGCACGGTTCCAACATTTGGACTATTTTCATTGATTCATGTATTCATCCATTTATTCACCAAGATTTTTGTCACTCCAGGGGACATAAGCATCCCCTACCTTTAATAAGGCTGTAGTTGAATGAAGGAGATAACTACCATGACAAATGCAATGTAAGAATATATGAAATAAGTACTAGAGGTAAGCTTTGGGGTCAGAAAGGCTTAAGTTCAAGGCTTTCAGCTCTGCTATTTATGAACCAAGTGACCTTGGTTGAGTTATTGAACCTCACTGAGTTTCAGTATCACCCTCCAGGAGAATGAATGTGACAGTTCTCTTTCTAGACGACCCTCCAGGACCCTGTACACATGCGCTTGTATAATTCCCCTGCCTTGAATGTGGGCTGGACCTAGTGACTTACTTCTAACAAAGAGAACACTGTAAAAGTAATGGGATGTCACTTCCATGATGAGGATTCAAAAGACTGACCTCTCTCCTGAATTTTCTCTATGACCGTCTTAGCTTATGTGCTTAAATGGAGCAAGCTGCCATGTTAGAGAGTCCCACGTGGCAAAGAACTGAGAGAGGCCTCCAGCCAACAGCCAGAGAGGAACTGAATCCTGCCAGCAAGCAGGTAAGTCAGCCTGGAATCAAATCCTTTCCCAGTACAGACTGGCGATGACCACAGCCCTATCTGATCCTTGACTGCAGCCTGTGTAGCAGCGGACCCGGCTAAGCCAGCCTGGACTCCTGACCTTACAGAAACTAAGAGATAATAAGTATTGTTGAAAAACACTAAATTTGGGGGCTAATTTGTCACATAGCAACTGATAACTAGTACAATGGGATAACAATTCCTTCCAGAATTACAGTGAGAATCAGAACATATATGAGGATTAGAATAATGACAGTAATGGTAATGACAACGACAACAGGGGATCCCAGCTAAGCTTAAATTAAGATTCAGAACCTGGCAGAAATGCTACTATTGTGAAGAAGTTATATTTAGTGCTTGAACCCCCTGAGGAGTACAAGAAAGATGAAAGTACAAAAAACAAGGTATCACATTTCTCAATCAGGCCCAGACTATGTCTGACTCTGATAGAAGGGGACTTGTTGAGCAAAGCTAAAGTAGCAGGTTTGTGAGAGTTAGTGAACAAGAAAAGGTGTGTGGGGGCCCAGGTGACAAAGTTTCACCAAGAACTGGGAAGAGGGTTACTCTCCCACTTCTGCTTAGATTGGAGCATGGCTACAACTATAAAGTGAAGCCAAGAGATAGTGCAGTTGTTCAACTCAAGAGTTCCTGCCTTGGGAGTATGGAGCGTAGGACCCTCGATGGGGAGGAAGGGTTCTCATGGGGGATATTGGCCACCATGAAGGAGACAAGGCCCTCCTGCTTCTCCTGAGATTGACACATAGCTATTTCTATGTTTGTGGTTGACAAACAGTAAAAAAGACTATGAGAAGGGAAGTTGAGTACCTATGTCTCTGTAAGCCAGTACAGTTGGGGTATAGGTGCCTTTAAGGACATGCAGAGTTCTGACAGGCAAAGAAAGGAAAATAGACATTCCGAACTGAGGGAAAAGCACAAGTAAAGATTCAGAGCGGTGAACATAAATCATTTCCTTAGGGAAAAGTAAGTTGTCCTGTGTGATCAGAGAAAGAAGTAAAAACTAGTTAACATCTCTTATTCTGATCCTTTTTTTAAAAATTTATTTATTGTTTAATTTACATCCAAGTTAGTTAGCATATAGTGCGACAATGATTTCAAGGGTAGATTCCTTAATTCCCCTTACCCATTTAGCCCACCGCCCCTCCCACAACCCTTCCAGTAACCCTCTGTTTGTTCTCTATATTTAAGAGTCTCTTATGTTTTGTCCCCCTCCCTGTTCTTATATTATTTTTGCTTCCCTTCCCTTATGTTCATATGTTTAGTGTCTTAAGTTCCTCATATGAGTGAAGTCATATGATATTTGTCTTTCTCTGACTAATTTCGCTTAGCATAATATCCTCCGGTTCCATGCACGTAGTTGCAAACGGCAAGATTTCATTCCTTTTGATTGCCGACTAATACTCCATTGTATGCATATACCACATCTTTTTTATCCATTCATCCATCGATGGATATTTGGGCTCTTTCCATACTCTGGCTATTGTTGATAGCACTGCTATAAACATTGGGGTGCATGTGCCCCTTCGAAACAGCATACCTGTACCCCTTGGATAAATACCTAGTGGTGCAATTTCTGGGTTGTAGGGTAGTTGCATTTTTAATTTTTTGAGGAACCTCCATACTGTTTTCCAGAGTGGCTGCTCCAGTTTGCATTCCCACCAACAGGTCAAAAGAGATCCTCTTCCTCTGCATCCTCGCCAACATCTGTTGTTGCTTGAGTTGTTAATGTTAGCCATTCTGACAGGTGTGAGGTGGTATCTCATTGTGGTTTTGATTTGTATTTCCCTGATGATGAGTGATGTTGAGCATTTTTTCATATATCTGTTCACCATCTGGATGTCTTCGTTGGAGAAGTGTGTATTCATGTCTTTTGCCCATTTTTTCACTGGATTATTTGTTTATTGGGTGTTGAGTTTGCTAAGTTCTTTATAGATTTTGGATACTAACCCTTTATCTGATATGTCGTTTGCAAATGTCTTCGCCCATTCTGTCGGTTGCCTTTTAGTTTTGCTGATTGTTTCCTTCACTGTGCAGAAGCTTTTTATTTTGATGAGGTCCCAATAGTTCATTTTTGCTTTTGTTTCCCTTGCCTCCCGAGATGTGTTGAGTAAGAACTTGCTGCAGCTGAGGCCAAAGAGGTTTTTGCCTGCTTTATCCTCGAGGATTTTGAAGGCTTCCTATCTTGCATTTAGGTCTTTCATCCATTTTGAGTTTATTTTTGTGTATGGTGTAAGAAAGTGGTCCAGGTTCATTTTTCTGCATGGTGTTGTCCAGTTTTCCCAGCACCACTTGTTGAAGAGACTGTCTTTATTCCATGGTGTATATTCTTTCCTGCTTTGTCAAAGATTAGTTGGCCATACGTTTGTGGGTCCATTTCTAGGTTCTCTATTCTGTTCCTTTGATCTGAGTGTCTGTTTTTATGCCAGTACCGTACTGTCTTGATGATTACAGCTGTGTAATACGTCTTGAAGTCCGGGAGCGTGATGCCTCCAGCTTCGGTTTTCCTTTTCAAGATTGCTTTGGCTATTCAGGGTCTTTTCTGGTTCCATACAAATTTTAGAATTGTTTGTTCTAGCTCTATGAAGAATGCTGGTGTTATTTTGATAGGGATTGCTCTCCTATTCTGATTCTTATTTAGTTTCTACACCAGTAATTCTCAGACTTTGGGTATCAGTTTCCCTTTACCATCTTAAAAATTAGTGGTGACCTGAAAGAGCTTTTGTTTATGTTGATAATATCATTTGAATGTTTATGGTTTAGAAATTCAAACAGGTAACTTTTTAAAAGATTTAGTCTGAAATCATCTAAAATAATAATAATAAAATTAACAAAAATAGCGTATTTTTATGAAAATTAATTATATTTCTCACAACACAACGGAAATAAGGGAGAAGCATGGCACTCTTTCACATTTTTGAAAATCTTTTTTAACGTCTGGTTTGATAGAAGGCATCTGGATTTTTGTATCTGTTTCTGCATCAATCCCTTGCAATATCACATATCAAGTCACCTCTATAAAACAGCATTCTATGCTTGTGAGTGGATGACAGCAAAGATGACAAATCAGGTTTTCATTCATGAAAATAGTTTTGATCTCCCAAGCCCCCTGAAAGAATTCCAGGGAGGGGCACCTGGGTGGCTCAGTCAGTTAAGCATCAGACTTCACCTCACATGATGATCTCGCAGTTCATGAGTTCAATCCCTGTGTCAGGCTCTGTGCTGACAGCTCGGAACCAGGGGCCTGCTCTGGATTCTGTGTCTCCCTCTCTCTGCCCCTTCCCTGCTCATGGTCTCTCTCTCTCTCTCTCTTTCTGTCTCTCTCTTTCAAAAATAAACATTAAAAAAAAAAAAAAAAAGGGTTCCAGGGACCCACAGAAGTCCCTGGGCCACAGTTTGAAAATCACTGCCCTACAGCAGGAGCAGTGGATATTCCTGAGAGAGAAAGCCAGAATTTACAAATGTAGTAATTGTTGATGAGAATAGTATTCATAATATTAATAGCTAACATTTGTGGGGTATTTACTATGCGTTATTCTAAGCACTCACAAGAACAAAGAAGCGGTCATAATTATATTTTCCAGATGAGGAAACTAAGGACAAAGAAGTTAAGTTAACTTGCCCAAATTTCCTTTGGTAAATGGTGGTAAGTGGTGGTGAGGCTGGGCTACAAAGACAGGCACGCTGGCTCCAGAGCCTGTACTCACCACTGTACTGTCCTGCCTCTCTGAGGGACAAAGGCCTGCAGTATAAATGACAAAAGGTTGAGTCATCCCACTCATCCACCCCTTCTCCCTCCTCTCCCTGCCATTTTAGATTTCAATGCTCTTTTCTCTTTCCCTGCATGTTTAGGGAACTCATATTCCTTTTCACTCTGCAGTAAGTCCTTGTACATTGCCCGTTGTCCATTATTCCCACCACTCCACAGAAGCTACTCTCTCTAAAGGCACCAACGACATTATAATTACCAGATTCAGTGGCCACTTTTCAGTCCTCATCCTCCTTGCTCTTTCAGATATGGGATATTATTGGCCATTTTCTTTTCATATCAAAATTCTCTCCTCTATTGGTTTTTCTGACACCAGACACTTCTATTTCTCTTACCACCTCTCCAGTAATTTCTTTTCAGACATTACTCTTCCTTGGCCTGTCCCTTAACTATCTTCATTCCTCAGCGTTTGGTCCTAGGCCCTTCTTTCTTCTCATTCTATAACTTCTCCAACTGCCACATCATTTACCTCCATGGCTTTAATTATGAAATCTCCTGTGGTCTCCAACCCAGGGAATTACCACCACCATCCTCTGTGAGCCAGACGCTTGGGAGTCATTCCAGACTTCTGCTACCTCACGCCTAGGATCTGCCCCAAGGTTTACTGGATCTACGTCTGAAACATTTCTGAAGTGTCCCTGACCCTAACTCAGACCGTCCTTTTCTCCTACCTGGATTATTACATAAGCCTCATTTGTAGCTCACTTTCTTCTCATTCTGGCTGCTGACAGTTCCTCCACAGCAGCAGGAGCTGCTACTCTGCCTGATGTAGGCACTGTCATTACATCATATCCTGTATTATTGGTGCAGCCTGGACTTGTGCAGCACTGAGGCTTTGTACACACTACTATTGAAATATGCCTTCTACATCCTATGTGTGACTAGGTTACTCCACAGCCTGAAACCACTTTCCTGATTCCCTGTTGCCTTCAGGATAAAGCCCAAACCCCAACACACTGTTCTAGTTATTATGGCTTTGTAACAAACTACTCTAAAAATAGGAGGGTGGAACACTAACCATTTTGTTAGACTTGTGGATTCTGTGGGTCAGAGATTTGCATAGGGCGTAGGAGGAACGGTTTGTCTCTCTCCTTTGTCCAGGGCCTTACCTAGGGGTGTCTCCATAGCTGGTGACTGGGACCATCTGAAGGCTCTTTGCCTCACAGGCTGTGTGGAGAAGATTCAGATTGCTGACTAGAGCACTTATGTGTGGCCTCTCCTTCCGGCTTGGTTTCCTCATAGCTTGGTGGCCTGATGTCTTACATGACATTTCAGAGTTCCAAGTCCAAGTGCTCCAGCAAACAAAGTGGAAAGCTACATGGCCATTTATGTCAACCTCTGGGTTCACACAGTGTCACTTTACATTCTGTTGGTCACAGGCAAATTTGTCCAGATTCAAGGGGAGGGGACATAGACTTTACCTCTCAATTGAAAGAGTATCAGTTCACACTGTAGATGAGTATATGAGTTTGGAGATACTTTGGACATCTATGGAAAATACAATCTGCCACACAAACTGTACTAAACCCTGCCCACAAGCCCACCCTCCCCACCTGTCATCTCTCCTTGACCTCCTTGCTCCAGTGACACAAACTTCTGGCTGCTCTCTTCTGCACCTATTGCTTCCTCTACCTGCACACTCCTATACCTCCTTTAAGAGTTACCTCAAGGGTCAGTTACTGAAGGCAGACTTAGGGAGGCGTAAATAAAAAAGGAATAGTCCTATAAGCTTTCGAGCAAGAAAAAACAAACTAAAACAAAACAGGTGGCTTTAAAGAGTTAAATCCCATTTTGGAAATGGCAAAAGAATAGAGATAAGGATCCCTCAAACAAAATAGAATCCAGGAATAGATACAAGAATACAATGGAATGTAATATTTGACATACGAGTGGGAGGGAAAAGAGAGATGCCCAAACACTCATTTAAGAGCCAGCTTTGTCTAGTAGGCATTGGAAAAGTAGGCATTTGTCAGACATCCCTCTTATTTCCCCTTGAATTATCTACTCTGTGTATGCTCCTCCCAGCTCTTCCCTTCTCTGCCTGGGGCTCCTGGACATATCCCCCACAGATTCTGCTCCTTCAGGGTCCACATCACAATCGCACAAGGCTGCCCAAGTGTATTTCACTCTACTGAAGGATTGGGGAAAATTACAGGAAATCATGATGTAGAAAGGGGAACTTAAGAGTTGTATGCAAAATACGTTTTTTTCCCAGAAAAGCCCTATGATGTTTATGTCACATGTGAACAATGTCTATTTGACAATGTATTTATTGAGTATCCTCTCTGTATCAGTGACAGTTCTAAGTTCTGGAGATAGATTGGTGTAGAAGATGGTGTTATGGCTCCACCCTTATACCTTGGGCCTTATAGTGCACACCATCCTACTTCTAATTGTCAGGACCTGCATCTTTTTGCCTATTGACTTTCTTTAGAAGCCAGAACATGGTATGACCATGGGTGAGTGGGTCCATCAGGCCAGGAGTACCTACGGATTAACATACCCTCAAACAGCCCTTATTTAGTGACTAACAGGAGTTGGTATATTAATATCTCAGCAACCACACCCCTCGGGGTGTATTCGAGATTCAGGGCTCCTCTGCAGGGTTAAGCTCCAGTTACACACAGTGATGATTTGGCGATAATACATCCTTTATTGTCTGCCTTCTCTGCTTCACTTCTCCACATCCAGTCTTGTGAGTTTGAACATCATCTATATATTTTCAACCCCCATAATAATATCTCTAGCTGGACCTCTTTCCTGGAATCCACACTCATAAATCTATCTACCTGTCTCCATTTGGATGAGTAACAGACATCTCAAACTTAACATGTGCAAAGCCAAAATCCTAGTCTTCTCCCCAGACTTTCTCCTCCCGTCTCTGTAAATGGGCAACTTCATCCCTCCAATCTCCCACACCGAGATTGAGGTCACCTTTGACTCCTCTTGATCACCTCTCACATCTAATCCAGCAGCAAATCCTGTCAGTTCTGCCGTGAAAATATATCCAGAATCCAGTTACTTCTCACCACCTTCACTGCTGCCATCTTGGTCCAGGCCCCCATCATCCCCATCTTACTGGTCTTCCTCTCGTGCCCCCGCTTCCCCTACAGTTTATTTCTGCCCAGCAACGGAAGAAATCCTTTTAAAATGAAGTCGGGTTATTTCACCCAGACTAGAAGCCAAAGTTCTTACAATGGCCTTCAAGATGCTACATGGTGTACATTCCCACTTAACTCATTGGTGCTTCTCTCCCTCTTGATTTCTTCATTCCAGCCATGTGGGCCTTTCTTGCTTTTCCTTAAATATGCCAAGCACATTTCCATTTCAGGACCTTTGCACTTGCTATTCTCTCTACTTAGAATGCTTCCTATATTATCCTTCACCTCAGACATTTGCTCAAGTGTCACCTTCCAAGGGATGTCCTCCCTGCCCAGGGCCTCTGGCCCGAGGGACAAATAGCGCTTTGAAATCCAGCCTCGGTACATGACACATGGTACGCACTCAATAAGTTATTTGTGGATAAATGAATGAATGGACAAAAGAAGGAACATTTAAACGAGGCACGCGTGACTCCTGATTCAGTATAAATTCTTAAATAGGAACGGCATTTCTTAACTTATGCATCTGGAGCACTCTCACACTGGTGTCAGAGTCTCGCATTATTATGCAGAGCGCTGTTAGTTCCTCTGCCCTTTCTTGGCTCACAGATTGTGCTCATTTTGGCTTGCTGAGAAAAAGAAGCCCAGTGGCTCTTTATGGTCTTTCCTCGTTGCACAAAGACTTGGCCAAGGCTCTGAAGATTACTATAATGCTCTTAGTGACTGGATTACATTCTTAGCCCAGAACCACATCTTCCTTGGTTTCTTCAAGGGAGCAAGAAACGGAGTTGTATTATCCTTCTTAAGATACAGATTATTCTAACCCATGCTATTGGGGCAACTAGTTAACCATCCGGGGGAAAAAGAAATTGGTTGAATTTCCTATCTCAGTTTCTAAATCAAATAGATAAATTCCAGATTGTTTTCGCACATGAATGTAAAAAAAACTGAAACTGGTACTAAAAGAAAATACAGTGAATATATAAATGAGAGAGACATTTCTAAACATAAAACAAAAGTCATAAATCATAAAGGAGAATAGATAAGTTTGACCTACACAAGAATTTAAAAAGCTTCTACATTGTCATTTAGAAGTAACTACAGGTGGGGTAAATTATAAAGAAAATGAGAAGGGATTAGCACAAAATTCTATATAATGGTAACCTTTAGGGAGAAAATTAACCAGGATTTTACTTCTATAAATTATTTATTTATTAAAAAAAATTTTTTTAACTTGAGAGAGAGAGGGAGAGGAAAAAGAATCTTAAGCAGGCTCCACGCTCAGTGCAGACTGGCATGGGGCTCAATCCCACATCTCTGGGATCATAACCTGAGCCAAAATCAAGAGTTGGACACTCAATTGACTGAGCCACCCAGGTGCCCCTTACTTCTATAAGTTATCCTATGGAATGAATAATACAAATTTCTAAAGATACATTTGCAAGAGTGTTAATACCAGTATTTGTATATTGTAAATAAAACAGAAGTTCATTAATAGGGATCTGGCAAATAAATTATGACATACATACAAACAATGGAATTCTACACATACATTGAAAATGATGTTAGCCTATGGGGCAACTAGGTGGCTCAGCCAGTTAAGCATCTAACTTCAGCTCAGGTCATGATCTCATGGTTCATGAGTTCAAGCCCCACGTGGGCCTCTGTGCTGATAGCTCAGAGCCTGCAGCCTGCTTCAGATTCTGTGTCTCTCTCTCTGCCCCTCCTTGCTCATACTCTGTTTCTCTGTCTCTCAAAAATAAGTAAACATTTAAAAAAATGATGTTAGCCTAGATATATTAACATGAAAAGATACCCACAATATTTTTTCAAATGAAAAAAGAGGTTAGAGAACATCATGTGTACAAGGTCCTGCTTGTGCTTATGTGTGTGTGTGGCTAAATAAAGAGAGGGGTATATCTGGAAGGAACTATTAATAGTGGTTATCTCTGGATAATGTTATTTGTGGACACACTGCCTTCCTCTTCATGTTTTTATGAATCATTGGATGTTTATTAATACAACCTATAATTTTGACCATAAAATAGTTTTTAGTTTTTAAAAAGTGAAAAAATATTAAAACAGTGTTTCCATTAATTAAAAATAAACATATCCCATCCCTGTTGACGGATTTTCATATAGCACTAAAATTGTGACATTCCCTTCCCTTTTCTCCCTCTGTACCTCAAGCCTATGTTGACCCCCACCCCTACGCCTAAGTTTGGGCCCCTGAGTTGTATCTTATTCCTTTTGGTAGAAGTACATAATCTCCTGTCCCATTTCTAGAGCCGTTCTAGAAACCCTGGTTGACTGGACTCTTGGCATACCGCTCAACTTTTACATTAGTAAGAATAATTAAGTGAAAGAAACAGACTATTCTAAAACATAAAGAATAGCAAAGAAGGGAGTCTAACCCTCTTTGATATTAAGAAGTACAACAGAGCAACTGTAATCAAAATGACTTGTATAAATTGGTATACTTGTATACTTGTATAAATTGGACTATGACGAATGGCACAGAAGTATGTCAGGATTTAGTATATGACAAAAAGAGACACCACTGAAATAAGTGAATGAGGCTGACTTTTTAAAAAAATTTTTTAATGTTTTTATTTATTTTTGAGACAGAGAGAAAGCACGAGCTAGGGGAGGGCAGGCAGAACAAGAGGGAGACAGGAACAGAAGCAGATCCATGCTAACAGCAGAGAGCCTGATGTGGGGCTCAGACTCACAAGGTGACCTGATCATGACCTGAGCTGAAGTCAGACGCTTAGCTGACTGAGCCACCCAGGTGCCCCAAATGAGGATGACTTATTAAATGTTACTGCAATAAGTGGTTTATAGCCCAAAGTAACCTACAGATGAATGAAAGAGGGAAATATTAAAAAGTAGTAAAATATATTTAAAAGTAATGAGATAAAACAGAATTTAGTATCAGATCACAGAAGGAAAATTCTTCTAAGCATGAATGCATTGCATGAATCTAGTCAGCAAATCAACTCTATGAAAATGAAAATTTTGTAGTCAATCCAAAATTATATCACTAATTTGCTACACTTGAAATACATATGTAGCAAATATGACTAATAAGGACTTAATATATACACAACTCCTATAATTGATATGAAAACCTAATACCTCTATAGATACGTATTTGAAAACTATACACAGTGAAAAAGATGGATGACAGTATTTTATGATGTTAAGATAAGAAAGCCCTTCCCAAGGAGTGCATGAAACCCAGAATACCTAAAGGGAAACACTGATAGATTGTTTCAAAAAACATAAAGTTTTTTAAAATTTCAAATAGCAGAATGAATAAAGTTAAAAGAAAAATGTGAAGAAAGTATTTGCAACAAACATCAAAGGATTAATATTCATGAGATATAAACAGCTCCTAAAGATCAATAAGCTATCATAAGGAGAAAATGAACAAAGATGTGAAGACAATTCTCAGAAGAAATTCAAATAGCTATATATACATATACATATGTGGATTATATGTGGATTTTTTTGATAAATACAGTAAAGTACTGTAAATATATTTTCTCTTATGTTTTCTTTTTTTAATGTTTTATTTATTTTTTGAGGAGGGAGGGGCAGAAAGAGGGGGACAGAGGATCCGAAGCAGGCTCCACACTGACAGTCTGACAGCAGCAAGCCTGATGTGGGACTTGACCTCAACTGTGAGATCATGACCCGAGTCGAAGTCAGATGCTCAACCGACTGGGCCATCCAGGTGCCCCTCTTATGATTTTTTTTTTTTTTATAATTTTTTTTCAACGTTTATTTATTTTTGGGACAGAGAGAGACAGAGCATGAACGGGGGAGGGGCAGAGAGGGAGACACAGAATGGGAAACAGGCTCCAGGCTCTGAGCCATCAGCCCAGAGCCTGACGCGGGGCTCGAACTCACGGACCGCGAGATCGTGACCTGGCTGAAGTCGGACGCTCAACCGACTGCGCCACCCAGGCGCCCCTATGATTTTTTAATAACATTCTTGTTGTAAGAATACAGTATATAATACATATAATGTACAAAATATGTGTTAAACAACTATTACTGGTAAGGTTTCCAGTCAACAATAGGCTATCAGTAGTTAAGTTTTGGGGGGAGTTACAAATTAAATAAGGATTTTGACTGCATGGTGGGTGGATACCCCTAACCCCCAGCATTATTCAAGGGTCAACTGTATGTGTGTGTGTGTGTGTGTGTGTGTGTGTGTGTGTGTGTGTGTGTATTTTCATAACCTCAATAGTAATTAAGGATATGCAAAGTTAAATAAGATAATGTTTTAAGGGGCGCCTGGGTGGCGCAGTCGGTTAAGCGTCCGACTTCAGCCAGGTCACGATCTCCTGGTCCGGGAGTTCCAGCCCCGCGTCGGGCTCTGGGCTGATTGCTCAGAGCCTGGAGCCTGTTTCCGATTCTGTGTCTCCCTCTCTCTCTGCCCCTCCCCCCGTTCATGCTCTGTCTCTCTCTGTCCCAAAAATAAATAAACGTTGAAAAAAAAAATTAAAAAAAAAAAAAAGATAATGTTTTAAAATATTTTAAAAGTTTAAAAACATTGTGATGTTATCGTATAAGAGTAAAGCCCAAACTCTGGTAGCTAGTCTCCAAAGAGGGCCTCCGACAACAACAAAATTCTTCCCTTCCCTCTATGTGTATGCTGCTCTCCGCATCAAAAGGTGAAGTTTATTGTCCCTGTTATTGAATACAGGCTGCCCCTGTGACTGCTTTTACCAATAGATGGAAGTGGATATGTTGTTCTGGGACTTCTGAATCCAGGCCTGAGAGAATTGGTTACCTCCTCTCCCTTTTTCTTGGAATACTGCTTCTTAGAACCCAGTTACTATGGTGGGAGAAGCCCAAGCCACATGGAGAAATCATGTGGAATTAGAGCCAAGACACTCCAGTTGACAGCTGCAACTGAGCCTGCATCAACTACTGTTGATTTAAATGAATCTTCCAACCCCAAAAGATTTTGATCATTGAACAAGACCTAATGAACAAGGCCTAATTAGCATTTTAATCTAATCAATCAGTTCAGAAATTTCTCTTTGCTAGGGAAGGGATGGAGGAGTTGGAAGGGCTGGGGAAATATTTGTAACTCCCAGTGCACCAGTAGCTGGGGTGGGGAATTTATTTTGCTCATATGGTGCATCTCTGATAAGCCCCACCCATAAAATTGCATCCCTGATGAGCCCAGTCTATAACTGGGCTTTAAGGCAGTCACTGTGCACTACGGCTCCTATCTAGACGTGGAGCCTGTAATCTGTTTCATACTTGGCCCCTTGTTCTTTACTCTGAAGTGACCTGGCCATGTATCATGCCTTGACCTACCTATAAAATAAGCCACATCTTCCCACAAGTTGTGACAAGGAGTACAACCTACTTGGAGGCCACTTTCCTCTCTATGAATAGGAGAGAACTAGTAAGGAACAAATTAAAACAGTTAGTTTACTTTCTACCAATTAGATGCTGCCAGCACTTGGAAAGGGAAGTCAAGATGTAGTCATCCACCAAAGGATAAATAGTGGTCCCTCAGTAGGTTCCACTGCCCATACATGGACTTGAATTCTCCCTGCTTCTGGACTAAGTAAGAATGATCAAGGAGCCTGTGGATATCTGTTGTCTTCCCAATATCCCTTTTTCCACTGGAGAACATCCCTTCCCTGTCTGTAGTAGTTCCGGTAGTATTATCAAGTAGTGCCGTACCAACATTGTTGGGTAGAGGTGGAAAAGTGCCCTAGGCCTAGATAGTTGTAATGCTTCCTCCTACTATCCACAGTAGTCAAATGAATGGGCATATGACACAGTTACAGACAATCAGAGTCACTACATGAGATATGCTAGAATATGGTTGGAGAGTAAGGCTCTTTTTCTAGAATTGAATGTTGTTGAGAATCATAAAGTCAAAAGATACACATGTCCTTGTTTCCTACCACAGAGGAGAGCAGAGCTGAGAGAGGGAATTATAAGGCCTAATGACATTGTTTAAACACCTACATCTAGCTATGCTTGAAGTTAATACCAATCCTAGGGCTTTTCGGTTAATTGAACCAACAAATTCCCTTTCTTAATGCTTAAGGGAATTGGAGTTGGGTTTCTGTTAGTTATACCTAAAGAGTCTTGGGTAGCAAGGGGCACTATCCTTGATCCTTCCCTGACATTTGTATCTTGAATTATGAAAGGGAGGACACTAATTATTCACCCTTATCTATCAAGAATGTATTAATTTGTGGGGCGCTTGGGTGGCTCAGTCTGTTGGGCAGCAGACTTCGGCTCAGGTCATGATCTCGCAGTTTGTGAGTTCGAGCCCCGCGTCGGGCTCTGTGCTGACAGCTCAGAGCCTGGAGCCTGCTTTGAATTCTGTGTCTCCCTCTCTCTCTCCCTCTCCCCCATTCACACTCTGTTTCTTTATTTCTCTCTCAAAAATAAATAAACATAAAAAAAAAATTTTTTTTAAGAATATATTCATTCTTCAGAGCCCTTGATCGTCAATTCTGGGGGGGGGGGGTGGTAAGGAGGCAGGACAATTCTCTTCATTTTTCACATGTAGCATCTGATAGAAAGATGAAGGTCCTTCTAACAGCTCAGTAGCTGTCCAATTAAAATTCATATTGAGTAGCTATATAATAAAATACAAGATAATCACCATCATCAAGTGAGGGGTCTCAGGGAGACAAGATTTATATACATGCAATACCTAGATAGCTATCACAGGCTTGACACATTTTATAGGACAAAATAAAATGCACAAATAGCATGTACCATAAAAATTTGAGAAATTTCAGGGTTTCCTGGTCAGATGATAGAAAACCTCAAAAAAAAAAAAAAACCTGGAAAGTATTAGTATGCCAAAATGGTTAGGAAATTTGGCTCCTTAGGGCAAAGGGGCAAATGGAAACTCTGGAGACCGACATCTTATTCCATTCCTTTTTGTATGTCGTCTCTCTCTTCTATAAAATCTGAAACCTGTTGCTCTTATTTATATTTTGGTGGTTGTTTTTTTGTCACTCCCTGTGTATCCCTCAAAGACAGGAACCATGTCATGTTTACCAGTGAATCCTGGCACAAATCTCAGGAACTAGTATAGAGCAGATGGTCAGATGCATGTTGAATGGAGGGATGAATGGATGGGGCAGCAGCACCAAGATCCAAGCCATTGGAGACTCACAGACCATTCCTCTTCTTCCTCCCTACCCTTCCTGTCTAACTTTCCTCTCTGCCATATAGGTGCAGTTAAAATATATGTCATTTGCCAGGATACAAGATGCAAATTAGTAAGTGCTGGGGAAGTAACAAATTAGAGTCACTGTCCTACCTATTTCCCTAGGCCTTGAGGACCTGGCTCTGCCAAGGGCTCCCTGCCCAGGGACATAAGCTGCTCTCTTGCCAGCTTGCTGTGCTGACAGCTCTAATTGCTAAATGAACAGTCTGTGTTTCTAGTGAGAGAGGTTCTCAAAGAGTGTTGGCTCTTGAAGCCCTGAGAAGGGAAAACAATATTGTGCAATCAAAAACTACCACCTCAGCAGGAGAGGTCAGCACTGGATTTTCCATTACAGGAGGGGTAAATTTGGAACCTGAAGGCATTCTTGGAATTTTGGTTCCCAAAGTGCAGTGGAACCCGTCTGATCATTGGAAACGTGGATGAGCTTTGCTTTCAGAACGCAAGCTACTATAAAAATAATGGTTTGCAAAACAAATTGTGTAGTGGTGGTAGAGTTTCTGGGTTCTACAAACATCACAGAATGAATCTTTAAAGTCCTTCCATAAATATATATTTTGGGGATAGATGCATATCGGGTAGAGAAATCAAGAATTCTGAAATTTGACCCTTAAAGAAGTGGCAGTTTCATTGAGGAATAAACCAGGCAGTCACAATGACATAATTAAAAGTGCTAGGCAAAAAATGATAAGGATCACATAACAGCACTCAGGAAGAAGAAAGAAATCATTGCTCCCAATGGTCTTAAAATAGATGAATTTGCAAATGAATATTTAGGCTATTGAAATCAGGAAACACCTGGGAAACTGCTGGAGAACTTCAGAAACTATTTTATCAATCAGCTCTAATCAGATTTAATGTGCAGAGTCTATGTTAAAGGCTTTTGGCCAAAGGTTTCTGGTTAACACTGAGAGTTGATAACATTTTCACCCACATAAGTCTTTTTTTTTTTTTTTTTTCAACGTTTATTTATTTTTGGGACAGAGAGAGACAGAGCATGAACGGGGGAGGGGCAGAGAGAGAGGGAGACACAGAATCGGAAACAGGCTCCAGGCTCTGAGCCATCAGCCCAGAGCCCGACGCGGGGCTCGAACTCCCGGACCGGGAGATCGTGACCTGGCTGAAGTCGGACGCTTAACCGACTGCGCCACCCAGGCGCCCCTTTTTTTTTTTTAATTTTTTTTTTCAACGTTTATTTATTTTTGGGACAGAGAGAGACAGAGCATGAACGGGGGAGGGGCAGAGAGAGAGGGAGACACAGAATCGGAAACAGGCTCCAGGCTCTGAGCCATCAGCCCAGAGCCCGACGCGGGGCTCGAACTCCCGGACCGGGAGATCGTGACCTGGCTGACGTCGGACGCTTAACCGACTGCGCCACCCAGGCGCCCCTTTTTTTTTTTTTAATTTTTTTTTTCAACGTTTATTTATTTTTGGGACAGAGAGAGACAGAGCATGAACGGGGGAGGGGCAGAGAGAGAGGGAGACACAGAATCGGAATCACCCACATAAGTCTTGATTTCTCATTAGTATAATCAATAATTTATTACATAGCTGTATTTTAGTTTCTAATTGGTCTATTTATAAAAGCTAATGATTTCATTTTTTAATTTTTTTTAAGTTTATTTTGAAAGGAGCATGAGCAGGGGAGGGGCAGAGAGAGAGAGAGAGAGAGAGAGAATCCCAAGCAGGTTCCATGTTGTCACTGCAGAGCCCCTAAATATTTTTCTTAATAATAATAAAAATAAAAAAAGCTAAAGGGTGCCTGGGTGGCTCAGTTGGTTAGGCATCCAACTCTTGATTTCGACTCAGGTTATGATCTCGGCAGGTTATGATCTCATGGTTCATGGGTTGGAGCCTCCCACTGGACTCTGTGTTGACAGCATGGAGCCTGCTTGGGATTCTCTCTCTCCCCTCTCTCTCTGCCTTTACCCCCCTCATTCTCTCTCTCCGTCAAAATAAATAAACTTCAAAAAAATTTTTTTAAAGAAAGATATTTAAACAAACAGAAAATAAGAAAGAATTAGAAAGAATGGTACACCAAACAGCCATATACTCATTACTTGGATCCAAAACTGGGTAACATTTTGTCATATTGACTTTATCTTTGTGTATATACGTGTGTATTACTAAACCATTTCAAAGTTTATGTCGGTTATGATAGTTCATCCTTACATATTTTATGTTGTAGCTGTAAAAAATTAAGAATATTCTCCTTATTAACCATAATACTACCATTAGACCAACAAAATGAACAATAATTCCCTTGTGATAATACAGTATTTATATTTTACACATTTATATTTTCCTATCTGTTCCAAATATATTTTATAGCTGTTTTAGCTTGTTACTTAAAAGATCACTGAAATCACCATTACCATTAAATAACTACTGTTGGTATCACTTATATTTTTAATTGCCTAATATCCCTTCCTATCATGTGTTAGGTTATAACCTAACACAAAGAAATTTTGGGTATCTCAGCCCTTTTTACAAGCCCTGGCTAGACCCTTTTCCCCTTTTTTGCCTTTGTTTTTCACTTTCTTTCAGCTGGCTCCCAACTTTTTAGTTTTACCTGCTTTTTGCTACCCTTCCAACCTGACACCACTGGCCTCTGCAGTCTTGGCCTCAGTTGTCTCCTGGATAGTTTTTGGACCCTCCTCTGGATCTCTTTCCTTCAGTTGTTATACCCTATTTGACCAAACCGGTGCCAACATTGGGCAAGCTATACCTTGGACATCTACTGGGGTCCTCATCTAGGGAAATGGGACATTTTTGCATTTAGCATTTAGGGATTCTAAAGACCTGGAAATTTATCTTGCCCTCTCTTTGCTGTGGCCGAACACACTTCCACGGCTTCATTTCTGCTCCTGTTTCTCCATCTGGCATCTTCAGATTGATGCTTCATTGAACTACAGGTTTGGTGTTGTTCTCCAGACCTCACTAAAAGAAGAGTTTTTCTGCATTTCAGCTGTACATTCATAGAGTCTTCCTTTTTAGGGTAGGTGGAGAAGGGCCAGTTCAGGACGCCCAGGTGCCCAAGGAAGCTAATGATTTGATGCTCCATTAAATCAATGCTTAAAGAGTATTTGTTTAGGGGTGCCTGGGTGGCTCAATCGGTTAAGCATCTGACTCTTGACTTCAGCTCAGGTTGTGATCTCACAGTTCATGGGTTCGAGCCCCACCCTGGCCCTGTGCTGACAGCATGCAGCCTGCTTGGGATTCTCTCTCTCTCTCCCTCTCTCTCTCTCTGCCCCTCCCATGATGGTGCACTCTCTCTCTCTCTCTCTCTCTCTCTCTCTCAAAATAAATAAACTTAAAGAATATTTTTTCAATGTTTCTTTAAAGGAAAAGTTACACACTATGTGGAGAGGCGTGGAAAAAGACAGTAGGTGATCACATACCACTTGCATACTTGACTCAGGAAAACAAAGACTTGCAGTTAACTAGACCCAACTCTTCTTTAAGTGTTGGAAAGAAGAAAGGAAGCAATGTTCCTCAGGTTGAAATGGAAGGAAGGGCACTGACCCCGAGGACCACTTCATTCTAGCTGTTCTTGGGAGCAAAATGCCCAGAGCCAGCTTCTTTTAGTCCCAGCTGCCCACACTGAGTTCCTTGGCTTCTCCAGACTGAGGGCCGACAACCAAAGCATCCCTTGAAGGACTCGTGCCTGCCACCCACCAGCATGGCTTGGGCCCCCTGGAGCTTCAGCTCCTCTGCCACTTCAATGCCAGATATTTCAGATGTATACCACCTACAGAGAGGCTGAGGAGCTGCCCTATTATCACCCCACTCTCCCTAGTACAAGTGTTCAGATGAACATGTGCCCAGCCTGAGTTCTTGCCAAGAAGCTGCATTCCCCTTCTAGCCTGAAGCTCTTCTCATTAACCACAACATCAGTTCCCCAGTGAGACCCCACTGACCTTTGTAAAGAACTCCTACCATGATTACCACAGCCTCAACATAGCTCATCACCATATCTGGAGGCATTGGATAGTACAAATGCTCATTTACTCCTTTCATGTTCTGAAAGCACCACAATTGATTCATTGAGAAGGCAAGGTGATTTGTTAGGTCCATGGAAGTTGCTTTATAATACAGAGGCTGTAGTCTTTATCTCCACTCTAACTTTATCTGAGCCAGTCTGGAATCTTATAGTCTCTTATAACAAAGTTATACAGGCAACTCTATTCCAGAGGGACATCAGGTCTGGTACCTTAACCCTGTGCCCCTTTCTCATGGAAGGTGACCCCAGTGAAGGTCAAATACCATCCCAGGGAATGGGAATTCCAGCCTAAAATCAGCTTTTGGGCACTGTTGCTTAGGGACTCCACATCAGAGGGTGGGGCACCTATCCCATCACAGCCTGTAGCAGCTGCCACATGCAGGAAACTTTTGTTCATACCAGGCAGGCTGCCTCTTTTAGTGTTTTGAGTTTTCAATCTCATACACTCCAGACAGCCAAAACTGCCAGGTAAACACTCTTTCCTGAAGTTCAAGGAGCATGTGCTCAGGCTTTTGCCTTGTCACCATGCTTTTTGACTAGGTTTAACTAGCCCTGAATATGGTCTACAAAGTACAGAATCAAAATTGACATCCTGCTCATTGCCACTACATGTGACTTCCACCCTGAAGTCAGGAGATGCCTGGGAATCCTGAGGATTCGATACATCCTCCCAGTGCTTACTCGTGTGTTTCTGACCCAAGCTCTTACCTGTCATTTTCCATATTAGCCCCTGTCTGTACCTTCATAGCCAATGTGTTCATCAGTCAGGACCCACTTGTTAGGGCCCATTTGCTTGTCACCCTTACTCAAGGCTCACTCAAGTCTCTCTGTCACTCCTTGTTATTGGAAGACTTCCATTCCTTCACCCATGTTCACTCATTCCACATTGGCTCTACAACCTGGCCCCTAGGATGAACTTCCTGGTGTATGATCTCTGCTTTTGCCTCTGATTCTGGTCTCTGCTTTCTGGCTCCAGGCCACATAAACATGGGAAAGAGGTGCTCTGCCCACATACTATGCCTGGAACCCACCGAAGCCTAATCTGACTAATCTGGCTTTAGTCCTTATCTGGCCCCCCTTCTGACAGGAGAGGTTTAGACACCCAGAGTCCCAGACTTGCAGCTGGAGGACAAATACCAAAGCCATGTCCAAGGACGGGTGCCAACACTGAGGAACTCAGCCAATCCAGTCATCATGCAAGGAGCCAGAGACAAGTAATAAGATCCTGAGACAAGGTCAGGGAGCTGGGGAACATGAGAGTAAAGACCAGCAGGGAGAATGCTACAAATAGAAACTCCATCAACAGGGTCCCACATTCACACCTTAGGGTTTTCTAATTACATGTCTTTAAAGATATGCCTGCACATGTTTTACAAAATCATTTGGTTTTATCTGGCTTATTATTTTTTTACTAAATTTTCTTAATGTTTATTTACTTTTGAGAGAGGGAGAGATAGAGTGTGAGCAGGGGAAGAGCAGAGAGAGAGAGGGAGACACAGAGTCTGAAGCAGGCTCCAGGCTCTGAACTGTCAGCACAGAGCCTGATGCAGGGCTCAAACTCAGGAATGGCGAGATCATGACCTGAGCTGAAGTTGGATGCTTAACTGACTAAGCCACCCAGGTGCCCCTATCTGGCTTAAAAAAAAAAAAAAAAAAAAAAACAAGCTCTTAATAAAAATCACCAGTCTCCTCCTTGGCCCTTGCAGCAACATTTTCCAACATTTTTACTGATTTTGTATGTATGTGTGTATGTATTTATTTCTTTTATATTATTCTCATATGTTAAAAATTTGGTTATATGTTTATTCTTAGAATTTTTTAAGTTTTAGACTATTTTGTCTATCACGTTTCTGCTTTGAAATATGGGGAATTAGTTTGATTATGCTACTGCCTACAGTATTAAAAAATGTACAAAGGACTTGTGTAGACATTTCTTCAAAGAGTCTGAAAAGATGCTCAACATCACCAGTAATTAAGACAATGCAAACCAAAACCACAACAAAATACCACTTCACACTCATTAGAATAGATATTACATATATATCTATATTACATAAATATCTATATCCATATGTAATATAGATATATATGTAATATCTATTCTAAATTGTGTATATATATATATATATATATCTATATATATATGACTTAAGAAAATAACAAGTGTTGGTGAGGATGTGGAGAAATTGGAATCCTTGTGTACTGTTGGTAAAATAGTACAGCTGCTGTGGAAAACATGGAAGTTCCTCAAAAAATTAAATGTAGAACTACAATATGATCCAACAGTTTTGCTTCTAGCTATATACCCAAAAGAATTGAAAGCAGGGACTAGAACTGATACTTGTACACCAATGTTCATAGCAGCATTATTCACAAAAGTCAAATTTCATTGATGGATTAACAGATAAACAAAAGATTTAATGTATATGCAACAAAATACTAGTCAGCTTTAAAAGCGAGTGAAATTCTGATATATGCTACAACATGGATGAACCTAAAGACATCATGGCCAATGAAATAAGCCAGACCTATTATGATTCTGCTTAAGTGAGGTACTTATAATAGTCAAATTCACAGACACACAAAGTAGAATGGTGATTTCCAGAGAACAGAAGAGGGGGACATAGGGAGTTATTATTTACTGGGTACAGAATTTCAGTTTGGGATGACAAAAACATTCTGGAGATGGATAGTGGTGATGTCTGCACAACAATGAATGTGCTTATGAATTGTAATGAACTGTATACTTAAAAATGGTGAAAATGGTAAATTTCATGTTATGTGTTTTTTACCACGATAAAAGTAAAAGAGATACTCTTCAAGGATGAAGATTTATCACCATGACAGAAATGGAATGTGCAGGAAGGACTGGTGGACTCCTTTTGTTTTCCTCTCTCCAACTGACACCATCCCCTATAACTTTATGATTGATTATTGTCTACTCTCTCTCACTTTGGATGCCTATTTATTCTGCATGCCATTATCAGATATCCACCTGGCTACCTCCCTCCTTCATTGTCTTTTGACCTCCATAATTTCTGATAGGAAGTCTGCTGTAATTCTTATCTTCCCCACCTCTGTATGCAAAGTACCTTTTTTCTCTGTCTACTTTTAAGATTTTCTCTTTATCGTTGGTGATACCCAGTCATAAAGTTATGAGCAGCGTCAGTGGTAGGGAGGGAAACAACAGGAGTCTACCAACACTTCCTCAGATCCCATTGCTATCCTGTAGTATATCTTCATCCTTGAAGAGTATTTCTGATTATGCAAGAACACCATATGGACTTGAGGACCCTGTTTTTCAAAGCTTTGAGATCATGTAGGTACCACTCTCACCAAACACCTGAGGGTCACCTTAGGAAAAGAAGCAGTGGAGGGTGGGGAAGTTATTTTGGAGTCAGATTTTTTTCCTAAAGAAGGTAAGTATTTCTTGTAGGATCCACTTACATTATTTAACCAAATCAAATTTAAACCAGAGCAGATGATCCTAAAATTATCTATACCTACAAACACAAGTTGGAAATACATGAAGCAGTATGATAGTGTTGTGCAACGTAGTGGCCCTGCTTACCAGCCTCCATCCCACTCCTCACATTATTCACATCCCCGTGCAATGCTATTTCCTCAAACAGCTCTTAAACTGACCATTCTACTTAAAATAGCCATTTCTTCAACCATTCTTTAACCTTTGCTTTATTTTTCTTTGTAGCACTTAATCACAACATGGCATTCTATTATTTATTGGTTACTTGTTTATTGTCAATCTCCTCCACTAGAGAATAAGCACCATGGTGCATTTTCATTGTCCTATTCATATCATATACCACAGCCTAGATCAGAGCCTGGAACATTATAGCATATGCTCAATAATATTTGTTGAATTTATTTATTTATTTATTTATTTATTAACTTTATTACATTATTTATATTAAATGTATGTTTAACACATTTAACTATTATGCTGTTTAATCTTAAGTTTCCTTTTCATTTTTATCATTTATCACTCATTGTGTAATCACTTACTAAGCCTCTACTTTGTGTTACGTATATAGTTAGCATGAGAGGTGGGAAGTGACAAAGATGTATAAAGAAATCCCCGCTTCCCGAAGGATAAAATTCAATGTCCTTAGCAAGCAAAAATGGGACGCCCTAATTTAAGTGGGAAAAACGGTTTTATTTTTTTTAAAGCACTCCAGAAGTTAGGTTTGTTTCTAGAAATGTGAGAGTCTCTTTGCTCCCTTCCAGCCCTTTCAAAGAGTCCAACTCCGCAACTTCCCGACGGCGAAGCGCGGCGCCAGCTTCTAACCCAGCCTAGCTCAAAGCTCCTCCCTTGGTAATGAACAGTTGGGGAAATCCCACTGAGGCCCGCCCCTTGCCCCTCCTTGCTAGATTGAATGGCTCAACTCGGTGGGAGGGGCCGCTGGTTCAGCCAATAGAAGGAAGGGCGAACAAGCGCCTGTGTAAACAAACCCAGCTGTGCTGAGCCTTGGGCTCCTCCCCCACGTGGGGGCCGGACGCACCCTTGGCCCAATGCCTATCCAGGACCAACGTAGCATCCTTTCAGCCAATCAGAACCGGTGTCTCCCGAAAGGAGGCGCTCCACCCTGAGAGAAAGAACGAAGGGAGCAAAAAGACAGATGTTCATACCAATCGGAAGCTGGAACTTCTGAGAGAGTGGGCGGGAACTGCTTCACATTTAGACCAATAAGCACCACACATGCCCTTCTAGGTGAATGAGCGGCATCATCTTCAGTCCAATAGGCGAATGGGGCGGTGCCCAGCAACCAATGGCTTGGGTTCTGGGGCGGAGTAAATAGCCAGTGTGCTGTAAGAGATAACCTGGCGAGTGGCAGCGGCGCTTTTCCCGTGCTGTGGCTCGCTCACGCTTTGGTACTGGAGGCCAAGACTGTTTTGGCGACGGCGACCTCTGCGGCGACGGCTGAGGCTCTCGGAGGAGTGACGGAGTACGGTCTGGAGGAAGGGCTTCTGGTCAGCCCAGGTGGGCTCGGGCACCCGGGCTGCCGGGGAGGGGACCCGCGGTAAGCGCCGTTCTCCTGGCTCTGGGGGCGCCCTGCGCCTCCCTTTCCGCAGCCGTCCGGGCTGCGAGGGGCGACACGCGCCCGTCCGAGCTCCTGTGGGGAGGGTAAGACGGCCGGTCCCACGTCGCGGCCATACGCAAGGAAGGGGCGTCCGCGGGGGTTACCCTCTGCCCCTTGCGGTCGTTAGAGGGTCCTTAGTCCCTTTCTCCCCGCACAGGCACGCTATTCCTCCCCCGCCCCTCAACTTCCCTGAGCCTCCTCAGCCTCCTTCGGACTGAAGCGAGTCCCCTCACTACCCCAGCGCAACACCGCGAGGGAAAGTGACCGGTGCTGCATCCCCCGGTCCCCTCCCCAGGCGGGTACGGGGAGGAGTTGCACATTTTCACCCCTCCCCCATTCGCGAGCCTGGGTGCGTTATCTGTGTTTCTTCCACTCCCTCCACCTCTCGCTTTACCCCAGCTTTCGTTCTTAATACCTTATTTGAGTTAGGAACCTTGGCCACTTGTCTCTTGCCTTCCGTTCTGCGAGTGAGCCTTTACCCCTTCCACCACCTGAATTTCATCTACATCTCTCATGGAAACTAACATTTTCCACTTGCTCCTTCCAAGCAGCTGGAAGGTGAATGCAAGAGACGCAGGATACATAGTACAGGGAGCTTTGCAAGATTGGGAATTTTAATCAGTTTTGTTAACGGTAAACTGTTCTTGCCTTCCTTAAAATGGCATTCGATCATAATATCCTCTCTGGAATCTTTGTCCCAGGACAGTCCTGATGATAGCTTCTGGAAATGCAGGCGAGAAGGGTTTACTGGCCACAAGAAATTAAAAATGTCTTATTATTATTTTAAGTAGGCAGTTTGCATTATACTTTGGCTTAACTGGAGTGGCAGAGAGTTTGCAGTGTAAGGGCCTGTCCATCCTCATTTATCATAAAATATACAACATGTTTTAGCTGTGTGGCTCAATGGGATTGATCACAACCAGACTATGGATAATATGGCATTGAATCTGTTTAAAAACAATATTCTCTATTCCCCAGTCACAGAGGATTTGTATTTACATTCATAGTATATCAGTTTGTGTTTTAATGATATTGGTTCTAGCCATATGTTTCAAGATAATAGTGCAAACTGCGTTGTGCCTAAATAAAATTATGCCAAGAAATTTATGGGGAAAAAGTAACTTGTCACTTTAGAGTTTTGAAAATATGAATTTACATATTGGACAGTAAGAGTTTTGTTTTGAGGAGATTGAAGTATTGGAATAAGCGTGATGGGCCCCTTAGGCTATGTGTGTATGAGAGAGAGTCTTCACATAAATTGGAATTGTTTTTCTTAGTTCACAGAGGTGAAATGTAAGCAGTTAGTTTAATATGTACATTGTTTTTTGCAAGTTTTTGAAAAAGTCTTATTGTTTTCCTTATTTGTAACATATATATATTACAAATAAGGAAAACTATATATATATATATATATATATATATATATATATATGTATATATCCTTGTATTTTACTGTGGTAAGACTGTACCTTGTATACAGAGAAATAAGTCATAGAGTGATTTAAAGGGAATCTTCACTCTGAGGAGGCAGCATTGTGTTGTCTAATAGACCATATGTTTGAGCCCTGTTAATAAATCACATGAAAAGGGGAAGATTTTAAAGCTTTTCTAACAAATGCCCAGGTATTGAGAACAATAAAAAGCATTAATTACAGAATTATTAGCGGCATTCATCAAAGAAAAGTCTTGAAAAAACTGCAGATCGATGGGTTGGTTGCTATTATGCATTGGTATAGGCTGCGACTGAAAACCAAAGTTATATTTTGCAGTTTTTTCAGGTGTATTTGTGCTTAGTAAATACTCGTTTGCAACTTTAAAGGCTTATAACTGTGCTTTCTTCCTAGAGATTTTGTCTTTAAAGAGCTCACAGTTTAATGGAAGAGACACCTGTAAACCAAGAATTAAATGCAGAGGGAGAGGTTCTGCAGTGCAGGGTATATGTAGAACACAGAGGAGCACTGTGATCCGGTGTTCTGGCCTCATCGCCTGCTCTAGACTTTCTGATGTGCCTTTCCTAAACCAACCTGTTTATCTTACACACTTGGGTCTCTGTCTGTAGGTGCTGTTCTTGCTCCTTGAAAGCCTCTTCCACACCTCATATGCCTAGTGAGGTTCTATTGCAAAATCTCTTGAAGCCTGACACTGGCCTGCGCTCCATCCAAATAATTGTTTGCTGTATCTTTCGGTTATTTTATTTTAAATAAATACCTTTGATTTTCACTATTTGCAGTAATTTTGGTGTATAAAGCCACCTAGAACGCTAAATTGGCAAATACTGAACCACTGCTCCTAGGGAAAATATGTACATATATACACCTTACATGGATTATAATCTTAGATCCTAAATACAGTTAAATTATATTTTCTGTATTTTACAAGAGAGGAAATGAGGTTCAGAAGTATTAAGTGACTTGCCTGAGGCCACCCTCTAACAGGTGCCAGAGTTAGAATTCAAACCCTGTCTGGTTGGACTCAGAGCCAGAACCTCTTGCAGTACACTGCACTGCCCCCTACCATCTGTGTCCTTTAGTCATCTCTGCAACACATGGAAATACAAATGCAGAGCACTCCCTAGTTCCACCTTAGCTGGGAGTGTGTTTGAGGGCTGACTCAAAACTTTTGCACTTTGTGCATGTCTGTGGATGGCCAGGAAAGCACTGTGAGTATTGATTTCGTGGTTACAAAGAAATTTTAGCAAGTGGGATAATTCAAAAATACAGGATCCATAAAAAATGAGGATCAACTCCACTTGTAAATGACCTCTGGAGTCTGTTTCTTTTTTTTTTTTTTTAATTTAATTTTTTATTTTTTAAAATTTACATCCAAATTAGTTAGCATATAGTGCAACAATGATTTCAGGAGTAGATTCCTTAATGCCCCTTACCCATTTAGCCCATCACCCCCCACAACCCCTCCAGTAACCCTCAATTTGTTCTCCGTATTTATGAGTCTCTTCTGTTTTGCCCCCCTCCCTGTTTTTCTATTATTTTTGTTTCCCTTCCCTTATGTTCCTCTGTTTTCTCTCTTAAAGTCCTCATATGAGTGAAGTCATATGATTTTTGTCTTTCTCTAATTTCACTTAGCATAATACCCTCCAGTTCCATCCACATAGTTGCAAATGGCAAGATTTCCTTCTTTTTGATTGCCGTGTAATACTCCATTGTATATATATACCACATCTTCTTTATCCATTCATCCATCGATGGACATTTGGGCTCTTTCCATACTTTGGCTATTGTTGATAGTGCTGCTATAAACGTGGCGGTGCATGTGTCTCTTCGAAACAGCACACCTGTATCCCGTGGATAAATACCTAGTAGTGCAATTGCTGGGTCGTAGGGTAGTTCTGTTTTTAGTTTTTTGAGGAACCTCCATACTGTTTTCCAGAGTGGCTGTACCAGCTTGCATTCCCATGGAGTCTGTTTCTTGGTAACCCTTCCTGCAGTCCACTGTAGAATGTTCCTTTTCTCTGATAATTTGTTCACTTATTCATTTATTCAACAAATATTTATTAAGCACTTACTATAAGCTAGGCTTTTTTTTATACTTTGGTGAACAAAGAGATTAAGCTCTTGCCCTTACTGATATTATATTTGAGTAAAAGAGATAGACACCTAACAGCTCAGGGAAGAGGTCCAGGTTGGAATGACAAATTAACTTGACCACCTCACATCCCCCAGCATATTGACTTACAGAACATTTCTGTTCTACTCTGTGCATAAACTCTTCCTTTTAAGTCTCTCTCTGTAGGGGCACCTGGGTGGCTCAGTCAGTTAAGCATCCAATTTCAGCTCAGGTCACAATCTCACAGTTCGTGAGTTTGAGCCCTGCATTGGGCTCTGTGCTGACAGCTCAGAGCCTGGAGCCTGCTTCAGATTCTGTGTCTACCTCTCTTTCTGCCTCTCTGCCACTCGCAGTCTGTCTCTGTCTCTGTCTCTCTCTCAAAAATAAATAAACATTAAAAAAAAAAAAAAAGCCTTAAGTCTCCCTCCATTAACCTGTGTCAACTTGTACTTGTCATTAGTTGATTTTGAGGCCATTTACCCATGTAACTGGCAGGATTTTCTAGAAGGTTCAGGCTGATTTGGTCTTTGATTT
Source organism: Leopardus geoffroyi (assembly GCF_018350155.1). Taxonomy (NCBI): domain Eukaryota; kingdom Metazoa; phylum Chordata; class Mammalia; order Carnivora; family Felidae; genus Leopardus; species Leopardus geoffroyi. Next base: position 87,917,037 of record NC_059336.1, on the reverse strand, counting down.
CTGGCTCTGCCAACTACCAACTGAGTGACTTTGGTCAAGTTGTAGAACTCTTAAGCCTGTTTCCTAATTTCAGAAGTGGTGATATGATGTGTTAGGCCCTTGTCAGTTAAAAGGAAGAAGCATATACATAGAATCCTAAGCAGGCTCCGCGTTGTCAGTGGAAGGCCTGATGTGGGGCTTGAACTCATGAACCGTGAGATCTTTACCTGAGCTGGTCAAGAGTTGAACGCTTAACCAGCTGAGCCACCCAGGTGCCCCCACATGTTACCTTTGATGATGAGGGTTTACTATAAATTTAAATGGGAAGTCATCTCAGCAGCCATATTGTCCCTTGGCCCTACTGCTTTCAAAGCTTTAAAAAATAATAACTGAGCAGTATTTAGAATAGGATTTGAGCTCTGGAGACCTTCCTTCTTTTACTTTGCTCACCCAACATTTGTATTTTCCAAGAGAGAAACTGATTGTATTGGTTTGTCACCTAAAATAGAGGACCCCTGTTGGGTAGAATTTTTTTTTAATTTTTTTAATGTTTATTTATTTTTGAGACAGAGAGAGATAGAGCATGAGCATAGGAGGGGCAGAGAAAGAGGGAGACACAGAATCTGAAGCAGGCTCCAGGCTCTGATCTGTCAGCACAGAGCCTGACTCAGGGCTCGAACTCACAAACCGTGAGATCATGACCTCAGCCAAAGTCGGACGCTTAACCGACTGAGCCACCCAGGCACCCCTGGGCAGAATTTTGAGCCAAGCCATGTCCTAGGTGATCTCTCTCTCAGGTTCAACCTGTAGATTGTCCTTAGTTAGGGCTCTGAGTGCTAGTCCAGTTGCTTGTAGCCCAAGAAGTAGGGTGGTTTCATGTATTATCTGTTGCACAGACCTCAGCATATATAAAAAGAACCCCTTGGAGACAGTTTCTTCAGAAGACAGTTGAGAATATAGCAGTCCTTAGAGCTTTGTAGACATCTGTCTAATTCAAATACCTATCTTACGTGATCAGTGATAATGTCTAATAAAGAACCTAACAAAGTAAACACATGTCGAATATTTCATAAATCTTCCTTTTGGTATTGCATTTAATATTATTATAGTGTGGTTATTTGTTCATATGGCTGTCTTCCTTACTAGGCTGTCAGCTTCTTGAACGTGGGGTCCACATCTTTATCTTACATAGTAATAGGTGCACAAGTATTTGACTTGAGGAATTCCCCACTTTTCCTGAAACGATGGGAGGATATGAAGGCTTCCCAAAGAAGGTATTGTTCAAACTGATTCTTAAAGGGTGAGTAGGAATGTTTTCCAGATGAATAAAACTGTATGACCAGCAGGGACCAGCAGGTGCAAAGGCCTAGCGATATAAACAAACAAAGATCACCTAAGGAAAAAACTGAATGGGCTTGGCTAGAAGACATGTCACAACTGAGTTTACTATGACCACTGTTGCTCGGTAATGGATGCAAGTTTTAGGGAGAGAGCATAATATTCTCGGGCTGTTGGCAGGGTATCACTAACAGCTTAGAAATATAAGAATTGAATTCTGGGAAACTGTTATACCATAGTGACTTTATTTACTTCCATCATGAAGTTCATATGTGCCCCATACTGTTCAAAGTGATGAAAATATAAACAAACTGATTCTCAAGAAGCTCACCATCTATCAAGGAGACAGATGGGTGAACTGATTTATCACATGTTAAGTGAGATAATAGAGATATAAATAAAAGCTGTCTAAACCAGCAGAAAGGAGTAGTTAGTAATATAGAGAGCACTGGGGAAGATTTCTCAAGTGAGATAATATTTGAGCAGGCTTTGGTGGGTGAAGAGGAAGGAGTTCACTAGACTGAACATAGAAACTTTTTAAAGAATTAATATTTTTGTGGTAGAAAAGATTTAAGAGCTATCCATGTTTGTCATATCTGTTGTGGGTGTACAGTTAATAACTATATTCAAGCGGTTTCTCTAAACACAAGATGTGAATAGTTATGCCATAGTAGAAGAATTTTTTGTTAAACTGGATTAAACAAAGGTTTCTGTGATGCAGGACTTCTCTAGGGCCTTTATTACATTAATGTCCTCTGTAAATTATGGATCTCCAAAAGGGGTATATTGTATTTAACCATGGCCTTTCCTTTCCACCCCCTCTGCAGCATATCTAATCATCTTTTGGAACAGAATTATATGAGACATATTTTGAGGAATGATGAATTAAAATGTACTTTAACAAATCAAGATTTATCAGTCGTCTCCATGTGCATTACAAAACAACCTGTATAATTTTATAGGAAAGAAGGAGAGATATTGAGGAGAAAGAATACATCCTAGTCAACTTATTGTCATCTTGGTCAGTAAGTCCCAAACTTAAAAAAAAATGTTTTATATTCACATGTTTTATACCTCATGTTTCCATGAGGTATGTGGAGACCAGACTAGAGCAGGGCAAAGACAAAGGGTGTCTTGAAAGTAAGAATCTTCCAATGTGAGAGGGTGTTACTTTTATCAGGCATTCATTTTGGGCCATATTAGATGTATATTTTGCCAGTTAGGTAATTTATTTATATGCATACTAACTCTGGAGTTTTGGGAGTTGTATGCTAATGTTCTCCCTTCAATAAGATCTGATTATATGAGCTTTAGGGGCTGAGGCCTTATACTGTGTAATTTTAATTCATCTGTCAAATTCTGATTATGTAATTAACTCCAAGTTATTGTTAAAATTAAGGAAGTGGCAATAATGTTTCTGATAGTGTACTGAATTTGCAGTCAGAAGATCTGGGTTTGAAATTTGTCTCTGCCAGGTTTCTATTTGAATGACCTTGAGCACAACTGCCTAACCATCTGTTGCCTCCTTTTCTGTTTTGATAGAATGAAAATACATAGGGTTAGTGTAAGAATTAAATGATGCACATAAGCGTACTTTAGAAACTCTGAAGCACTGTACAAATATAAGACAGACTAACAAAGTATCCAGCTTAATTTGAATTAACAATTTTTTAGTTTTTAATTTTACATTACAGAAATAGTACATTAATTCTGAAAAATTAGAAAGCATTGAAGGGCAAAAATGGAGAAGGGGGAAGCTATAGAGCACTCATACTAAGATCCACCATACTGGGGCACCTGGGTGGCTCAGTCAGTTAAGCGTCTGACTTTGGCTCAGGACATGATCTTGAGGTCTGTGAGTTCGAGCCCCGTGTTGGGCTCTGTGCTGACAGCTCAGAGCTTGGAGCCTGTTTCGGATTCTGTGTCTCCCTCTCTCTCTGACCCTCGCCCGTTCATGCTGTGTCTCTCTCTGTCTCAAAAATAAATAAACGTTAAAAGAAATTTTAAGAACATCCACCATACTACGGCAGTGGTTCACATTTTGATGGGTTTATTTTATACCTTTTGTGCACATTCATCATTTTTTTATAGAAATGCGTGTTTTAGTCATTTTATTTTTATGAGATGAATCCCTAAGAGTACAATTGCTTGATTCACAGAATTGTTACATCTTTTGCTACATAACGCTATACATAATGAGAACTAGAAAAGGGGCTAACTTCTCAGTCTGGTAAATGTGTGACTTTGTAATCATCTAATATCTTGAACCATTTCATAAACTTCCTCAAAGGTACATTCAGAAATGAATTTGGGGTGTGTGTGTGTGTGTGTGTGTGTGTGTGTGGTTATGCTTGGCATTATTGTTTGTAATAGCATAATAGAAATGACTCCAGTGTTTGTCAGTAGGGAACTAGTCAAGTAACTCTGGTACATGCAAACCCTGGAATATTGTACAGTCGTAGAAAAGTATGGGGAAGACTATGTACTGATGGAAAAGAGCTCTAAGATATATTGTGATTTTTAAAAAAGGGGCACAGCATGCAACCATGTATTTAGAATGCTGTTTTTTGTGCTGAGAGGGAAAGAAGGGTAGAGTAAGAATATGCATTCATATTTGCTTATAATTGCAAAAAGAAATCTGAAACGATGTATAAGATACCAATGGAAGAAATACAAATGGAAATGGGATTTTGGCATATGCCTTTATGTATATTTAAAACATTTTTTTGAATCGTGTTTGTGTTACCTTTTCAAAAAAATGAGTAGAGGGACACTTGGGTGGCTCAGTCAGTTAAGCATCCAACTTCAGCTCAGGTCATGATCTCGTGGTTCATGGGTTCAAGCCCCGCATCAGGCCCTGTGCTGACAGCTCAGACCCTGGAGCTTGCTTCGGATGCTGTGTCTCCTTCTCTCTGCCCTTCCCCACTCACGCTCTGTCTCTCAAAAATAAACATTAAAAAAATTGAGTAGAATGAGTGAATGAAATGGAGTTATGAGAAAGAAGAGTCTGAGGATATCAGGTGAATACATAGCAATAGTAGCAAAGATTGGAAGAGTGGCCCCAAGAACAGTTTGGCAGGGTTGTTTTTTCTCCTTTTACTCAATTTTGTATATTTAAAAAATACGTAGAGCACAATAAAACAACTGAAATCAATGTTTCCAGGTGGTCACCCCATGGCTTAAGTAGCTGCTTTCTTTTTCATGTTCACTTGTAGTGTTTTTTAATGCATACATATGATTTTCAATTGTAATCATACTTTTCTTATTTTTTTAGCTTACCTAATTATGTTTTTTCTGTGTTGCTACTAGAGAACCTTCAAAAATAATGAAGGTAGGGGCAGCTTTGTCCAGTGCACATCCCAGAAGTGGGCTGCTAAACCTCACGGGGCAGGAATTCAAGCCCCGTAGTCTATGTGTGACACACATACATGAGGAAAAATAAGAAAGAGATTTAAATATTTATAAACAGAAACATTCCTCCCTAATATAAAAGAAGCCGCACTCTTTTTTGTAATAATTAGGAAACAAAATATGAAGAAAAATGGTCTGTAATTTTGCTACCCAAATGTTTTTATGCATTGCATAGAAACATTTTTTACGGTAGAATCATTGTGTGTGTGTGTGTGTGTGTGTGTGTGTGTATTTCTGACAACTATAGGGATGCTCATGTAGTTTTTTTCCTTTGCTTGTTAATATGAAAAAATACATTTTTATATTTCTTAATTTTAGACTATCCTTGCATTTCTGGACTGAACCCTATTTGATCAGGGTTTGGTTTTGCTTTGTTTTGTTTTTTAATTATTTGCTTGATTTTATTTACTCATGTTTTATTTAACAGTGTATGGTTATAGCATGGAAATCGATCTGTGGTCTTTCTTTTGTGCTATTTTTGTTCTGTTTAATATGTTGAGCTACCTGTAAACTAATCATTAGAAGGCTTTCTTCATTTGTGCTCTGAAACAGTTCCATGGAAATTATCTTTTTGAAAGTAGATGCTTTGTGAACTACAGACTGGTCTTGCCCCCTTCTTTAAAATGCAATATTAGGGGAAGTGAAGTTTTAACATAGTGATTTTAGTATAAACAGAAACAGAACAGTATGTAATTGCTTTTGTTTGATAGTGGTGTTCTTGGTGTCTTTTTATTACCACAGCTAATACTGAAATATTACACTCACCATCTGAGGGTTTACAGGGACCTTTGTTTTAGTATCAAGCAGATGTGACTGTTTAGTTATGCAGCCTTGCAGATATATAAAATGTGCCTCCCAGGGCTCTGCTTTATGCTCACTGAAAGCAATAAGTAGTGCAGTGAAACTTTGCCTCGCTAGAATCTTTTAATGAATGGGGAGTTCTGGTTTAATTGTGTTAACTTGGAAGTATAAAGATGAAAAATCCTAAACTTTAATTCCCTGTTGAATACAGTTCTAAGATGTAGCAAATAATTCTACTTCTCTTCTCTAGTAAGCTTGATATATTCAGACCTAGATGATGTTTTATTACATAATTCTTGAAGTGTCTGAGGCTTACATTATGAAAATTCTTTTTTGGGACTTTAGATGTAAGAAGATGTAAAAGTGGCATTGTGTGAAATCAAGCTGGATGGGAACTGATGCTTATTAAGTATACATTTTCAACTAAATCTCAGATTGCAGTGTGCTTTTTTATTTAGCTCCCCAAAATAAAATACATTGGGTTGAGGGTAGGAGTTGTGAGGAGATTATGTCTTTTAATTGGATGTCTTCATTTCATATCGAGATAGAATATATAGTACCCCTGGCTTTGGACCAACAGAGGAATCACATTTTTTTTTTTTTTTTTTACTTGCTGTACCGGCAGTGGTTCTCACAACTTGAGCCTGCTTCAGAATTACCTGGAGGGCTTATTTCAACACAGATCACTGGGTCCCATCCAGGGTTTCTGATTCAGCAGGTCTGAGGTGGGGCCTGAGAATTTGCATTTCTAGCAAGTTCCCAAGTATTACTGACGCTGTTGGGCCTGGGACTAAATTTTGGGAACCACTGCTGTATGCTAACTAAATACTAGAATTCTAGCTCTAGAAGAAAGCTGAATTTGGTTTGGGAGTATAAGAAGTACATAGGTTATGGAGCAAATCCTGAAAGATTCACCCCTCTTGCTGCCAGCATAGTGTTGAATTCAGGTAATCGGCCATACCCAGGGACATAAAATAATTCTTGTTTCATGATTGAAGCCCTAGACAAATATCAAATGAGAGATGTTTCATTTGCAAAGCTTAGAGAATAAGGGATTCTGGTCAAATAGGATTTAGTGATTAACCACATGAGAATAAGAATTATTTATGTGTCATTTTTGTGTCCCTCATCATTTACTATTTAGCCTTACTTACTTGTTAATTTTTTTTAACTGGGACAGAACTTTGATTGCTTATTGAAAGTTTTGTGTGTTTTTAAAGATGTTAGCTATGTTTATTCTTACTATTACTATACTATTACTATATTACTATTTTTTAAAGATAGTAACAAGAGAATAAGAGAATTTTTTTCCCCAAAAAAGATATTATTGGAATGAGTTGTTTTCTTCAACGTTTATTTATTTTTGGGACAGAGAGAGACACAGCATGAACGGGGGAGGGGCAGAGAGAGAGGGAGACACAGAATCCGAAACAGGCTCCAAGCTCTGAGCCATCAGCCCAGAGCCTGACGCGGGGCTCGAACTCACGGACCGCGAGATCGTGACCTGGCTGAAGTCGGACGCTTAACCGACTGCGCCACCCAGGCGCCCCGGAATGAGTTGTTTTCTTATTGGAATGTTGGAGAATATAGCCTGCTGCATAAAACATCAAGCATGCCGTGGATTTTCAGTTGTTTTCGTTGTCATTATGTTGTTTGATGTAATATTACTAATTTTTGTAATCCCCCTAAGGAAAAATGAAAGTCAAAATCACAGACCTGGAGCGACAGCTGGACAGAGAAGACAGCTATGAAGGAATAGGTAGATACACACACACACACACACACACACACACACACACACACACGCATATACACACATACATGTATAAATACATATTCATACACACATATATTTTTTTAATTATTTTTTTTCAGCAAAGACAAATGTACCTGTGCTGAACTTAGGCATCACTGAATCTTTGAGCTGAAGAGAAAGAAACTCTGGAAGCCACACCTTTTCACAGAGTTTTGCTTCAGCAGGCTTTTCTCGCTTGTCTACTACCTAATTTCTGTTGTTCCACTGCTAACAGCCTCAGTTTGCAAGTTGACCAGCTGGTCCAGCATTGACTATGGAGGAATAACTGGTATTACAAACAGTGGGTTCGGCAGACTCCCTTTTTGGAAACATTTCTGTTTTGTTCTCCTTACTCCCTCAGAAAAGAAGTGGGGTGAGGAAAAGAAAGGTAGACCTAGATCCTATAGACTAGACCAGTGGTTCTGAAGCTGGTCAGAGACACCAGAGACATCAGAGACCACCCACAAGCTTTCTAAAATTCAGTATAAATGTGGCTCACCCCTAGACCTTCTCCTGTGATGGAGCCTGAGGGACTACATTTTTAATAATTTCCTGAAGTGATTTTTTTGTCGCCAGCTGAACTCTGTGCCTCTGACCAGAACAGTGTTGGTCTCCAGTACATTTCCATCCGACTGTGGTGAAATAAGAAAAATTAGGACCACATAGTGTTTGTCATAAAGTTAAATTTATTCAATTTAAAGAATTGTCTTTTGCATTAATTAAGGCCTTCCTGTGTTCTTTGGTGTTGAAAATATCCTTTTATAAAATGATGCTAAGGATATTTTTACCATCCTTAGTTAAAAAAAAATTGCAATTCTATGTCGTCTTCAAAATATTTTTTTAAAATTTACTGGCCTATGAGATCCTGAAGACTAAGCACCTCTGATCTAATCATTCTTGGAAATTGCTTTTAAGATACTTTGGAATACAAATCCATAGAGGATCAAAAACTTTTGGCTAGATGAGTTTCAGAATTCAGAATTTTTCAAATTTTAGAGAGATGCTTTCTCTGTGTGTTACGTAATGCCCCCGTGATCTATTGCAGCACCCTTAGTCACACACATTAGTATTTCTGAGCAAAACAGGAGTATTCACACTAAGTGGGATAAATGTAGGCTATGTATAGCTTCACATCAGTTCAAGTCTTAATGTCATCTGAGTTTTGACATAAAGCATATGGAAAATTTTTAGCTTCTAGAACTTTTTGGATTTTGGAATTGTGCATAAGGAATTATATACATGTTTGGGAGTCTGCTTTCTCATCCTAAAAGGGCTGGCAAGCTTCAGATTAAGTGGAGCTTTGTATGTTTATGGTAGAGAACATAATTTATTATGCCAGCATTACTTTGTTCATATTTTCCTTCCAAAGACCTAGTCCTTTTGTTAAATAGCATTTTTCTTCAGCCTGGTTTCCCTACTCCCATTAGCAATATTTGAGGAAAATCAGAGTTTAATATCATAAGCATTCTGGAGCTAAAGTGGGAAGTGCAAGAGTATTAAGGAAGTAGCTAAGAGCGTGAACCTTGGGAATAGGAAGACCTGAACTTAAGCCCCGATTCTGGCCCTGACTATATTATCCCTTAGGCAAGGTGTTTAATTTCTGAATGGTGGGGAATTTATCTGAAAAGCAGGGATAATATCAGCACCTATCTCATAGGACTGTTGTGAACATTAAAGAGAGAACATTAGTGAAGTACTTAGAACAGCTGTTATTTTATTCTTATCTTTTCCCCTTGTATTTGGATGGATTACTTGTTTCCTCCTTGTAACTTGATTGTCCTGTGGTGCCCTTTTATTCCCTTAGACGTCTGGGAAAACTTGTTCAAGTACTTTCCCAATTCACGACTAATTTCTACTCTGCCTTTACAATATAGATGTCAAATTCTGTCTCTTCAGTGGTTTCCACACCAAAAAATCCATCAGCTCCTAAGCTTTTTTTTAATGTTTATTTATTTTTGAGAGAGAGAGGGGGAGAAAGAGAGCCAGAGAGGGGCAGAGAGAGAAGGAAACATGAATCTGAAGCAGGCTTCAAGAACTGTCCTTCTACCGCAAATTAATTTTCAAGGAGTTTCTCTACCCAAAATGGTACCTTTCCTGAAAAGACTTCTAGTGAATACAGTTTTCTCAACCTCATTATGTATGTATTTAGAGTGGTTGTCTCCTTTCTTCCCACTTTGTTGTGGCAGACAATTTTTTTTCCCAAAAATATATCAGATAAAATGAGCATGTGGTCCCTTTTGGTGATATTTGTTGAGAATTCATGGTATGAATTTCTTCCAATTTAGATAATTGCATGATGGCAAGCTTTTATGCCTAGCCTACAGCTCTTGAGAAGACCATTATAACCACCTGCTGTTATTAAATGCTAAAATAGTAAACAAGAGCATATAAAAATATTTCCTAGAATAGAAGTAGGGATTTTTTTCCCCCTTAAGAGTAATTTAACCTGTCAAAAACAGATTCCTGAGTTATGTTGTCACTGGCTGTGGGGAATATCTGTTAATACTCAATGAAGAATGCTCAACCACAGATCGTAGCCCCTAAGCACATGGGTCTCCTTCCTAGGAAATGAGATTTAGAATACAGCATTCTGAAAATGACAGTCAATAAATTTATTGAGGACCTGATGGGCACACAGAGGCATTCTAGAAGCTGTAAAGACTTGATTCTTGCCCTCAAAAATGTCTAAGGGTATAAATAGACTGTTCCCCAAACAAATGAATAATGCTTACGTGAGTATATGTATAATCAAATGTAAAATGGGGGTGGAAATAGAGGAGACTTTAGGCAGAGATTATTCAGGTTTCTACAGTGGCATTTCTGATACTATGCACAGATTGTATTCAGGTTTCCATACTGGTATTTTGGTATTACTGTGCATTTAAAAGACAAGTTAAAGCATCATCAGATTAGTCTAAGACATTTAGAGGCCTTTATAATAGCGTATATCTATCCGGAGCTGGCTGGATATGGAGAATTCAAGGTCCCTATAATGACCACCATTTGATGTTATCCTGGGAGGACAATTGATGGCCTTTACCTGGGGAAGTGGAACTTGAAGGCAGACCTCTGGGGTTCAGAGAACTTACCACTGACTGTAGGCAAGTCTGTTGATTCTACCTTAGAAGTGACTTTAAATGCTTTATGGAGTGTATTTTATGTCTGTTCTAGACATTTCCAATTGGATAATATCACAGGCATCCTTGAGGTATTGTTTGAAAAAATTTGTGGGTTGTTAATAGGTGTTAGATTAAAATTGTAATAAATTAATAATAAAGGCAATTATTTAATTAAGGAAATGTTTGGTAGTAAAGTTAAATAGGATTTCTCAGAGCAATGAATTTACTTGGCTGTATTTTTGGTTTGTTTGTTTGTTTGTTTGTTTGTTTTTTGCAAACAGCATTCACCAGTTTGGGAACTGCTGATGTAGGAATTAGGGTAATTAGGATTTGGATTATTCCACATAGAATTTACCACTTTATTGGAGGAATTGTTCTTAGTCTTTAGTCTTTCTATACTCGGAATCACCTATGGGAGTTGACAAACAAAAATACAAATGTCGGGCGTTGGTTTGAGCCTAACAAATTATAATATCTAAAAGGTATGATGTGGAAAAGCTTCCCAGTGATTCTAATGTACTCTAGAGATTGTGAACTACTGATTAAGAATATGCCTTCTGGACACTTGCTAACTGCATTCTTAATCCTATTTGAGTATGCTAATAAGCTTTTGAAAGCAGCTCATCAGCTTCTAATTGCAGGTAAGTTCACTTCTCTGTGTGCTTAACAAGCACATTGACATTCTATTTGCAAGCCCTTTTCTTGCATCAAAGGAAAAATAACTAATGGAGCATTTGTGTATTGAGGTCAATATAGGAAAGCTTAGCAAGGTGTGATTACTTATTTATTTTTTGTTAAAGTCCATGTAGCTTCTCCAAGAACAAATGAAATGGAAATAGAGGGGACAAGATCATTCTAATTAGAGGTTGACTTGGAACCTGTTTTTTAATCTCCATGTACATATTCTACATGTGTCCATGTACATATTCTACATGTGTTTCCCACCTCATTCCCCAAAAAAGCTGAACTATTCATCCTGCCTTCTTTCCACCTTGATCTTTAACCAAATGATGGAGAAAACCTGATGGGTTTATTTACTTATTAAAAGAAGGGGCTCTGTTTCCGATTCTGTGTCTCCCTCTCTCTCTGCCCCTCCCCCCGTTCATGCTCTGTCTCTCTATCCCAAAAATAAATAAACGTTGAAAAAAAAATTAAAAAATAAAAGAAGGGGCTCTTCGGTGATTCAGTCGGTTAAGTGTTCGACTTCAGTCGGCTCAGGTCATGATCTCGCAGTTTGTGAGTTGGAGCTCCACATCTGGCTGTCTGCTGTCAGCACAGAGACTGACTTGGATCCTCTGTCCCCCTTTTTCTCTGCCCTTCACCCACTCATGCACACACACTCTCTCTCTCTCTCTGAAATAAACATTTAAAAAGAAGACTGTAGAACAAGGCAACAAATTATTTTAGCGTAAAGTATAACACGGTATACAAAAATATGTTCTACATGAATTTAAAATGCTTTATGAAATATTTCTTTTATTGCTTATGTAGATTTAAGATAAAACACACGCACAACACACACACACCACTTGCAAAAAATTTAGAAGGCGTTTGGTAGTTTATCCAGCAGCTGTCCCAGTAGGGAGACTTGTATTTAGGGGGATTTAGGGAGCAAATTCTGCCACCCCAAGATATGCCTCTATGGAATATTGATTGTTTCAAACTCTTTTATTTTTTAAGAAACTGCAGACCCAGAAGAAGCTCTAAAAACTAAGTAGAGACATTTACTTGTATAAGGGAAATCTCCATTTGTAAGAATGTCTCCCTCAGTACCAGGAGAAAGGGAACGACTGAAGGCATGGGCTTAAATCTTAAGGCAGACTTCAATCTGTGTAACAACCTTACCTGTGTTTACTGAGCTTTTCTTGTAACCTTCCATAACTGACTTTCCACTCTCAATATTTCTTTTGTCTTTAGCTGGAGGTGGTATTTAAGGTGATGGCTTTAGCCATTTCAGTGAGTTACTGAATTTTTCTGGGTCTTTCCCATGTCTACAAGAGGTATACGTGTTAAACTTTCAATTTTCTCCTACAAATCTGTCTTGTGTCAATTTGATTCTTAGACCAGCTATAAGAATCTTGAAAAGTAGAGAAAACTTTTTTCCTCCGCAACAAGTACATAAGCATCCCTGCCACCAAGAGAAGTAAAATATCCTGCGACGTAGTAAGGATGTTTCATGTGGCTTTGTGATGGATAAAATCTCTCTCCTGTTGCTCTTTTTTCCTCAGTTCTGACTATATGTTCATCATGCAGCTATCTGTTACTAATTAAGAATCCCTGGCATTTAGATTTTGAATTAGGGAATGTATTAGCTATTCAAAGTATCCCTTCCTGCCTTCCCATGGCCTACACTATCAGTCATTTCTTCTTTCTCCTCTTTTGTAGCCTCTTCTTCATTAGACCATTTCTATCAACATTTAAACAAGCTCTAGACTCTCCGGTCATTAAAAAGTTTCCAGGGACCTCTCTCATCTCTAGTTTCTGTCCATTCCTGTCCCTTTCCTTGGCAGCTAGACTCCTTGAAGGAGTTATCTTATACTTCTTGTGATGTGCAACTCACATCCCCTCCATTTGACTTTCCTCCTCATTTCTGTTCATGGAAACTGCTCTCAGTAAGGTCATCAGAGACCTCCATGGTCCTGAGTTCTGTGGATACTCCTCAGCCTTTCTCTTGACCTTTTAGCAGACTTCAACACACTCACCTTACTGGATTTATTAGTTTTCTATGACGGCTGTAACAGATTACCACAAACAGGTAGCTTAAACCAACATAAATGTATTCTCTTGCAGTCCTGAAGGCCAGAAGTAAAAACTCAAGATGTCATCCAAACTGCACTCCCTCTGGAGGCTTTAGGAGAGAGGGAGTCTGTTCTTTGCCTCTTCAGCTTCTAGTGGCTACTGACATTCCTTGACTTGTGGCACATCACTCTAGTCTCTGCCTCCGTGGTCACATTGCCTCCTTCTCTTCTCTTCTTTTCCTTATAAGGACACTCATCATTGGATTTAGGGCCTACTGGGATCATCCAAGATGATCTACTTATCTCAGTGTTCTTAATTTAGTCACATCTGCAAAGACCCTTATTCCAAATAAACTAACTTACTGGGTTCTAGGGATTAGGATGTGGACATATTTGGGGGGAGGGGGCTACCATTCAACTCACTATACAGAGTTCTATCTTCCCTTGATTTGTGTGATGCCGTACTTTTCTGCTTTCCTTCTAAACTCTATGGCTTCTTCTCAGTCTCTTTTTCTGTATTTTCCTCCTCCTCTACCCGACTTTTGAAAATGTTCACATGCGTCAGGTTGGGTCTTGGATCCTCTTCTAATCTCACTTTGCCCTCTCTTTCTAGGTAATATCTTCTAGTCCCGTGACTTCTATTACAATTTATATAAACGACCACTCCATATTTCTTTATTTAGTCAGACCTTTCCTATTCTTGATGCATATAGACAACCTACTTAACATAGTCATTTGACTGTTTCAGAGGCATTACAAACTTAATGTGTTCAAAATAGAACTCCTCACCCCATTTACCCCCACTCCTCATCACCACCCAAGAAAAGTTTGCGCTTCCCACAGAATTACTTAGTTCAGTGAATAACATTACCATCCACCCAGTTGCTTGCGCCAAAGTTATCCTTGATATTAACTTCACTCTATTTCCCTACGTCCATCACCAAAACAACCTAAAATAGTTTCAGAATCTGCCTACTTTCTTCTTACTGCCATTATCTTAGTCTTAAGCAGCCACCATTTTTCCATCTGGATTAGTGCATTAGCTTCCTCACTGGTCTCCTATTATCCACTCTCAGTCTCTCCAATCCATTTTCCATATGGCAGCCTGACTGATTTCAAAATATAAATTGAATCCTATTGTGATGCTGCCGGGAACCCTTTTTGAAGGCTTTCATTGCTTTTAGGATAAAATTTTAAATCTTCCGCGTAGCTTTTAATGTCCTGCATGATCTGACCCCATCTGTCTCTGCTACTTCATCTGTCTTCCTTGCCATTTTCCCACTGCTGGTTCTCCTTTGACCTGCCAACTGTATGCATCCCTACTGTAGTTCCTGAGAGTTCCTTCCTGCCTCTGAATCTTTGCACATGTTTTCCTCTTTGGAAAGGAAGAAATGTTCCTTGGTCCAAGGTTCTTTTAGCTGGATTAAGAAATAAATTCATGTGAGACAGATTAATAGGAGAAATCAAATGTAGTTTCATGTGTATGGGAATCCACACAGACATGAAATTCCAAAGACAGGTGACTTGAAGCTTACATGACATTCTGAGTTAAGGAATTAGGATGGAGTCTGAGGATGTAAAGGGGAGGAAGACCTTTAGCAGGAAGGAGGGATTATTTGGAAAACAAAGGTTACCTTGTTACCTTAAATTTCTTAGGTAAAGAGGAATCTTTGTTAGGAACTCTCTTCCTGGTACAGGCTCTCCTTTCCAATGTAAATTTAGGCACTTGAGGGGGAGTTAAAGAGCTTTTCCTGAATCTGGTGGGTTTTAGGTGCTTTAATCTCAAAATAATATTTATGCCAAAGTGGCCTATCTTGGGGCTCTTACCTTTGGCCCATACCCTCTACTCGCAATTGCTAGCTAACTTATATTTTTCAGTTATCAAAGAAAGTGTTTCTTGCTCAGGGAAACTTTTCATAACCACCACCCACTCCTGGATTTGATTAGGTCCCCCTGTTGTTTTCTGATATTCCCCTTTACCTCACCTTTTGTAACATGGATCATAATTATTCTTAATTATTTGCTTGCCTCTCTCCTGTCATAATGTGAATATCACCAGGGTGAAAACCATATACCCTCTCAAAGCACCAGTAAAGTACAGTGTCTAAGGTAAATGGGCACTCAAAAACTAATGAGTGAGTGCATCTAATGACCTGAGTTGCTAAGACATAACTGAGAATGGACCAAAGCTGAATCTAGTGTCACATATTTGAAATAAAATAAGAATTGAAACTAATATCCACAATATTTAATTTAAAAAATGGTATTAACCAGACTGAAGGAAGTTCACAAAACTCTAGGAAACAGAATAGTAGAGACTAGTTTTTATAGCAACTGCTCTAGAATTTTTCTAGATAATTCAGTCAAAAGTCCCAAGTATTTTTCACTGTCAAGCTGTTATCATGGGCACAATGCAGGTTTATAGCTTCTGAAAAATCTCAGGTTCAAAAAATAGCTAGTATTTGGTATGAGCACATCGGATCTGAAAGTTGTGAGTGTTCAAAGTATTGAACTGATGAAGCACGTGTTGTAGAAATGTCCTACGTACATTAAAAGTCCTGAAGTTCTTTATGGCTGGGAACTAAGGTCCCTATTTCAAGCCATATATTTTAGACATGAACCGTTGACCATGGCAAAGTGCTAAAGTAAATGCTTAGCAGACCTTAGCACCCCTATTTTGACTGTGTGGTGCTATGTGCTTTCCCATCTTCAGCCCAAATGACAACTCTTATTTTCTATTTTCAGCATGTTTGTCGTGTGTTTGAGAGGGAAACTGAGGTGGAGGGGGAATAAATGTCAAATAGTTCTCAGATTTCATAGTGCAGTATAGATCCAGGCCAGACATAAACTCTTTTTTCTGCTATTGAGGTCTAAATCTTGAAGAATTTCTCAAGCAGTGACCTACTTCAAACTGCACATTTGTCTGCTGATTAAATAAGAGGAATAATGTGGCAACTGATGATTTGTGTGGTGGAGCTAGTCGTCATTGTTTATCAAATACCTACATTATCTATCGCCACATGATAACTTACCACAAAGCTTAGCAGGTTAAAACAACAAACATTTATTATCTCACAGTTTCTGTGGGCCAAGAATCTGGGGGCAACTTAGTTAGGTAGGCCTCTAACTCAGAGTGTCTCATGAAGTTACAGTCAAGTAGTCAGCTAGGATGGCTGTCCCATCTGAAGGCTTAACTGGGGGAAGATGAACTAAGCTTACTCACATGGTGTTGACAGGATTCAATTCCTTTGTCACATAGACCTCTCCATAACATAGCTGACAACATGGCAGCCATTCTGATTTGTGATCCTACTTTTATAGCCAGGCATTTCCCCCGATTCTGGAAGTTTTGGAGGTATTTTCTTTGTCCCCACTACACTAGGATGTCATATGATGTGCCTTGATGTGGGTGAGGATCAAGTGAAATAATGGATATAAAAGGTCAAAATAGGATGGTTAGAAAAACACTGTGCACTTAGAGGGCAAGCATAGTGGATGGTGAGCTAGAGAGGAGCTGGGAACAGAAAGAGAATGTTACATGAAACTCTGGAAGCAGGAAAATCAGGGAAGTTATGGACAATGGTCCTGTCTTACCTGGTGTCTTCCCCAAGTTGGAAGGTATCCCCAAGTGCCTTACCTAGGAGTTACCAGTGTCCAGCAAAAGCTCCCCATTCCCCCCTCACTACTAAAGTCTAGGGGCACATTAGGCACTAAGGCACTAGGGCCCACAAACCAGTGTTCTTGAGCTAAGCTGGCAAATCAGCTTGCTTAACCTTTGAATCTGGTACTTTCTTTGGTCTTAAATATAGCACTATCTAGATTTTTTTTTTTTTAGAGTGAAGTTGGACAGATTATGCACCTGAAGTCAGAGTATAGATATGAAAGTACTTAATAAATTGTTAAACATTATACAAATTAAGTTGTTGCATTGCTTCTACTTAGAGAAACCTAAACTCTCCAATTGTGTGGAAAACACAGATAGAATGGTATAAAATGCAAATAAACACTCTATATAGCCTACTGAGAACCATTTTCCTAATATTAACAGTCCCATATCTCAATGTTTTCAACTTCTGTAAAGTATTTGCATTAAATTGGGTGACATTCCCCATGTTGGGATTATGGTATGTTTCCATTCCCTTTCTCATGAGCGAGGGCATCCTGCAGTTTGCTCTCTGTATTCCACTGTGCTCTTGAGTCAGACAGGTTATTCTATTCTTTGTTTCTCTGCCTTCTCTTTTTCCTTATGGTCATGTGCACTTAGGATTTATTTTTTTAGGGAAAGGCAGATATTTTAGAAAACTGAATACTGGTTCTGTCTGAGTGATTTCCGTACTGATGGGGAGAAGTCGCTGTGCTGCTTATAACCCACTGCGAAATGAGCTTTTGGAAATATAATACTGTTTAACCTGCTACCGAGCAAGGGTCAGGTTCTTTAAGGGTCTCTGTGCTTAGGAATACCCTACTTACTTATGCAGTTGCCCAGGCATTTAGAGCAGACTTGCCTCTATCATTGTTATGCTGCAAATGGTGGTTATTTATTATATAATATATATAATAAATATATATATATATTTATATATATATTGGTAATTGGTGGTAATTATATTATATAATATTAAATATTATATATATATAATTAATATATATTATATATAATATATTATAATTATATAATATGTTATATATAATATATATTATATTATTTATATTATATATAATATATATTATAATTATAATTATAATATATATTATATTATATATATTATATATAATATATATTATAATATTATAGTATATATAATATATTATATATAATATAATATATATAAATATATTATTTATATTATATATACTATAATATTATATAATTATATAATTATGTAATAATTATTATATAATTATGTAATAATTATTATATAATTATGTAATAATTATTATATAATTATTTATACCTCCAAAGTGTTTGGAATAATCATTGATTTCTTTTGTCTTTATTTAAAATATGTTAAACCAATGTATTTCATACGAGGCACCCTATTTATTTAAAAATTTTTTTTAATGTTTATTTATTTTTGAGACAGAGAGCATGAACGGGGAAGGGCCAGAGAGAGAGGGAGACACAGAATCTGAAGCAGGCTCCAGGCTCCGAGCTGCCAGCACAGAGCCTGACGCGGGGTTCGAACTCACGGAACGTGAGATCATGACCTGAGCTGAAGTCGGACGCTTAACCGACTGAGCCACCCAGGCGCCCCGAGGCACCCTATTTAAACCAACAGTGGGGCGCTTGGGTGGCTTAGTCGGTTAAGCGTCTGACTTCAGCTCAGGTCAAGATCTCATGGTTCGTGGGTTTAAGCCAGGCATCAGGCTCTGTGCAGACAGCTCAGAGCCTGGAGCCTGCTTCCAATTCGGTGTCTCCCTCGCTCTGGGCCCCTCCACCACTTGTGCTCTCTCTCTCTCTCTCTCTGTCTCTCAAATAAACAAACAAAAGAAAATTTTTTTTAAACCAACAGTGAATTAAACGGGTTCTGTCATAGATGAAATTCTTTTTGAGATATCAGTGAGTTGGTTTTTCATCTCTTCTTTACTCTTCACAATTCTACCTTGTCTTTTAAAAAGATTAGATTTTCTAATGTTCATAACAGGTTAGAAAGTTGCAAGAACTTTAAAGGGGAGTAAGCAATAATTTTTTAGTGCACCCAGACATAGAGAAAGACTTTTTTCATGAATCTTGCCAAGATGGAAATGAATGAAGAAAGAAGTTGTTAAATAAAACTCAAAGATGCCCCAAGGAGGATGGAAGTGGGGATGGAGTGGAGATTGAGATTGTGAGCCTCCCTCTTGCTTATTGCAAATTGAAACTCTAATTAGAGGAAAATTATGCATATGAAACAATACGGTTAAGTAGTATTAACACTCGTTAGGTGCAGGAGCTTAGAGGAAGGAAGCAGGGAGTAAAGATTGCAGTGCTTTTGGAAGAATGGTTAAGATTTAAATAAAGAACAGGAAGAAGACACATTCCAGATGAGAGCAAACACATCAGTGTGGATTTGGAAGCCAAGTATAAGCAACTAAAAAAGATACGTATGTACTTTGAAAAACCATAGACAGGCAGACATACAAGATGTAGACAAAAATTAAGGCCAGCAAAAACTGCCACCAAAAAAATTAAGCAAGTAAAACTAATATAGTATTTTTAATTTATAAATTCTTTTATGAAAAATAAAAATCTTGACAAATGTAATACAAGTTCTTACAACAAATAAAAGGTATATATCCTGATAGAAAAATGGTCAAAATACTTTAGTAGAAAAATGACAAAACAAGAAATAAAAATGGCCAGTAAGTATATCTCAAAGTATTCAACCTCAGCAAAAATCAAAGAAATGTAAACATAAACAATAAATGGCAAGTTTTCTCTTATGAGACTGACAGCGGTTTGAAAAATAATAATACCTGGGGCATTGGGGTAGGTTAAGCGTCCAACTCTTGATTTCAGCTAGGGTTATGATCTCATGTTTCGTGAGATTGAGTCTCACATCAGGCTCCACGCTAACAGCTCAAAGCCTGCTTAGGATTCTCTGTCACCTCTCTCCTGCCCCCCACCCATGCTCTGTCTCTCACAAAATAAGTAAATAAACATTTAAAAAATAATAACAATACACACGAATGCAGAGGAATAGGTACTTACTACTGGTGGGAATTTAAATTCTTATGGCAGTGTGGCAATGAATTGAGGGCCTTAGAAAAAACGTAGTTTCCGTTGGTGCCTGGGGGGCTCAGTCTGTTAAGCATCCAACTTCAGTTTAGGTCATGATCTCGCAGTTCAGGGGTTTGAGCCCCACATTGGGCTCTGTGCTGACAGCTCAGAGCCTGGAGCCTGCTTCAGATTCTGTGTCTCCCTGTCTCTCTGCCCCTCCCCTGCTCACGCTCTGTCTCTCTCTCTCAAAAATAAATAAACATTTTTTAAAAAACCACATAGTTTCCAATATAGCAGTTCAGTTTCTAGAAGTTATCTTAAGGAAGTCATTGAAAAAGATGAACACAAGATGTTCATCTAACCTTTATAACATGGAAACATTGTAAATATCCCAAAAGACAGTATGGTGATATTAACATAAAAATGAGAAAATGCAAATGATAGAGCATCATGCTGTTACTCTAAGAATGGATGCTTGGGGAAAGTGTGTGCGTATATGTGCCTGCATACACTTAGGGGACATCAGAGAGGTTATATGCACTACATCGTTAATAGTCTTTAACTCTGGATAGTTGGACAACTAGTAACCTTAATTATCTCTTTTTTGTTTATCAAGACAGCAAATATGTGTTACCTTTTGAAATATGATTTATAGGGGTGCCTGGGTGGCTCAGTGGGTTGGGCGTCCGACTTTGGCTCAGGTCATGATCTCGCGGTCCGTGAGTTCGAGCCCCGCGTCAGGCTCTGTGCTGACAGCTCAAAGCCTGGAGCCTGTTTCAAATTCTGTGTCTCCCTCTCTGACCTTCTCCCATTCATGCTCTGTCTCCCTCTGTCTCAAAAATGAATAAACGTTAAAAAAAATTTTTTTTAAAAAAGAAATAATGATTTATAGAAAAACAGCTTGAGAATCAGAATAAGGGGCAGTTGCTTACAATGTTCATTAAGAATGCATTTTTTTGAGGCACCTGGGTGGTTCAGTTGATAGAGCATGCAACTCTTGATCATGAGTTCAAGCCCCATGTTGGGCATGTGGTCTGCTTAAAATAAAATAATCAAAAAAATGCATTTTCTCTACCTACTTAAACATTAACGAAACTGTGTGACCTTAATTAGGTTCTAGAACCTGCAAAAAAGTTGGCTTGAAGAGATTCCCCCTCCCTCACTTGCCTAGAAAGGCTAACTAAGCCTAGACATTTTTTCTTTGAACTCTTTTTTTAAAATGTTCACTTATTTATTTTGAGAGAGAAAGAGAGAGAGAGAGAGGGAGAGAGAGAGAGAAGAGGGGGCAGAGGGAGAGAAAGAGAATCCCAAGCAGGCTCCACACTCAGCGCAGAGCCAGACATGGGGCTCAATCTCATGACTGTGAGATCATGACCTGAGCCAAAATCAAGAGTTGGACGCTTAACTGACTGAGCCACCCAGTTGCACCTCTTTTAACTCTTTAAGAATTCTACATCTGCATAGTTGATAATTGCAGAATATGATTAATTTTATAACAGTTACAGGCTAATGGTTTCTGTTCATCTATAGTTAGTAACTTTGACTTAGAACTTCAGAAGCTTCTGGAAGAATCTGGATGTTGTAGATTTTCATTTCCTTGATCCTTGTATCATTTTGTCCTGCTTTTTGCTCCTGTTTAGATTCTATCATAATGAATGGATCCAGTGTAGCCAATACATCACCTAATGTAAAATCCAAAGAGGACCAAGGATTAAATGGGCACGATGAGAAGGAAAACCCATTTGCAGAGTACATGTGGATGGAGAATGAAGAAGATTTCAACAGACAGGTAAAGAAAGAAGTGGAACGGCTTTAATATCTTGCCATCCATCTGTAACAAAAGAAATGGATTTGTCGGCTTTAGAATAATTTAAAAATGCATGGAGGCCTGGTCTGGGCTGACCAAGGAGCCTCTTCAGCTGGTAAGACACCAGAGTAACAGTAATTTGGAGGAAGATCCTGATTCTTTTCTCTCACTTTGATTACAAGAGGCTCTCATGCCATGGTGATCTGGTATAGACTTCTGCGAAACAACAGCTGTGTGCAGACAGGCCAGCCTGGCATGCCCCCCTGCCCCCATGGGAATTCAGGGACTGGCAGAATGTGTGTCTGAGATGGAGAAGTGTGCTAGGTAGGAAAAGGCTAGACTGTTTGAACAAAGGTTCAGCAGTAACCTGTTGTCTTGTATCTCTGTGATGTTGATAGCCCAAGGTAGGCATTGCAGGTAGACAGTGATTCTGTGACCACATGGTTCTTCCGTGGTGTTTCTCTGCCATAGCAGGGCATTTATCAGCTGAGTAACTGAAGGATAACTGAAAGTCTAGCCACTGGGAAATGGGGAGAGCTAAAGGCCGAGGAAGAGATCTCCTTTTAACCAAGTGATGCCAAAGTGTTCACACCCCTTCTGGGGGCTGTTACATGATGAATAGTAATGTGGCCATCGCCAGCATGGGAGACGGGACATGATTTTAACTGAAAAGCCTGGTGCTCTGGAAAGAAGGAAACAAGTTTATCTGGGCAACCAACAGTTTCCACCCCAGTCAGCTCACTGTGTCATGATTTGTGTGAACAGCACATAGACCATGCTGCCCGTCACATCCCTGTGCCCAGGTAACTATTTTTGTGGCTGCGCCAGTGAGTAAGGGTAGATTTAACAGGGAGGAGCACACTGTGATGCTCCTGTGTAGAGGCAGAGCAGATCTTGAGCAGTCGTGTTAAATCTTATGGCTTGGAAATATGTTGTGCTTGTTGTTACTTTAAGTACGTCAGACTATCTAATTTACTTGAGATCAAAGTGTGGCTAATTGTAATGCCACTATTTTTACATCTTGTGCTACTGGTGACTTCTGAATTCATGAATAACTGTATGAGCTAGTCTGGGTGATTGTTTTTGCTTGACTTTCCCTCTGGTGGTGGTGCTAGTGAACTGTGAATCTGTCACCACGTAGGGTAGCCCACGGGAAAGGGATAGCCAAATGTGAAGCCCAGGACCTGTTAAAATCACACTTAATCTGCAGAGTGAACCATACTCTTTATTATGAGTTAACAATGCCTGCAAAGAAGGTGTAAAATATCCTAGATGTATGTTGCTTTAGATTAAGGCAATCTTTAAGAAATACAGAGTTGTTTAAATATTCATATTTTTCCTTGCTTTGGAAGGCTACCTACATCGATGACATCATTTTCTATTGGTTTGCCAAAAAGTGTTCTTTATATCTTTCTAAGGTTCTGAAAGTATTTTTCTCCTTTAGGGGCCTCATTACCAGAAAAGTGGGCCAGAAGCTGGGAGTTGGTTTTGATTTAATCTCCACTATCCAGGTAGTGGTCTAGTTCTGTAATTCCTGTACCTTTTTCATACTTATAAAATGGGGAATTTAAGAAGAATTGCTTCTTAACAAGGTTGAGAAAAGAATCTCACACTTTAAAATGATTTTCTATAAGCGCCCTCTGAATGAAAAGTATTTTTGTCACATATTTGAGATGTTAGAAGAGGTACGAAGACCTTGACTTTCTGCTATTCTGAATAACTGTTTCCTTAGTCTTATTGTTGATGGAATGTGGTTGAAAAAAACCAAAAATTATATTTTCTCTGGCCAGTCATTCGAAGCATCTTAATTCTTAGTAGACCTCATACAAGATCATTCTTAATAGCAGAATAAGGACCTCTGAAGGAAAGAGGCAGAAAACTGGAAGGGGCAAGTCCCACCAGGACGGTAAGTCTGAGCTCATCACCTTTGCTTGCTAGGTGGAGGAGGAGCTGCAGGAGCAAGACTTCTTAGACCGCTGTTTCCAGGAGATGCTGGATGAAGAAGACCAAGACTGGTTTATCCCCTCACGAGACCTGCCTCCGGCTATGGGACAGTTGCAGCAGCAGTTAAATGGACTGTCAGTCAGCGATGGCCATGATTCCGAAGACATTTTGGTAAGAGCCATATGCAGACGCACATGAGACATAGTGAAAAGAATATGGGATTTGGAGTCACAGACTTCCCTTGGGGCCCTATACCCTTGGGCCCATCTCTGGAGCCTCTGAGCCCCCGTTTCTTCACTCATCCCACGGACACGCATAAGAGGGTGCGACGAAGATGCGTTGTGCCGCATCGCATAAAGTGCCGTGAAAACACGATTGTCGCAGCAGCGCCAGCTTTTATTTTCCCCAGTGGGCTTTTCAGAGTAAAATTGGGATTAAGGGTAAGAATTGGAACACAGAGGAGGTTTGGTTTCAAATTAGCATTTGCTCTTGTTGTTCTTTCCTTTTACTGTTCCTCAAATCTGTATTTATAGTTTCGAATGATGCGGTTATAAAAATTGCCTGTTCGTTTCGGAAGGAACATGACTCCTAAGAGGCCATTTCCCACTTAAAATTAGAAGACTGGATAAACCAATTTCCTGCCTTTCATGTTTACTTAAAGTCAGAATTCTGTGAGTGGCTTAATTCTCCCAGAACTCATGTTCCAAATGACTGTGCCCCGCGGTTTGCCCAGGTCCCAGGTTTTGGACTTTCACAAGAGAGTGGATCACCAAAGAGAAAACAGTGAGGGGGAAAATAAAGGGATTGTGGTAACCAAACTGGTTTGGCGGAATACTCTGATTTTCATCGAGTTAAGGTACTCAGTGAATTGAGAAATTATTTTTGGAGTCAGACTTCCAAGCCTCTAATGAAAGCGTCATGAAGGGAACAGGAGTGTAAAGCAGGAAGGAGAAAATGAGGTTGGTCAAGGCTTTATATGTCAGGAGCCATTGAGAGCAGCCCAACAATAATAGCCTGGTAATAATGGAAGCATGCAGAAAATAACCTTGAAAGTGGGATTTATTATCTCTTGGTTCTTCTTTCAGAGCAAAAGTAACCTGAACCCGGATGCCAAGGAATTTATTCCGGGAGTGAAGTACTGAACTGACAGAAAGCTTTGAGGAGAACTTGTATGTCCCCACATCTGGGGACAGTGCTGCACAAAGAGGCAGAGCTGAAGAGGGGGGTGGGGTGGGCGAGGGGTGCACAGTGGGGAAGGGGGACAGTGGTTTAACTTGACACTGTGAGTGGAGTAACTAATGTGCTCAGTCTTACTCTACAAGCCTCCGAGTCTTTCTCTTTTGTTCTACAGACTTTGGTTTTGGGCAGTTTCCTATTATTATTATTATTACTAGCTTTTTGAGTTAAGGAAATTGCAATCTTTTTTCCCCTTTATCAGGAATGTTCTGCTGTGTGTGTTTAAACAAAATAAGCTGACCAAGAAAATCTGGGTGTTTAAGAATGCCCTTCTCACCCTGCTGTACACTTACCAAGGGCAGTGAACACCTGGAGAACTACTTATCGAGTCCGTTAAGCTGGATGAGAAGAGGGACGAGTGGAAGAAGCAGGTGTTGCAAATCAGAGTTCTCGGCCCAGCTCCCTTGACTCCCAGGGCTTTCCTGCAATGAACCGGATTACCATGGCCTGCCAAGCCCATGTCTCCTTGCCTGGAACCCCATTCAAGAAAACACAGATTTAAAGTACTCGGTTATGGTAACTCTTGTGATGGGTAATGGAGGTTGTAAACCAGCAGGGGAGGGCTGCGACAGTGACTGTCCCTTGGGTCGCTTGGGTCACTCAATCACTGCTGACCTGTTCTTAAGCCTCTGCTTAGAGCCATCACTGAACTCATTATTCATTATTTACAAGGTAAAAGAGCTGTAGGATGGGTTTGTCACTTCGACTCTCATGGCATCTAGTCCCCTATCTCCTTTCCGCCCCAACCCTACTCTGTTTTTAAGGAAAGATACTGTTACCAAAGGTGAAGCAGAGGCATGCTGTGCGGGCCATCAGCTTCCGCCTGGAGAATTCAACCTTGAATCCTGTTAGTTGTATCTTAAGAGTATTTTGACAATTTTTTGCCAGCCCTGTGAAGACTTGGTCCTCCTGATATCTTCCCTTATTAGTAAATTATTCCCAATAATTTTGCCCAAGTAAACATATTTTTCTGGACACCAGCAAGAAGCTCCATTCACAATTTGGATGCTTCTCCCCACCTTACAGAATTATACAAAAGAACTCAAAAAAAGCCTGGGAGAATGAGTCTTGGTTGACCCATGTGACCATGTGACCCACTGGTACAGTTTCAGCAATTATAAAGTTTTGCTGTTCCCCGACCCCCAGCTTTGCAAGTTTTCTAGGTTGGGCTCTTCGGGTATGTTCCTTTTGTCTTTCCCGACTATAAGTCACAGGGGTTTTGGCTGATACTCATAAGGAATTAAAATGGGCACCAGAAGCTGCCTTTGTGTGATAAAGATGTAGATGGCAGAGTTAGGTCTAAAAGAGAACATGTCTTAGTCCTGGCCGTTCTCCCAGGACAAGGATTTGCAGAGGCCCGAGGGGGACAGTGGCTTCTGTGTGACTGCTACTGTGTTGTGCGACAGGCCTATTAGGAAAAGGCCATGTAACGAAATAAAGTCTGTTAAATTCAGTATGTGGATACGGGACAGAGGTTGGAAGGAAAGGACCAGCGTCTAGAAAGCTTAGGAATCTCTCCCTTTTCTTATGTGCTTCCTTGTTGACTTTTTGAACAGCTGCAGGCTAATGTCAGTTTTAAAATATGAACCCACATCTTTCCCTCATTGGAGTCTATAGGATGGCATTGTTTGAAGAATGGCCCTTTTTGTTAGGTCAACGACATAGGAGAGTAGCTTAAGGAGCTTGTATTGCCAGACATGCATGTTAATTCCTGAAGCCTCTACCCTGAGAGAATGGAACGCTTAACCCATTTTCAGGGAGGCCTCTGAATAAAGAAACTTCTTTATTCCAGCTTCAACTTTCAGCTGGGGTTGTTTCCTGTAATAGGGAAAGGGCCTTGGAAGTGCAGGAATAGAGGTGTGTCTGTGCTGGGACCCCTTTTCCTCCTTCAGTCTCCATTACCTTATCCAAGCTCAGAGTCCTGAAGGCTGTTGGAAATATGTTGAGACTGCAGAAAGAGCCGTTTTCTAGAGTGTGGGTGTCTCCATCACAAAGATATAACGGATTCTCGTGTGGCTCCCAATCTGGAAAGTCCTATAAGGATCCAGGTGGAGCCATTTCTTCATTCTGAAGAAGGCTTGTTCTCCTGACCAGGATAGGCTAAGATACTATGTGCGGTCCAAGTCCTGTCTGCTGTGGAGTTCCATTTTGGATGCCAGTCTTTAGCACGGGTTTCACGAGGCAGATTTGGTCGACCAGGACTAAGAGAGCTCCCTGCCACATGAGCAGTGAAACCTGAGGGCTGGACTTTCCAGTCCTATCCAGACACAAGAGTGTGCTGACTCCAGGATCAGGAAGCAGCCAGCAATGTGACTGGCCCCTTTCTCAACGAGTAGGCTCGCACTGCAGTTTCTTTCCGTAGCCTGGCTCTTTTCTCCATTGTTCAGATCTTGTGAGGCAGGAACACAGTTGTCACCCAGATCATAGGCTCAGCTAGAGAGTTTGCCAGCTCCTTAGCAGAAAAATTCATGTGGGTCTCTTTGGACCTTCACTGGGAAAAGGCTGGGGGCCTCTGTCTCCAACTTTTGCCCTTTATAGCAAACATTCTGACTGCGTACCAGCCGGGGCATCTTTACCCTTTAAGGGCAAGGCTGGTATTTCTAAGTGATTATTTTCATGTTGAATTTAAGCCACTACTGTGTTTAAACTTTTCCTATTGGCAACTGAAGTTTGAGGATTTGCATAGAAATACAATATGTATTTTCAACATGTGCCAATTCTGGCAGGTCCCAGTGTTAGTTTATTAGTGACTGATTTCTGAGTCTTGTGATTATTGGACTCTAAAATTCCAAGATGAAAATGATTTTATCTCTTGCTCTTCAAGAGAAAAAAACAAATCAAGGAAGTGCCTTTTCAGTTTCTCCACGTCTTTGAACTGCAGCGGAAAACCTGACAGACACAGCCTAGGCCTAAGCACCTGCAGCTCTGGGTCCTTGGGCATTCCTGATGCAACAGCTGACTCTGGGGGTCACGTATGGTCAAACCAAAACGGATTGTAAGGAAAAGGCTGGACCTTTGCAGCACCTTTGGTTTTCAAAGTCAAAACAGCTGGGGTCTCTTTAAGAGGCTAACTATGGCCTAAAAAATGTTTTCAGTGAAATACTAAGCAGCATTTTTTAAATTGTGTACTGTCCTAGTGTGAGTTTTGTCTTGATTTTGGAGAGGCCAAGAAGTAAGGAGGTCACTAAAATAGTCTGGCAATTATAGATGTCAGAGACGAGAGCTGTGTGAAGGAGGAGCTGAAGGAAACAGTTTGACTGTATTAGTGCCGCTACGGACCCCACGTAGACACATCAGGCACCCAGGAACGGACGCTGCTGTGATCGGAGGGGACAAGTGTTCTTCGATAAGGGTCCCAGCATCACAGGTTAATAATGTTTGTTGGTTTAGGTGACGTGTAGCAGACTTCTGACAAATCTGACCAAGATTTGGGGGTGTCCACCTATTGGGGAAGACTGTATATCTATCCCCAGCCACTCCCTGGGGGTAATGTGTGCGTTTGGGAAATGAGTGGAGAGAACAGGACGATTGACCCAGATCTGCTGTACGCTATGCTATTTACTATAAAATGGTACAACGTTTTCACCCTGTAAGTCAACACTAAGGGATAATCCTGCCCTGTTGATTGTGAGCCTTCAGAAATGTTTAATGCTTGATGTGTGGTTTGGGAAGCAGGGATTTTTTTGACAACAACTTTATTGAGGCATATCTTACATATAAAATTCACTCATTTCAAGTTATTTTAGTAAGTTTCCTGAGTGGTAGGAAACCACCATAACCATACTCACCTTTACAACATTTTCATCCTCCTCCCACCCCCAGATCCTTCGTGCTCTTTTACATGATAATCCCTTATATTTCTGTCTCTATAAATTTGCCTTTTCTGGGCATCATATCAATGGAATCCTACAAGCTGTGGTCTCTTATATCTGGCTTTTCTCACTTAGCATATTTTTGAGTTTCATCCATGAAGTATAACTTGCGTTGGTAGTTTCTTCCCTTATAGTGCTCGGTAGTATTCCATTGATGGATATACCACAGTTTGTCAGCAGGTAATCTTTTAAACTTGGATTTCAGCCTCCTGTGTTCTGAACAGAACCCTCAGAACACAGAACTCCTAGGGAAGCCGCTGTGCATGTCAAAGGAACTGCTTACCAGAACCAGCTTCGTCACCAGAAGCTCCACATGAGGAGCCTCGACTGCAGAAATTTTTATAATTTTGCAACTTCTTTTTTATAAGGAACTTTCGTGCTGTCTACACATCAGGACTTTTGAAACATCTGATAATTTAATGAGTATGTTTTGAGTGGACACAAAAGTGAAACCATCTGTACTCTGTTGGTATTTGATCTTTTTGAACTGGATGGAGGGGATCTCTGAACTTTCTGAATACAGTATTGTCTCCATTACAAAGTTGAGCATGTATTAAAGATTGTGCTGCCTCTGTTGGATGTATTTGGAGAAGACAGCCAGCAGAGGAGGTCTCGAGAAAGGGAGGGGAGCCTGTGGAACAAGAAGCCCTGAGGGTCTATGCATGGCTCACCCATGTGGTGGTGTGGATGGCATAGTGCTGATGGTGCCCCGCGGCAGCTTAGTGCAATGTCTTGACTTTGGACTGTGATCCCCGTTTCACAAGTGTTTAAAAGCTGTTTCTGTTCCCTCCCCCTCCCCAAATAAACATTACAGGGTAGTTACTAATACTTCTTTGGGGGAGGGGGAGGGCTTTAAAATTGAAGAAAATGATTTTCATAAAAATATAAAAAATGGGAAAAAAGTTACTTTTTAAAAATTTTGCTATACAAACCAAATGGCAGCTGTGGAAAGTCTCAATAAAATGAGAATAAATTGCATTTACTGCTGGCAGCATACTGTTTTTCCTAAGGTTGAATTATATGTCCTCATACAGGGAGTGTATGTGTGGTGTATGTGTGAGAGATTTTTGTCCCAAGATGGAATGTGGTTTTAGTTGCATTTTTCATTCTAGTGTTAGGAAGTAGTAAAAGCATTGACTTGGAATCACCATGCCAAGTGAACCCCACCTCTACCACTTTCTTAGTTAGCCTTCAGCCTGCACCTCAGTTATAAAGATGTGACACCTCCCTCCTGGGGCTGTTGTGAAAATCAGACTGCATTTAATCTCAAAATACTGCTTGGCATAGGGAAGGTGCTTCATTCTTAGTGGCAGTCGCGGCAGTAACATGCACAGTTTGTTTGTTTGTTTTTAATGTTTATTTTAGAGAGTATGTGCACATGGAAGCAGGAAAGGGGCAGAGAAAGAGGGAGACAAGATCAAAGCAGGCTTCTCACTGACAGCAGAGAGCCCAATGTGAGGCTCGAACTCATGAACCAAGAAATCATGACCTGAGCTGAAGTTGGACACTTAACTGATGGAGCCACCCAAGCATCCCTCTGTACAGCTTTGAACAAAGATGATTAATAGGAAATCCTTGGAGTTGAAAGGAAGTTAAGGAAATTGGATAGCTGTTCTCTTCCTGCCTCTGGGGAAAACAGACTCCGATCTAGAAAACATGTAAGTTCTATCTGTCTTTCAAATCCTGAAAAAGTCGGAGACCCTGCTAGGTACCAAGGACTGACCTAGGTACCAGAGCTACTGGGTTAACAACTGGACATTGTCCGTTCTGTTGTGGGGATGTTTGAGAACTCATATTTATTCAGGTTACACCTAGCTTGAATCTCCCAGTGATTCTCTTGAGGGGCTTTGTCATATGACAAAATCATCCGACCCGCCCATGGCTCATGGGCCGTGGGTTTTGCTTCGAGTGCTGGTTTTCTTTGCTGCCTTCTTAAAACCAGGATTTGGGCGGGGGGGGGGGGGGGGTGTGTGTGTGTGTGGAATCTGAGCTGATTTGCCTGTTTAGACCTTTTTGAAATACTGTAGTTATGTCTATTCATTTATTCACATCCTTCAAGATGGGAATGTTGTATTCATTCACTAAAACATTTTATTAAACTTAACTGAAGTAGATTACAGAAAAGCAGATATTGTAAACATGCAGTTCCATAAATTTTTGTCAACTTCTCAGTTGGTATGAGGTATAGGGGTGTACTCATTTTTAATCCTCAGAGCACCCATCACAGCCACGAGACATTCGGTGCTTGCTGAATGAATGATATAGATGAGGCCGTGCTGTTGATGAAATCCCACAGGTAGAGTAAAGCAGTGCTGGCTTCATTTGAGTCCCGTTCTTGTTCCATGCTTTTGCTTGGTCACAAGGCTGTTTGAGGCTCAGGAGAGATGAATATATCCATCTCTAACGCCTTCATAGCATGGAATCCCATTAGTTACTCCTGGTATCTTATTAGGGAAGGAGATTATAAGTTTAAATAAAAGGTGGAGAAACTCATCAAAAATCACTATGACTTTCTGCACCACAACCTCTGGTAACAGGGCCCTCCTGCTGGAAAATTACACTGGATGAGGAGATAGGAACACATTTGACCTTGTGCACTTTAATATTGCCTTTATTTTTCTCAACTAACATTTATTCAACCCTATGCACGGGGACTAAAAAATCAATTAAGATGTGCTCCTTGCTTGGCTCTAAAACCTGTAGTGTCCCACTGGAATAGCAGAGCCTAGAAAATGAAT
Organism: Leopardus geoffroyi; assembly: GCF_018350155.1. NCBI lineage: Eukaryota > Metazoa > Chordata > Mammalia > Carnivora > Felidae > Leopardus > Leopardus geoffroyi. The sequence continues at coordinate 87,885,559 of NC_059336.1, read as the reverse complement.
GGTAAGGAAGAGGGATGGCCATATTCTTGAAGAATATGAACTCTTATATTTATGTTCTATTTGTACACTCTCCACCAATGAAGTTTTAGATTCTAAATCCAAAATACTGATTGATCCTGGTCCTGAGATCATGTAAAAAAACTTCTCAAAGTTTTTTACAAGTGCTGGACCTCTGCAGCACAAATCACCCAAGGTATTCAGCAAAAATGAACATTTCCACCTCTTCTTTGACCTACTGAATCAGACACCTTATAGAAGAGAAAGACAAAAGTCTTTTGTGTTGATAACAATCTAGAATAACTGATGCACATAAGCTTGAGAACCAATGTCTGATACATGGTCCATGCCTTCTAACAGCTTACACTCTGAACATCTACAGAAGCAGCCATTGTGGACAGAGACTCCGTCTTTGGTCTTCACCTAGCAGCATGGGCAGCAAAACAGGAAGCTTTGGCCTGGTCTTTACTGACCAAACTAACAGTATCCAGGGGACAGGAATCCTATCTGCTCTTCACTGATGTTCATTATTATGTGTCACACAACAAATGCAAAATGTCTTCTATAACCAGAGCCAGGCTAGGAATTACCAGGAATATGGAGGCCACCTAGTTGTGTCTAATTGGCCTTCTTGGATCTAAGTCATCCTCATAACCTCTCAAGAACTCATTCGTGGGGAAAAACTGCAAAATGTGCTATTTACCTAGAGGCACCAAATCCAGTGAGGTAATTCTCTGAGACCAGAATGGTACTGTCCCCTAAACCCTACCGGGGCTCTCAGGAGGTGAGGGTGTGTCTAAGGTTAGTCCCTGTGATGTTCTCCACAGAAAACCTTTAGCTCCTTAAAAATGGCTGTATAGGCATCATTACCCATTTTGACAGGAGACAACTGAGGTCACTGTTTAACTGGCAGCCACACAGCATGTACATATGCTAATGTTGGGGGTGCTGGGGAGGGATGGCACACGTGAATGTTCTATGCAACTGCGTGGCAAGCAGATCACAAACCACAGGCCAAGTACCTGGGCACAGGGCTTTAAATCCTAGACTAAAACCATTCCTGAGCTTTATAGGATACCTACTGGCAGGTGCCCTGAGGATGTACACAGCAAGTGTGCTTGATAACACAATCCAATTGGGGAGTGGGTAAAGTGTGTTTATTTTCTTTCATATATGTTTTTCTTTAAAAAAAGAAAAAAAAAAAAAGAAAAGGAAAAAAAGCCTCCTCCTTTCCAATACTCAGTGTCCACTGGGCTTGTAGTGGTAGAGCCAGGGCCAGCCCCCTAGGAGAAGGTGTAGGAGTAGAAGGCAATGGCATTGGCAGTGTAGTCCATGGGGAGGAGGTGCCCAATATGCCTGGCCCCTAGGCTGGCCCCGCCCAGAGCAGAGGAGTGTTGCAGCTTCATCAGGGTGAAGCTGGAGAAGGAGTTCTGGGCCTGTTTCTCTCTGCCCCGGGTCAGTGCCAGAATGAAACCTGGAGGGAAAGAGGGCATATGACAGAGGTGACAGCAGACCAGCACCCTGTGGTTGAGACCAGGAGAAGGTGGGACAAAGACAGGGAAAGAAGAGGCCCAGGCCCCGAGGCATTCCCACACAGGTCTTCGAGGGGCCCACATGCCAAATCCCTAACAGACAGGGAAGCAGGGTACAGAAGCCCAGTAATGGCTGTGGGGTCCTAGAGCCTGCAGCCACCAAGCACCCAATGCCAGGAACTCCAAGGAAGCAATGGGGTCCTTGAACTACTTCAGAATGTCTAATGGAAACCACAGTTACCTGAACCAACCAATGCTAGGTTGGTTTCCTTCTGGCTGGGACTGTGTTGACTACAAATGTCACCACATGCTGGTCAGCAGCTCTCATTTTAAGTGAGGTTTATCTTTAATTTTTAAAAAGTGGTGCAGGGGCGCCTGGGTGGCGCAGTCGGTTAAGCGTCCGACTTCAGCCAGGTCACGATCTCGCGGTCCGTGAGTTCGAGCCCCGCGTCGGGCTCTGGGCTGATGGCTCAGAGCCTGGAGCCTGTTTCCGATTCTGTGTCTCCCTCTCTCTCTGCCCCTCCCCCGTTCATGCTCTGTCTCTCTCTGTCCCAAAAATAAATAAACGTTGAAAAAAAAAAAAATTAAAAAAAAAAAAATAAATAAAAAAAAAAAAAATAAAAAGTGGTGCATATTAGGGGTGCCTGGGTGGCTCAGCTGGTTGAGTGTCCAACTTCGGCTCAGGTCATGATCTCGAGTTCATGGGTTCTAGCCCCGCAATGGGCTCTGTGCTGACAGCTTAAGAGCCTGGAGTCTGCTTTGGATTCTCTGTCTCCCTCTCTCTCTGCCCCTCCCCTGCCCATACTCTGTCTCTGTCTCTCAAAAAATAAAATGTTTAAAAAAAGTGGTGCATATTTAATAAATCCTTTAAAAAGAACATCGTTTAAGAGTTCAAGGAAGCTGGATGGGACACTGTATAAGGGCTCCATGGCAGAGTGAAGGCTAAGGGCTATGGCCTATCCAAGCCTCTGGGCCCAGGTCCCAAGTCCTCCCTGGGCAGGCAGCTTTCCCAAGCACCCCCTTCTGCCACCCACCCTATACTCACCTTCCCTTAGCAGCTCCCAGCTGTTCCACACAGAGCCCACACACAGGATGGGGAGGCCCATCTCCCTCTGGAACAAGACCTGGCGGAGAGCAGAAATGGCTACTGGGGGCGACCAAACCTATCCAGTGCTGAAGTGGGGTAGTTTCTTAAGTCCAGCCTACCCTATCCCAGTTATTCTCCCTCTAGCCAAGGTGTATGGAAAATAAGGGAGAAAAACAGGGGGATTCATAAAACCAAGGGAGGGAAAGGAAAGGAAAAAGGGTTAAGCAACAATACAGAGGAGGGAAGGGAAGAGACGGAAATCGACAAAAACATGCACCACATTAAACCAATTTACTATACACAAATACAGGTTGCAGGCCGGCCACAGAGGGGAGGCTCTGGACCAAAGAATTTCCATGTGTTACAGACTTTATATGGAATTTTTCTCATACCCTAAGCTCATTTAAAATTGCACCCCATTTACAGAGTTTGATAGGACAGTCTCAACCCTAATGAGAGAGAGTCAAATCTGGCCCCGCAGCATCCCACCTGCGGGGATAAATGAGGATTCATTTCCCACCTCAACTCACCGGGTCAACCTCAGGCAACACAGCCACAATGTGTCTGCCCAGCATCTCCCCAGCCTTCCTGAAGATAAAACGGGAAAGGGGATCTCCTTGCTGAGCACCTGGGGGAGAGGGGAGGGAAGGGAGCTGGTGAATACCTAGTGAGCTGCCTGTCCTCTGCTATTCCCTCTGTTGCAGGGCAGCAACAGGAGTACCCATAGCTAGCAAAGTAGGAATGGATGCCCACCTCATTGGCATGTAGGTAAGCAAGCCTCCAAAGCGGTGTCTCCATCCTTACTCCCCTGCCCACACCACATACTCCCACCTTAGGAGGGGTGTCCTGTATGGAGGAGGTTCATCCCACGTGCATGAGAAGGGGCAGCCCCCCCCCCCCCCCACCGCCCCGGAAGAGCACAGTGCCACCTGGTCTGTACTCCAGGTTACACAGTTACTGAGTCTATCCCTGAAGGTCTCTCACCTCTAGGGACTCAAGACCTTACTTGGGCAGCTGGCTGGTGCTCCTGCCTCCCTGCCCCCCTAAGCCCCCATCCAACAGCCTGCTGTTGGTCAGCCCCTCCCTAGCTCTGCTCTGAAAGGGTCTCAGTCCAGCAAGACCTAAGAGGGCCCTATAATGCCATGAGGCCTTAGGAATCAAATGAAAGGAGTATGAACCTTATAGTGGAGAAGCAATGTGCAGGCAAGCAAGCCCTATGGTTTAGCTTCTCCTGACACCCAACCCAATAGGCCAAACCTCTCTATGACCTCCTAGGTTTTTGGGTATCATTAGTTGTTTTGTTTTGTTTTGTTTTGTTTTTAATTATAGATGTGACCAAAGATTTGCTTCATAAATTTCTCAGACACATAGCCTGCACAAGCCATAACAGCTGTCAAGAAGAGAAACATAGATAATATAAAATAATTTTCATACAACCCACGTGTCCTTCAGGCTCCATTCCAAGGCCCACCAGTACCAAGGCGCATGGGGCAGAGAACTGAAATCACTTGGTCAAAGGGAAATTAGCTTCCAGTTTCCATACGAACCCCATTCTATCCCCCAATTAGGGAGGTCTTTGAGAAACTAAATAAAACCCTGCCCCACCTCTATCTAGTACCTTCTGCAACTTTCCGGCAAAACCCAGCAAACCTGCATTTATCAAAGTCCCTATACAGGTGGGTGAGGATTCCTAGCCGATCTGGCACCTGAGAGACAGAGAAAGGGCACAGACAGTTATCAGAAGCAAAGGAAAATAACCAGTTGGCCCACCCAAGTTGACCTTCCTGATGTCTCTGTTTGGAAAACTGGAATAATGTTTGTTTCTTAAGTTCTAGAGAATATAAAGATTTGAGATTTCTCATTTGAAAAAAGTTGTTTTCCCCACATGGATTCCATCGCTCCTTCTCCTTAGCTTGGATACATACAGCACATATCACAGATTTGGGCTCACCAAGGTGTGTTCAGTAGTTCCTTGAGTTGCTCATGAAAAGATTTCTTTGGGGAAAGGAATCTAAGGACTATCGCACATTGCAACCCTGAGTCACAGGGCACATTAGCAAATTAAAGGCCCTGTGAAGTCCAGAACCAAGAAATCTATTTGTTTCTCCCAAACTTCTCTGACCACAAACTTCTCTCCCTTCTTTCACCTCAACAAACTGCCTCTGCAGGTCCTGAGGAACCAGTGCTTCCCCAGAATACACTACGAAAATGGAACAAGGGGGCTACAATTTGGGCACCTACAGCAATATATTAAGCATGTTATGAACATGGTCTCCCTTAATCTTTGAAATGACTTTAGAAGAATGACTAAAGGACAAAAGAGGGAGTGGCAGATATATCGGTGGGTGTAGAACCAATCTGTTGGGTCAGGGTAGCTTAACTCCACTTTCCACGGCAACTGCTATCCAAAGTAATTTCTCTTCCTGGTCCTTCCCCATCCCTCACCTTGGCCCTGGCCAGAGTTTCTCTTTAGTCATCAATCCATGAACTTTGAAAACACAGGTCCTATCTTCCAGCAACTCTAATTTCCTTCACTGAGCCGATCCCTAGCCCCTGTAAAGCAGCTCCCACTCAGAGGTGTCTATCAAATAGATTTCTCTTCCTTGTCTCCCCCTTTACCTCAGGTTCAGCTAAAGGCAGCTGTTTCCTAACCCACTACGAGTAAGCATGGCCCAGACAGAGGAAAAGTCAGTCCCTAATGCCCTGGGTAGGAGATTATACCTCCCTAAGAACTTTCCCTGCCCAACTCTTTAATAAGCTGTCCTCCCTGACTCATACAGGCCAGAGACAGCTCATTGTCCAACACACCTGTGCAACCTTCACCTGCTGTCTCTGAGTACACAGTCTCCTGATCTCACCCTGCACTTCTCATTCAAGCCTAAAATGGCATCTGCCTTCATCTCCCAGCAGGGTCTAGCTGCCCAAGAATGAATTCTAGCTAACCACTGGTCCCCAGCCTACCTATTCCTCATGCCTGACAACCTCATGGAATGTATCACCTACATCATTATGAATCCTGTCCTCACTTGGAACTTTTCCATCCTCCAGCTCTGACCCACAACTCACCCCAACTTCCCTTTGGCTCATCCATCTACATTCCCTCCTGCTCAGCAGCCATTGCCCATCCCAGGTGTGCATGTTTACCAGAGGCAGGGGGAAGTACCTGGAAATAGTTGAACATTGCCTGTTTGATGTAGCCAATGTCATGAGGAGCCACCTCTAGGTTGTCAATAGAGTCAAACACTATTTTCACTGCTTGGTGTGCAATCCAGTAGGCTGTGGAAAGCAGAGAGGACTAAGTAGATGGGGCAATCTCCCGGGGTTCACAGATAGGGAAACTCAGACCTAGACAGGTCAATGATTAGCATGGGTATTACAGCAAATTAGGTGCCCCAACTCCCAGCCTTGGGGCCTCAGTTTAAACTGTATCTGACCAATCCACTAAGGGAAAGCTAGGGGGAAGACAGGACAGCGGAAGCTGTGTCACACTAGCTCCTACCCCAAAATAAAGTTGGTCAGCTGTCACACAAACCACTGTAGTCACTGCCATGAGCTGACCCCAAAGGCCCCTATGAAAATGTACACCTGCTACCTATGAAGAGGTCATGCAGGAGGAGCTTCTATACCTCTCTCCTACTAGCAGACTGATACAGGATGTCCTGGCACCTATGGCCTTAACTTTCATAGTGTCAATTTCTCCTAAAGGACTCCAAAAGTGAACACAGGTAGGCAACAACTATTACGCTGAGGCATGAATCTGAATCTGGATACAGATCACTGCTGAGGACTAAGGTCAACCACTAGTCTGGCACCTCTCAGTCATTATCCTGTACTCAGAACAACTTTTCAGGAGCTGTCTGAGGAAAGCCCCAAGGGGTCGGAGGCCAAGGGCGGGGGAGAGGAAGATGGGGAGGTGAAGGAAGAGAAGGGTCCAGGACCCCGAGCCAGAGCCAGGCCCAGTTAGCATGAGCTCACCTGAGCCCTCGTCCCCCATCATGTGGCCCCAGCCGCCACAGCCACTCTCTGAGCCATCCGGGTTGATAAGCCTGCAGTTGGAACCTGTCCCAGAGATGAGCACGATCCCACCTGGGGAAAGGGCATGGGAGGCTCAGTGTAGTCAAGGCCCCCCACGGAGCACACAGCTTCTGAGGAAAGACAGGACAGAAACCAGCCCTGGGTTCACCACCCAATCTTGTAGAGATAACCGAGCCCAGCTAGTTTCCTGCCTGAAAGTGGAGGGCCTGAGTCTCAAAGAAGCTCCAGTCTACATAGAGCCCTTCTCTGGAAGACAAGAGGAACACGAGCCTGTCTCCTCTCCCAGCCAAGAGACTACCTGCCTTACTGAGTGCCTATTATGAGCCAGGGATTATGCCAGATCCTGTTCACACAGTGATACTGATTCAATATCCTAAACTACATTTGTGAATACAACTGCCCCATTTTAGAGTGGAGGAAATTGAAACTCAGAGAGTTCTAGAACTTCTCCAAGATGGTACACTGGCAAAATAGGAACAGAGATTGAAATGCTGATCTTGCAAGAACACCAAGGCCCTTTTACACTGCTACCACAGAGCTCCTCCCATTTTCTTTTTAGCACTTAACTGCTTTCCCAGCCATCCCCATCCCCACACTGCCCCAGGGGCTCCCTCCTCTGCAGTACACTCTTAGGTTTCACTCTTCTTGCCTCCCATCAAGATACTGTTCTGCCCTCCCACCTTCTGTCCAGGCTTTGCTCTGACAGGAACTTAAGCCAATAAAAAGAACAGGGAGAAGGGAACGGGGTATGCTGACGCCTGCCTTCCAGATATTGTAAGACAAGTTCTGCTGGCTATCCTGAAGGGGCTTTCCCAAGAAAACCAGTTCTCAATCTCACCCCTCCCTTCTCCTCACCATCCCGCGTAGCCGTGGCGATGGAGCCGGCAGCATCAGTGGTGATTAAATAGCTTTCACTCAGGTAGGGAAATCGGTCCCTCAGCTCCTCCGTCAGCATCTTCACCGCGTCCTCCTGCTCCCCTCCGCTCAGGGACAGGCCCTAGGCCGCAGGGGAGGTGAGCTAGCGAGCAGCACCCTAGACTCAGCTCCTTTCGCAACCCCCTCCCTTCATGGTGTCTGTCCCTTCTCTCTACGTCAGGGCATAAGTCCTCCTTCTACCCTAAACATGACCCATCAGAGGGCTATGGCTGTAAGAGGAACCTGATCTGGGAATGAACCCGGAGAGGGGATTCAACAATGCCAGGTTTGTAGCATGAGAGGGTCAGTAGTGCCCTGAACAGAAAAGTCAGGTGGAAGAGCAAGCAGAGGAGACAGACTTGGTTTGGAACACATGGGGTTTAGCTGGGCCTGCAGAACACCTCACTGAGGCTATGGCCAGGGAGTGGTCAGCTCTACAGCAACTTGAGAGAAACATCTGAGCTAAGAATAACGGCTAACGTTTAATGAATGCTTATAGGTCAAGCTCTGTGCTGAGCCACAAGAACAGGTGAGAATCTGTGTTTCTACACCAGAGACTAAGCCCTCAAGGCCTTTCACTCTGTCGTTATCAGACTCATCTAGTGAAAATCGCTGTTTCTGTGACTTAATTCCCAGGCTCTATCCCAGACTCACCAAGCTTCGTAGAGGGACCAGAGGATCCACCCCCGCTTTCATCTTGGCCCTGTTCACCATCTCGTTGATCCTCTCCAAACACTTGTCTTTCCCGATCAGCTGGCCCCAAGCAAGGGAAGAGAAGTTACAAAGGCTTACATGACCTGTGTTGCCCCTATAGGCTGCTGTAAGTGGCCCCAACCACCACCTTAATGGGAGCTACAGAGAATAAAAGCACAACCAAACCCACTGATCCCTCACTGTGGTCTTTACCCAGTGGTTTGTGCTGAGTCCATCCGCTTCTGCCAGGATCTGCCCATCCTCTGAGAGTAAAAGGACCTTGGACTGTGAGCCTCCCCTACAGAACACAAGGCGGCACTCAGTCTTACTCAGACAAACCTGCAGGTACGGCTAAGCTTATGCAGTCCTTGTCACAGGCAGAGTCCAGTGAGACGGAGGCAGCTTCGGCAAACCCAAGTCCCGTGCCCAAGCCCACTTCTGTGGTTTGGTGTTTGATGTGCTACCGAAGTGAAACGTTCCTGCTCAGCCTCCCTGGGGAATGTCCTACTTATCCTGCAAGACCCTACTTCTCGATCACCTGGTCCTTGAGACCTCTGACATGTGGCCCACCCCAACCCCCACGGCTGCCTCAGTTAAGCCGTATCAGTGCCCCCTTAATTCTCAAGATTCTGTTAAGAATGTTTAGATGTTTTCCTATCTGCCTCTCACTAGACTACCAGCTCCAAGGGGCCAAGCTCTGGATCATGTGTCCACCCTCATGCCTGGCACAGCCAGACTCAGTAAATGTGACTAAAGGGAATGGCACACATCTCTGCTTCTTTCACAATAGCTAAAGGCTGCCTTTCAAGGTCCAGTTCCCAGTTCTTCAAGAAACCCTTGGGAGAAACACTGGCCAGATGGCAGGGAGAGTTTATGCCTACTTAGGCAACCAAATGGCAAAATGCTTATTAATGGGGGAAATGGTCATTGGTAGTTTGGTGAGAGGTCTGTGGTGGTGTGATGTACGTTTCTTTATCGATCAGTACTCTTGGGAATATCAGAAGAGGACACCAAACGTCCCACTGTTCAAACTCAAAGACGACAAGAAGTTTCAAGGGTATAGTCAATGCACGAGGTGGCAGATTCAGTATCCAAAAGAATTTGACAAACTAGAAAAATAGGTCATTATCTTACACATGAATAGAACATGGATAAACACAAGCTCCTGTACTTTTTTTTAACAGATAGGATGGGGGAGGTCAACCTTAAAAATTCATGTTAAAAAAAAAAAAAAGACATTGGGTTGCGAGCCAGCAGTGGGATGTGGCTGCCACAGAGGTAATCCCAATTTCAGATTCAAAAGTAAGTACCTGGGCTGAGACAAGAGCCACCCTCTATTAAGCTCGGGTTTGACACACCCACATCCACAGAATGCTTTCACTGGCAGGGGACTTGGCAATCCTCTCATTCATCCCTCTTCTCACTTTACACATGTGATAAAAGCCCAGATAGGGCCAAAGTCTTGCCCACAGTCATACAGGAAGGATTATTACAAAAAATCCAGTAAACGAGCTTTTAAGCAGGAAAAATCCAAGAATGACAGAGGGCTCGATCTAGCGTGAGGAGCCTGAAGTGCCGACAAGAACAGAGGGGTTCCAGACACTAGTACAGGCTAGCACTTGGGCTACCCTCTGGCAAAGGTCTTTGTCCCGGCTTCCACCACACTCCCACTCCCCACCCCAGTCCAGCAACTTCACACCTGACACCAGTTCAGCCAAACTCTCTCCAGGGTCGGGAATGAGGAAAAGGAACTTCTCTAGCTGGGGCCGCTGGAGTGGGTCTTCGTGGGAAAAAGAGGTGTGGTTCCACCGTGAAACATAAAAGACCCCGCGCCCCGGCTGTGGCCACGGCACACGATCCCGCGCGGAAAGGCATCGCTGCGCTCGCACACATCCCTCCTCCGCAAGGCCCCCGCACTTCAGAAGCCTAAAGTGGCCAGACCCTAAGGTGGGAGGTCCCCAGCCTGCCAGCCTGGGCACGGGCTTCCTCCCGCCCTCCGACCGTTTCCAAGCCGCCCCTCCCGGGTTCCCTCCGCCGGGCCGCACTCACCCCTCTACACCCCCGTAGAGAGCAGCCATGCCGGTAGTGCGCCGCCGCAGCCGCCGATCCGGCTGTTCGGTTTCCTCCCGCCCACCTGTCCGCTCCGCCCCGCCCCGCGTCACGTGAACGTCCGCGCCGTCCAGCTGACTGCGCGGGGCATGGCGCAGCGAGCCGCCGCTAGCCTGGGGCGGAACCAGTGAGGGCCTCTGCGGCAACTCCGGACCCCGGCCGGATCCCTCCCCACCTCCTGGACCCCGCCTCCGGAGATGGATACCAGATCCCAAATGAAGGAGCCAGAAAGGTGTGTCCGGTTCCCACCTGCTGGATACGTCAGTACCCTGCCCACCCCCCAGCGCCCGGAAGTTGCTGGCAGCCCCGCCTCGCGCGTGCGCACAGCCTGTGAGCCACGTTGGCTGTAGGTGACGGACTCTGAGACTGAGGTGCGACCAGTTCCCTGCGTGGATGTGGGCCCCCGGGGCGCTGAGCGCACAAGTTAGGGGCACTGCGTTAAAGATTAGGATGGCCAACCCGGCACCTGCCTGGAGATGGCAAAAGTCACGCTTGCGCGTACAAGCACCACGCAGACTTTTTGCTGCGCTCGTGCCGAATGTGCGTAACCGAAAGTAACTAGAATTGGGCTGGGAAAGAAGAGCTCTCGAGGCCGTCCTTGCAACCCGGACAAGGGGGCGGTCAGCTCTTAGTACCCGCTCAGTTCAAGTCTTTGTGCAGGGAGGGTATTTGCGGGGACATAGACTACAAAACTTTTGTTGCCCTCCAACTACCACCCCACTCTCCTTTACACGGAATTGGAAAAGGGAAAGAGCGAGAAGGGGAGGGGGGCGGGGAATACTAGCCATGGTTAGGAGCCGGGCTGGGGCTCCTGCAGCACTCAGCCGACTCCTCCAGGCTGCTCGGGGCCCACGATGGGACAGCTTGTCAGGTCAGGAGGGAAGTCAGCTGCCTTTGGCATCTCTTCAGCCTTAGGGAGGAGTCCTGGCCTGGTCCCTGCTCTGCCGCCCCCCCCCCCCCCCCCCCCCCCCCGCGACGTAACTTGCATCTCCTTCTAGAGAAACCCTGCATTAGTAGCTTCTTTCCCTGATAGCCAGTTGGGTCTGGTTATGTTTTGGTGTGAACCTTTGGCATATATGTGCTTTTTTAGACTGGAAGAGAGGAGTCTTTATCTCATGTCTTACCTATTTGGGACGCTGAAACACCACATTGGACCCTTCAACAGTAGTTAAACTGTAAATCACTGCGTCATAGAGAATATCAGAGAGAGGATTTTTGTATGCCCATTTGTATCATTTACGTTCCTAGAACATCTGAGCTGGAAGATACTTAATCTAACACACGTTTTTAGAATGATGGAACTCATAGATTCTGGTGGGATTAAACTGGGCAGGATTTTTAGAGGAGAGGAGATTACAGGTGGATTTGAAAGGACTGTGCCTTTTTGCACACTAGTGCAGTCAGCTTTGGGACCTGTATGTGTGACAAAGTTTCCCTTTGTACTGCTTGTTTAGAAAAGGAAGCAGAAGAGAAAGTGCCCAGATTCCAAGATTCCAATGCAAGGATTAAGTTCACCACAAGTTAGCTGATGACCTTGGGTGAATTACACACAATTGCTGCCGCTTCTCATCTACAAAATGGAAATGCTAAACATCCACCTCCCCAGAATAACACAGAATTTAAATGAATATCAGAAGAATTTTGGAAACCTTAAAGTACTACACAGATTTTAACTAATTTTTATTTACATAGTTAATTACCATGTGCTGTCCAGCATGCTAGCCATATGGGACTTCTGAACACTTGAAATGTGGCTAGTCCAAAATGAGATGTGCTGTAATTGTAAAATACAGGATTGCAAAATAAGCTAACAAACAGATACCAGCTTTGAAAACTCCCTGAGAGGACAAAACCAGTCTGGTCAAACAAACAAGGCTTAATTTAGCTTATTTTGTAAGACTGTTTTGACCTGGGTCATTTCTTGCTTTTTCCTCTAGAAATCATAAGCAAAACTTAAACTGTTTCCCAAGGTTCATAAGAAGTAACCACTGACCAATTCCCTATCATTTAAGAAAATTTTAATGTTACAACAGCAGAGGCCACTTGTAGGCAAACAGGCTTGAGCAATGGAATGTAGAAAAGGCCCACAAGGGCTCCCTGGCTGAGTGCAGACAGGCGCATCGGGCCACCCACCTCAAAATATCCATAGGCCCTAACTGACCAATGGGCTACTTACAACCAGGCATAGTTACCAAAAAAGGGAGAATTCCATACGTGGCCATACCTCATCTTCCCCCTTTAAAAACAGCCCCCACCCACTGCCTTGTTGTCCACAGCTTCTCCTTTGCTGTTTTGCCTGCTTCTCCCTTGTGGTGTATTCAATAACCTGTTTCCTTTGTTTGCTGAAGGTGAATTCTTTCACCTCCCGAGCCAGCAGCTTCCACCTGATCTTTGCCCCACATTTTGGAGGCCCCATCTATCAAGACAGATACCCCATTTAGGCACCATAAATAACCAATCACAGTAAAGAATAAACAGTCACTGTTTTGTCACTAAATAAGCTGTTTTATAACAATATGTGACAACAGTGAACCTCATTCCATGTTTTGGTTTGAGTGCTCCTAGTTTGCAAACTTTATTTTGGAGTGTGCACAGTAAACTTTTACTACTTCAATGACTCATTGGTTTTACTTCTGTTATTTCTGAACTTTTGACAGCATTGTACGTTATAGTTCCATAAAACTCTTACATGTACCTTTATCTCGTTTGATCTTTTTACCAACCCCATGAAAATACCAGAGACTTCTAACCACATATTACAAATGAGGAAACTGAGGCTCTGAAACCAAAGTATTAGTTTAGGCTTACACAAATAAATGTTCCTTACTATGGGTGTGGTAGTTATGGGAAGGAAATAAAGATGTTGCAATAGAGACAAGTGTTAACCTCTATTTAGCTTTGTAAAAGTTTAATGGCCCATTATACTGGGCTTGCAACATCCCAACAGCCCCTCCTGTGATGCTCATGTGGTTGGTAAAGTCCTCTTCTGCAAGCCACAGTCTTGTTCTCTGTCTTCCCTTTTTTGTCCCTGTGAGTCCAGGGAGGCCATATTTCCATTGGAAGTGGGGGTTGGGGCAGGCAAAGGGGACAGTAGGAAAATATCTTCTCTCCCAAATCCACTTATGATCTTGGGTAGAGGACTTTGGGGCCCAAGGTCCTCAACAGGTTATGTTGACTTCAAGGCACAACAGCTATTTTTAGTCACTGATGTGGAGAACAAAGGTAAAAGAAATGTAGATAAATTTCCTTATAACCTGCAGCAAATACTTGACAAATACTTGAGACAGGCAGAGTATAACATTCCTCCAGGAACACCCAGTTGTCTTAATGCTTTGCTGGAGGGAGAAACAAGTGGTTAACTGATAAAGATCACAGTAAACTAGTGGTTAACTGACAGAGATCACAGTCAGGCAGGACTTGAGTCTGTATCAGTGTGCAACTGTCTTAATGATTTACAAGAAAAAAAAAGCGATCTTATCAATAGCCAAACTTCCAGAAACCTATAGATTCAAAGTCCTGGGACCCTGTCGTCACCCTCCCCTCCATAGGGTAGAAAATCATATATAATCAGTCACTCCTCATAATCCCAGGGCAGCTCTTTGTGTCCACGGGTCTTGTCCCCGTGCTTTAATAAAACCACCTTTTTGCACTAAAGATGTGTCAAGAATTCTTTCTTGGCCATCGGCTCCTAACCCCCCACATTTCCACATCACTAACCACTGTATTTCCAGGGCTAACCTCAGTACAGGGCAGGTGAGAGGAGTACAGGGCTAACCTCAGAACAGGGCAGGGTAGTTATGAGCGTGCTTATAAACTATAAAGCACTGTACTGCAGTCATGAGAGGTAGTAAATGCCCCACTGTGAACGAAAGAAGGAAACGAACAATTTTGTTTTGTTTTGTTTTTAATGTTTTTGAGAGAGAGAAAGGAAGACAGAGAATCCAAAGCAGGCTCCGCACTGTCAGCAAAAAGCCTGGTGTGGGGCTCAAACCCATAAACCTTGAGATCATGACCTGAGCTGAAGTCAGACACCTAACCAACTGAGCCACCTAGGTGCCCTCAAGCTGTTTCTATAGCACAGACAATTTGCAGAACTGATTGAGGAGAGAAAGATGTTTGGAGAAAACAGAAGGGAAACTGGCTTGGGGGAGCAAGAGTTGGAGAAGTGGTCAAGGGGCTTCAAAGGGATCCAGCCCTAATTTGTCCTGAATTGGGAAGCTGCCAGCACAAGTGTGACCTCAGCACTGTTTAGGATTATTAATCTGGCAGGTTCCTTATACCAGGACAAATGGAAGGGAAGAACCTGGAGCAGGGAGACATTTAGAAAGCTGGGGCAATGGCCCAGGCAAGAATGAGATGAACAAGGAATTGATAAGGGATAAGGTAGAGCAGAAGTCAGGAGGAGGGATCCAAGAGGTCCTGCTGACCTCTCACTCTGTTGATCTGGGATGAGGGCAGAGACAGAAGCTGGAGTTCACTTTCCCACAGTGAAAGAAGATAGGTAAGGAGCTCCCTTACTAAGGATGGAGGTGGGACTCCAGGGCTGGTGAGGCAAGAGACAGGCTCTTCCAGACATGCAGGACAGCCGAGAATAAGTCAGAAGATGTGAGGAGTGGTATGAGAAACAGAGTGCAGAAGCAGGTGTAGATGGTTGACTATAAATAACCTATCTGATCTTCTAGTCTCCTGCCCTCAACCTGAAGATGTGGGGTCTTAGGCCAGTGCAGCCATCCCAGAAAATCAGGTTGGTTTATTCCTTCTTCCTGAGTGTGTGGGTGTCTGTGTGTGTAGTTTATATGCATGTTTGGCCTACGTGTACCTACCTATATGTAGGTGTATATATATTTATATATTTGGACCTGTGTAGGCTTCTAAGTGACTTCTGTGTTTACAAGCACATGTATTTGAGACAATATCTTTATGCATTTTTCTGTACTTAGTGTACATATCAAATTACAATTAGAATTTCAATTCTTTTTTTTAATGTTTATTTTTTGAGAGGGAGAGAGAGAGTATGTGTGCGCGAGTGGGGGAGGGGCAGAGAGAGAGGGAGACAGAATCTGAAGCAGGCTCCAGGCTCGGAGCTGTCAGCACAGAGCCTGATGTGGGGCTCGAACTCACTAACCATGAGATCATGACCTGAGCCACTTAACTGACTGAGCCACCTAGACACCCCTAGAATTTCAATTCTTAAAGGAACCTAAGCAATCCTGGATACGTAGGCACCTCTGAGCAGACGCATAGATGTATAAATGTAACTTTGCAGTGCTATGCTGGAACTGTCTTACACTAGCTCACAAAGAACTAATTGTGCACATCTTTCTAACTTGCATTAGGTGATAATCACATTATAGCTCGAAATTGCCATGGTGGGAGTATTTACAACACAGAAATCAATAACTGCTATAAATCAGGTTGTTGTTTTCCAGAAAGCTGACTGCTAAACACTTACCAGCTCACACTGGGTATATATGTTTTATGTGTGTATGAGACATCTGTGCTCTGTGTGTATCAGTTCATATATGTACATAAAAGTACATATATGATGGGGCACCTGGGTGGCTCAGTCCATTAAGCATCCAACTTCACCTCAGGTTATGATCTCACAGTTTGTGGTTTCGAGCCCTGTGTCAAGGCCTGCGCTGACAGCTCAGAGCCTGGGCCCTGCTTCAGATTCGGTGGCTCCCTCTCTCTCTGCCCCTCCCCCACTCATGCTCTGTCTCTCTCAAAAATAAATAGATAAAAAAAGAAGTACATGTATGAAAGTATGTACCTGTTTAGTGGGTTCACTTTTTGATAGACCACAAACTCAGGGGTGCTAAACTGCAACTCGTTTCCTACAACTAAGATTAATTCCTGTCTCAGTCCTCCGCTATTAATCTAATCATGTACAGGTGAACTCAGTCATTTCAGGTTTCAGTGTAGACCAAACACTTGCGCCCCCCTCCCCCAATAGTTCCCCAGGTTTGCATCTGAGGGCCAGGGTTAAATAACATGCAGCAGCGTGAAGAGGCACGGCCATACCAGCTGCCAAGATGCCCAGTTCTCCTGTGAGGGCCTCTAACCAGTCTCCCTCTCCTGAGATTTTCCAGGCCCCAGGAAGCCTCTAGTTGTTCAGTCTAGACTGCCATTTTTGGAACCTGTCCTCTTATCAAGTTCAGAGGGGTTAGTTTCCTTCCTCCTGGGCTCCTGGACTCTCCCTCCAGGATGCCGCCTCCAGGATTAATGGGGGGGGGGGGGGGGGGAAGAGGAGCATCACGTCACCTAACTACACAACACCCATAAGATAAACTGCAAGCCCATCTCATAGAGACCAAAATGCCCATAGGTCAAGGGCCTCACAGAGGGCCAAGCTGGGGTTTGGACCCAGTTCTTTCCGACTCTAAAGCCTTTCCACTCTACCAGATGGCCCCAGTTCTCAGCAGATTAGGGGCACTTGGTACATACTTTTGGTCAGGATGCTTTAGGCCACTGATGCTCAATAAATCATAGAATTCCAAATTCTGTCATCTGACTTTGTACCAACTGTTGTTACCTGCCCTGACGCTGTGGTACAGCAGGAAATCCAGAAATAAGTGTACCCGGAGCAAGGGCCAGGAGGCTGACCCTGTAGGGAGTCTGAGACATGTAAAGGGGTGGGCGGGGGGGATGAGTCTCACCAACTTCCACTCCCCAGCCTGTCCCGTTCCTTTCTCAGGATTTGTTCTTTGGCACCTAGCTGGAGCCCTGGACCCAGAACTTTCTGAGCTGCCGACAGTCTGTGTCTCAGGAGGGAAGGGCAAACCACTGAGGGTGGGTGGGTTAGGCAGGCTAGCCCTGAGGTCAGATGCTCCCAGGAGGGAAGAGGTCCCTCCATTGCAAGGGAGAGGTGGGTAGAGGGGAAGCCTCATCTCTTCCAGGCCCCTGCCTTGCCTATATGCAAATGTAGGGAAACCAGACACCCCCTTTAATAAAATTACTTCTTTTTCCAAAAATAAAGAATTGTAGTTTTTATTGAGACAACTGTAGCAATTATAAGCAATACTACAGAGAGATCCCAGGGCCTGTAGCACAATATCACACCCAGATATTGACACAGATCTATCAGTCTCCCAGATTTTCCCAGTTTCCCTGTACCTGCTTTCGTGTGTGCACATGTGTGTGTATGTGTGTTCTGTGTGGTTTCATCACAATTGTAGGTCCATATGTCAGCTGCCACAGTCCCGTCTCCACAAGGATCCTGCAAAGTGCCCCTTTTTTATCCACACTCCCTCCCTTCCTCCATCCCCTTTCCTGATGCTGGCAACCACTAGTTTGTTCTTCATTTTCCATAACCTTGTAATTTCAAGAATGTGATATAAACGGAAGCTTTTTTCACAAAGCACAGTTCCCTGGAGGCTCATTCAAGTTGTCGTATGTCTCAATAGCTCCTTCCCATTGCTGAGTAACATTCCACCATTTGGATGGAATGCATCTCTTTCTAGTGAAATATTTCCCACATACAAAATCCTATATAATGGACATAAAGGTTATAAAGTTGTGGCTCCTTATCTGCAAATCCTTGAGCCTCACAGAAGAATCTGGAAAATAAGGAGGAACTCCATGTTTTGGCACCCACCCTTGAGCACTAGTGGCTGAGTATTTGTCCCCAGGCTGGGTGGGACTGTTTTCTGGGAAGGGGCTGAGCAGAGCCCAGTGTCCCAAGCCTGCAGGTGTCGGGACCTCAGAAGGGAGAAGAGGTAAATAAGCCTCTGCCAGACTAGCACCTGTCTAGACAAGGGCCTCTCTTTCTGCTCTGACTTCTGTTGGACAGAGGATGCTGTCCAGAGCCAGTAGAGGCTGGGCAGGGACCCCTCTCAGAGCAAGTCACCACCAGCACCAGCTGCTGCCAGGGGATGGGACAAGTGCAAGGGCAGTCCTAGGATCAGACAGGCCTCTGCCAGCAGGGCTCCTGGAAAGAGATGGGAATTCAGGACCCAGACCTCTGGGGCTTTGTCTCCCGGAGCTAAGCCTAGCTAGGATCCTCTTATCAGGCACTAAGTGTCTGTGTTTGGACACACAGTAAGCAGCTCAAGCCTTGGACTGGCTCAGGACCTCCAGGGAGAGCCCATGAGAGAAGGGGTGGTCTCCTGAGTCAGGTAGAGGGAGAGAAGTGAGGAAAGCAGAGGCTGGGAGATTTGCTCCAGGGCAGCCAGGCGTCCTGACTGGCTCTGCCACTCCCTACAGGTGCCCAAAAGACTTCCCTTCCAGCCCAAGCTCCCTCCTCCCAGAATCCTGAGGGTTTGCAACCTCCTCAACTTACCCTTTCTATCGGCCAGAGTTGCATCTCTGTGTGAGGGTGAGCCTGCTCCCTTCTAACCCGGCCCCTTTAGGACTCTCCCAAGGGTGGGCACCCCTCCCTGAAAATCTGACACGCAGAAGTGAGGGAAAGGGGCTCCTAGTGGCAACCAGTGCATCCCTTCTGAGCACCTCCACGTGCCTGCCAGGGCTTGAACCAGGCTGCAGGTGGACAGACGTGGGTCTCACAGACTGGCTGGGCAGGCAAGGCGTCACCTCCTAGAAAGTTCACTCAGAAGCTCAGAAGTCACAGGGAGGCAGCAGATGAGACTGATGAGGACTGTGGACTCAGTTTAAACAGGAGGTCAGAGAAGAAAGGGGTTAGAGTGGCCTAGAACTCTCAGCAAGGCTTTTGTGGAGGAGGGATGCTGCCTGGGTTTTGAAAGACTGGTAGGAACTGACTGGACAGGCAGAGAGAAGGGGCAGGAAGAGCACTGTGAATGAAGTAAGAGGGGTGAGTAGGAGAGTCTGTGCAGGGCAGGGGCCAGGATGAGTGGGATTCTTTAGGATTCCAGAGCCAGGATGCAGAGTGTCTTGTGAGGGCGGGTAACTTTCCTTCCCTGGCCAGTGTGACCTGTGGGACAGAACACTAAACAGAAGGAAGAAGAAGGCTGAGCAGTAGCCTAATCAGTTGAAACAGTCCTCTTGCAGGGTGCCATGCGGGGCTCAGAGAGCTCCTGAGCTCCTTGGAGCTGACCCCTGCTATTGAAATATGTTGAGATACTGCAAAGAAGTAATGAGACCAGTGGTCTGGTTTGTGCAGGACTGAGGGAGGTCCTGGGATATGGGACTTGCAGTTGTAAAAATGGGATGAGTTGGTCACCCTTTAAAAACAATCCTTTCTGGAGAGGGCCATCCTAGAGCAAGTCTGAAGGGGCTGCCCCAACGATCCATGACAGATTATATGACTCAAGTATTTTTTAGGAGAAATGTTCAGATTTCAGCTCTATAGAATTGTCTTCCAGTACTTTAGGAGAGCAGGATTTACATGTGACAGCAAATAACAGAATGAAGTATTACCCACAGAGCAATTCAGGAATGTTTCCCAAATGCTGTTTCCTCAGGAGATGTTAACTGGTAATTCCAGAACAAAGGCTTCCTGTGATTCTTGGGAACACAGTCCTCTACCATCCGTCCGCGTGCCATACCCTTACCGTGGAGAGTTCTGCCTGGCAGTACATTAAGGCTCAGAAAAGCCCCAAGGGAGAGAAACCTGTTTCATCCTGTTTAATGGCTCAATAAACAAGGTTATTTGCACAGAAGGAGCCTTGTCTTTACCCCCGCTGCAAATGCTTTCACCCAACACATACAAATTTTCTCATAGTTCCAGACTGGAAAACTCTGGAAAAGAACACAGATCTATAGGATCACCCACTTCATGCTCCTGGAGGGCCTGTACCAACTCAGAAATCCCATGGGCAGACTTTAAAGATAATCCAGCTAGAAGTGTAATTTCCATTCGTGTTCAATTTCTCTCTCTCTCTCTCTCTCTCTCTCTCTCTCTTTTTCTTTAATAATCCATTGTCTTTTAAATGCTGGACTTTTCTGCTCTTCACCCTAAGGCCTCAGGCTTGGGCTTTGATTCTCTCTGGGCTGGAACCACCAGAAGCCTTGGATCATCCTCTTGCCTTGCAGGGTAGGAGGAGGGGCTGGCTGTCCTCCACTCCTCCTTCCCTGGGGCAGCCCAGATTCTGGGTCAGTAAGACCTTGGCCTGCCCCAGCCTTTTCCTCCTCAGGAGAGGGGCAAGGTAGCTGTCAGCTCTCCAGACCCAGAGCAGGGGTCAGGGCTGGCCTGGGAGGCCCAGAGCCTGTTGTGGACCTTCTCTAGCACACTGCCTCTCTCTGGGTGGTGGAATATATCAAAGGAGGTCACTGGAGTTGTTGACCAGATGGGGTTTGTGCAGTCATAAATCCCCAGCTGGGGCACTGGGGGAAGAAAGACAGGGGAGGGATGGTGCTGCCCCAATCCTCCCTGAGCTCTGCAGTCCCCTACATGGGGCAGATCAGGCAAGGGTGTGGCCACAGGTTGGTTGCAAAACCAGGCCAGAGCACCAGTAGAGGGGCCTCCCTGGAGGAGGCAGCATTGGAGGATGGCATGGAGAGTGACAGATATTACAGTCCCAAACTGGAAGGAAGCTTGGGGCCTGGCAAAACTGTGAAAGGATATAAGTTAGGATCTGGAAGAATGAAAAGTGGGAGCAAGGAGAGCACCTCTGTATAGGAAACCAGGTCTTGAGCTTTCTCAAGGCCCAGGCACAACCCCGCTGTCTGGGAAGAAAGTCAGATAACCCAGCACCCACCCGAGGATCCCAGACACGGCTGAGGAAAATCCACTTTATCTTCACCCAAACCCTAATATCTCAGAAATGGGGTGTGGTGGCATTAAGCTAGGGCAGCTGCTTCTACTCTAAAAACGGTTCACTGAAAATCCCTGGCAATGGGGTGTTGAGAGCATAAGCGTATCAAGCTTACGGCCCTGACAGATGGATACAAGCAAGGATCGATTTTAATGTTCTAGTTAGCGGTGTTTTTTCTTCCCACCTTTCAGGACCTCCCCCCCCCCCCCCCCGCCATATCAGGGGATGTGTACTTTAACAGAAACCCTGTGGGAGAGCAAGGATTGACCTAGCGGGCCCAATGTCCAATGGTGGCATTTCAGGTGCTGTGACAGAGATCTTTGGGCTTGGAATCTTCCCCATACCCCTGTTATCACACCACAGCCCTTAGGCACATGCCCACCCCACGGCCAATCCTGTTTGCTGAGATATCTCTGCTCCCTTTCGGGAGTGAGAGGAGCGGGGGCCACCGTCAGAGGGCCTCGCTGGCCCAGCCGGTCCCACATGGCCGGGCATGTGCGGTTCAGTGGCCGGCTGAGGCCTGAGCAGAGGGGACAGCAGTGCCTTTCCTGAGACAAGTGGGAAGAAGGTATCAGCCATGGCTGACCGAGCGGTGACCCAAGGCCCAACACAGAGCCAATTAGCGGCCACCACGATGGTGGTGGGCTTGCCGCAGCTTCCACGGGAAGCCCCACGTGCAACCGGCGTGTCAGGCTGAGTTAGCACCGGGAGGGCTGAGTGGAGTCCTGCTGGAGGCTGCCTGGATGGGGGAACATGGGTGATAACACTTCCCCCTGGGCTCTGGGGAGCCGGGCACGTGAGCACGCATGCCTCTGCCTGTGCCTGCGCCCATGTGCGTGGTTGTGAGTGCTCATGCGCACATTCACAATTGAGGACTTGTGTGTCTGTGTGCCTGCCTGCTCATGTTCGTTCAGCACGTTTCGTTCATTTAACGTACTTTGTGTGTCTACTTCATGCCGACTTCGTGTGCACTTGGGCATTCTGAGACTAAACGGGCCAAAGTCTCTGCCCTCATGGGGCTTCCATTCTAGTGGGAGAGACAAAAAAGAAACAAATAAACATCTATGTGGAAGCACAGTAGTAAGTGCCACGGGGAAAGGTAAAACAGGAAATGGGGTGGGGGAGTTATTTGAGAGTGTGATCAGGGAGGACCCCTCTGAAGAGGTGACCTTCACCTAAATGATGGCAGCCTGTTGAATATCCAGAGGAGGATGGCTGTAGACAGATGGCGGGCATCGGGGACAGAGCAAGAGGAGTTAGAATTCTACCACGCTGCCGGTGTGCATGGCGTGGACAGGAGGAAAAGGGGGATTCCACAGCTGTGGAGACATCTGATGATCCAGACAGTGGGACAGCCCTCTGGGTAAAAATCTATTTGCCCAGCTCAGCTCTAAGGGGTAATTCTGACCCTCCCCCAAATCCAGTCCCAGAGTTGAGCACACAGAGACCTCTCTACTCGTGCGGGTCCCGACTGCCCCCAGGCACAGTCCCCTCAGCTCTGACAATCCAATTGTGCCCATATAGTGCCAGCCACAGGAAGCCATTGCCCAGGAAGAGAGAACAGGACCCTCCCAGCCCTAAAACCAGAGCCTGAAACTGGTCTCATCCTAGTAGCCAGAGGCAACTGGCATGATGTGTAGGACCTGCTGGCAGGTCGGTGTGATGTGATGGCTGAAAGGCTGGAGGGGAGCACTGGGGATCCAGCCCAGGCTCCCTTTCGGAGGTCTGGCATTGTGTAGCAACCAGGGTGGAAAAGAGGGAAGCTGGTGGCCTCTCCAGCCCTTGCTGTCTTGCCCAATCCCTCTTCACAAACAAGGCAGGATCCAGCTCCCAGCAAAGAGGCCAAGAGCCAGCTTCAGACTTTGCCTTCTATTGCCTAAACCCCACAGCCCTGGAACAGAGAGCCTCATTAGCTCAGGAGGGGAAGCTGAGCTGTGCCCTGCTCAGGAGACCTCCAGGAAAGGGCAGGTGAAAGAAAGGAAAGGGAGGTGGTTGGGTGGGAAACACTGCTATTGCCTTGCCAAACCAGCCAAAGCCTTCCTGCCACCGTGGAAGATTGACTTGGGTGTCCCAGGATGATGTCAGGCATGGAGCCTGTGTCCATGTGTCTCACTGGGAGCTGTGTCTGTGGGTCTACTTTTGCATGTGTGCTTTTGATATCTAGGTCAGTCTGGTACCTTTCTGATTGTTCACGTGTCTGTGAGTGAGTCCCATGTGCCTATATGTCTGCCTGTAGGCCCCTCTGTGGCCCCTGAACATGCAGGCTGTGTGGGGGCCTCTGTGTGTACATGCCTTTCTGGGCATGAGTGGGCGAGTTGTCTTGAGGTTTGTCACCTGTCAGCCTCTGAGGTCTGTACCACCCTGTTCCTTAGCCTGGCCCTGAGGCTCTGGGGAGAAGCTGCCTGCTCCACTCTTGTCAAGGCTGTAGACAGGGTGGCAAGAAGACTCGTAGTTCTTGGGAGATGTGATT
Organism: Leopardus geoffroyi; assembly: GCF_018350155.1. NCBI lineage: Eukaryota > Metazoa > Chordata > Mammalia > Carnivora > Felidae > Leopardus > Leopardus geoffroyi. Next base: position 87,862,048 of record NC_059336.1, on the reverse strand, counting down.
CTGCTGCTGTTGGCTGGCAGAGATTTGCACTTAGCTTTGCCTACATGTTGCCACCCACCCCACCCCCACTCCCGCTGCCACAGCTAGCCAGACCAGTGGCATGCTGATTCTGGCCTCTTACTGGCCTCTGGCTATGGCTTCAGGCTCTCATCACTGTCGCTGCCCACGCTGAAGGAGTATGGAGGCTGGGGATGAGGAAAGGCAGGCAGGCTGGCTGGGACAGCAGTTCATCCACTATGTTGGGCTCAGATTTCAGATTTGGGAGGAAATTAAGAGGTAATCTGGTCCTCTTCCCCGATTTAACCAGTTTTATCAGCTACAGTTGTGGCTCCGTGTGAGGGTGAGCCTGCTCCCTTCTAACCCGGCCCCTTTAGGACTCTCCCAAGGGTGGGCACCCCTCCCTGAAAATCTGACACGCAGAAGTGAGGGAAAGGGGCTCCTAGTGGCAACCAGTGCATCCCTTCTGAGCACCTCCACGTGCCTGCCAGGGCTTGAACCAGGCTGCAGGTGGACAGACGTGGGTCTCACAGACTGGCTGGGCAGGCAAGGCGTCACCTCCTAGAAAGTTCACTCAGAAGCTCAGAAGTCACAGGGAGGCAGCAGATGAGACTGATGAGGACTGTGGACTCAGTTTAAACAGGAGGTCAGAGAAGAAAGGGGTTAGAGTGGCCTAGAACTCTCAGCAAGGATTTTGTGGAGGAGGGATGCTGCCTGGGTCTTGAAAGACTGGTAGGAACTGACTGGACAGGCAGAGAGAAGGGGCAGGAAGAGCACTGTGAAGTAAGAAGGGTGAGTAGGAGAGTCTTTGCAGGGCAGGGGTCAGGATGAGTGGGATTCTTTAGGGTTCTAGAGCCATGGCTCAAAATGTCTCATGTGGGGGTTGGGAGTAGGGCCAGGAAAGCTCCAGAGAGCTGTCCTTGGCTGAGTAGGGATGAGAGGAGGATGAAGAAAGGCAGGCTGGGTAGGGCAGCTGAGAGGAGGAGGTAGGTATGAGTGCTCAGGACTCTTGTGACCCCACCATCTCCTGCGCTCTCCTTTCCCCTAGGATAGAAGTTCCCATCCAGCTGCCCTGAGGAAACCCTGTGCAAACAGGAGACTTGCTGCCATCCAGGTCCCAGCCAGAGAGTCTGATTCCATCAGTCTGAGGTCATTACATTGTGTGACCAGGACCAAGAACCATTTGACTCAGTGTTGGACAAGGAGGGGAAAGGGTCAGTCCAGCTGGCCGTGGGATGGAAAGGGCCCAAACTTGGGGTCAGCACTATTGAGCCCTGGGAACCTCTTCCCCTGGGACACTTAGAATTCTGGAGTTGCAAGAAACAGAAACTCAGTGGTGCCTCACAGAACCAAGGATAAGAAGGTAGCTGGGAAGGGAAGGGCCTGGAACTAGGATCTGGAAGGCCCAGGCCATGCTCCACTGACTGTACCCTAAGAACACATCAGCCTGGGCCTTCTCATGGCAGCCTGGCTTCCTTTGTTGTCATCCACATGATAGGCCTGCAAGTTGACCCCTTAATGGCCAAGTGCCACACACCACACACAGGCTGGTCCTGCTTTCTCTCGGGCACCTTTCCAGTTCTGGGAGATAATGATGAGTTTGGCTAGCTTAGGTAAAGAGGATCAGGGGCGCCTGGGTGGCTTGGTCCGTTGAGCGTCCGACTTCGGCTCAGGTCATGATCTCACGGCCTGTGGGTTCGAGCCCCGCATCGGGCTCTGTGCTGACCACTCAGAGCCTGCAGCCTGTTTCGGATTCTGTGTCTCCCTCTCTCTCTGCCCCTCCCCTGTTCGTGCTCTGTCTCTCTCTGTCTCAAAAATAAATAAAAACGTTGAAGAAGAAAAAAAAAATTTTAAAAAGAGAGGATCAGTTTGGCTAGCTTGGGTCAAGACTCTACCTCTCCAGGGGGTGCAGTATCACCCAGCAGAAATATGGCTGTAGGTGGGATAGATTTGCCCACCAGAAGCCCCTCTTCATGCTAGTCCCCGTGCCAGGTGCTGGGGTATAGAAATGAGCACATGTAGAAATGAGCAAGGCTGGAGTCTGCATCTGAGGCAAGAAATCACGGAAAGAGAAGAAACCTCTCCTCTCTCTCTCTCTCTCTCTCTCTCTTGTCTGTGTGAGCAGAGAGGGGGCATGCCGAGGCAAGGAGGGCTCCCCAGAGGGGCTTTACGTTTACAGGTTGTTGGATTTGAATTGCATCACACCTCCACCTCCTCTTCCTGCTTCTCCTGCCTGCCCCTGCCCCCCACGGCTGATAACAGAGAGTTTTGTTTTGTTTTGAAAAGCAGGGCACCATTGCTGCCCTAAACAAAATAGGGGTTCTGGCAGGAGGGGACAAGGCAAGGAGGAGGTCTGGCAGTAGCCTGCTCAGCCTACATGTGGCCGTTCCCCTTTATTGTAAGCACCTGACTCAGACCACCACAGGGCCACAGGGAGGTGATGAAAAGTTTGTCAAAGTGGAGGAAGAGTGTCACATATGAGACTGGCTGGAAGGAGAGGCCGTGCGGGAGTGTGTGCATGTGAAGCATCTGAAGAATGGGTATTCTGAGGCCAAGTATCCTGGGGAAAGGCGTCCGTGTGTGCCTAAGAACAAGCCTCAGGCCCAGACCACTTCCTCACCAAGAGACAAAAAGCCCACAGAGCTATGCTGGGCTTATCACCTCTTGTGAGAATGTCTTTCCCTGTTTCAGACTGGATGTGTGCCTCTTTGTTCTGCCCAAGCAGTGTGTCAATAGCCCTCAGGCACACCCCCAGCCTTCCATATTTCAAAGTCCAGGGAGGAGTTGGGGCCTTCTGCTGTGGTAGGAGAGGCTGCACAGAAGTCAAATGCCCTGCCGGCTGCATCCGTTGTTGGGGGCACCCACTGGCCATGAGGGACAGATGCTCACTGCTGAAACTGATCTCTTTTCTATGTGAGTAAAGTGTTGTTCCATCCAGTGCTTGACTGTGATGTTTTCCTTGGTGAGTCCAACACCAAGATGCAGTGGGCAGTGTTTGGATTTCTGGTCCTGATGGCTCGCATTGTGATGACCTTGGCTACCCTCCTTGTAGTTGGAGTCCTCTCTTGGCACTGGTTCCTGCTGCACGGCGCTCTGCTCGACAGTATCTCAGTGGTTAAGCATGTGGGTAGCTCATGCCCGGAAGACTAGGGACTGGTCGCATCCCAGTTTGCCTGTGACTTTCCTGGTTAGCGCTGAAATCCCCTGTGCTGAGTATATCAGCATGGTTGGTTGCCCAGCAGAGTGGGCTGGGGCTTACCAGGAGAGTGAACTTGATCAATTTGCTAACTTCTCTGTGCCTCAGATTCCTTACCTGTAAAATGAGTATAAAAATAATACCTACTTTATAGAATTTTTGTGGGGGTTAAACAAGAGAGTTTGTGTAAAGGACATAGCTCAGTGCCTAGCACAAAGATATGTTCAACAAACATTAGCCATTAATAACAATATTATATTAGATATAGACTTTTTCTGGGTGGTCCCAAGGGAGAAAACTGGACCAATCTGCCCAGTAGAAGGAAAAATTTCCTTATAGACTGGGGATAGTGATTTGCTAAGGTGTTCAAATATAGGCTAATGTTTGGCCTGCTTTGTGAAGTGGATGGTAGAACTAGCCATCTCCTGGTCCTGAAAAGCCTTAGTCCTGTGATATATTCATTTCATCCTTTTCCCTCCCCCCCTTCCCCCCCCCCCCAAAGGAGGGGAGCTAGCTTGTCAGAGAGAGCAGTTTCTTTTCTTCTAATCAGCAATTCCTGGGCTGGTAAACCACTCAGAGCTGCTTGAATAAAGATGGGGAGACATTCCAGCCATGATTCCAATGATCTGTGTTATGCTAAAGACAGACACAAACGAATGGCTCTCTGCTGTCCTGGCCGATGGGGCTGCCTTCTTCCTTGGAGAGGAGCTCCCAGCCCTGGTTGGGCTTCCGTTAGCTGGCTGCTTCCCCACAACCCTGCTCAGGGGCTCTGCTCTGTGTGAGTGTGTGTGTGTGTGTGAGAGAGAGAGAGACACACACACACACACACAGAGACAGACAGACAGAGCCAGGGAGAGACAAGAGAGAGAGAAAGAGAGGTCAGCAAGGGTCTCATGTGATCTGTACGAAGTCCCAGACTGCTTCCCTTCCCCCACCTTATTCTTTCCTGTTATTCCCCAGCCTCACCCCCTCACCCTCACCTCCCACGTGGTCCTCTCAGGCCTAGTAGCTTAATGAAAGGCAATTAATAGAGCCCTTTGAGGACTTGTCATTAGAAGGCCCTTTAATTCAGTCACTTGAGTTGGGGCCCCAGGCATGTGACAGGGGTGCCAGGAACACCAGGACAGCTGTTTGGGGTGGGGAAGGCAGAGCAGAGAAACAGGGTCAGGAGGCCTAGACTCCTGGGACGTATAGATTAGGTGAACATAGCAGGGGTCATTGTTTTTCATTGTTTGTGGTTTGTTTCTTAACCAAATTTTGCTCTAGCTAAGCTGCAGCAAAACAAAGACCAGAGGGGTGAGATGTCAAACAATAAAGCTGCTGATTACACAGACCATCCTAGGAAAAATTTCCCCCAGGACATGGGCATCTTGGAGAGGGGATATCATTCAGTGACATTGTATGTGTGAGGGTACAGTGGGGGGCATAACTGTGCTTCCTTTGGGGCTGGGGTGCTGACAGGGAAAGGGGCAGGAAGGAGCTCCACAGGGGGAGAAGAAGATCAGAAGGGAAGAGGGCTTTGGTCTCCAGGCCTGCCACCATCTGTCTCTGACTTCACTGTGTCCCTCACACAACCAGGCTAGGCCAGGCAGGGGCAGCAGAGGCCCAGATGCCGATGTGGACTTTGTCTCCATCTGTGTGTAGTGTGTGTGTGTTTGTGTGTGTGTGTGTGTGTGTGTGTGTGTGTGTGTGTGTGTGTGTGTTGTCCTGGCGTGCCCTCCTGGCCCACACTTAACACTGGTGATAAGGCTTCCCACGGTGTCTCAAAACTCCTTCAATAGGCCTTGAACTAGCCCTGGCTTTGGTCCTCTGCAGCTCCTCTGGCTGCCACTAGAGGGCAGCAGCCAAGACGCAGAACTGAAGCTGCACACTGCTGCCCTCCCCAGCGTTTTCCTTCCGAATCGTCCTGCTCTTCCCAGCCCCTGGGGATGTGCCCGCCCCAGCTGTGTGGGCCAGTGGGACCACAGAACCAGCTAAGTTCCCATCCCTGGCCTGGGGCTTAGGGAAGGTGTAAGGCTGTGAGAGTGTCAGAGTGAAGATGCAGGAAGGGATGGGAAGTGACCAGAACCCGGAGGTGTGTTCATCAGCTCCCATAAGGATAAAGGTAGAGGGAAAAGAGGAAGACCCAGAGTACCAGCAGGCTGCAGGGAGATAAAGCAGGATCCAGCCCACTAGCCAAATGGCAGATGGTGACAAGACGGGCAGAATCACTCTCACAACAAAGCAAGTGACTTTTAAGAGACCAGAAAAAACAGTGGCTCTGGAGCCAGACTGCCCAGATTCAAACCCCGCCTCTCCTAAGTACTAGCTGTGTGACCATAGACAAGGCGTCTATGACTCAGGTTTTTCTCTGTGGAAAGGACATAATAGGAGCACTATCTCTTGTGATAGATGTGAACATTAAATGGGTTTATACATACAAATCATTTAAAACAGTGCCTGGCACAGAGTAAGAACACTATAAATGCTAGCAGTTAAGTGTTTTGAGGAAGAGATCCATATGATGTTGAAAGCTAATTTCCCCTAGAACATCCTCATGACATGTATGGAAATTGGTCCCCACACACGCCAGCATTAAATGGTAACACATGAGTGTGTGAACTAGTAAAAGTTAAAGGATTGTGTGTAACATTGGAATAAGTGTATATACTTATTGTCAATATGTAAATCAACCAACTTCTGAATCTACAGACCCTTTCACTCTTGAGCCCCTTGAACTGAAGGTGGGAAGCTCTCCTGCTTCCTCCCAACCCTCCTTCAAGGGAGGCTGGGTTTGCTCTCCCCTGTGACCTCCTGCCTACTAAGCATCGTTCCTGAAGAGCCTCCCTGAGCCCTGTCCAGCCCTGTTGGGTCAGGTGGGGCAGACGGGAGCCAGTTCCTTGGGCTTGCTTCTCACTGCTCTCAGGAAATTATGGCTTCTCCTGCTGTGGGAGGAAATGCCAGTGCTCAAGCCTTGGTTCCTGGGGCCAATTGGGCCCTAAGAGTGCGGGGAAGTGAAGGTGCCCAGCTCTGCAGCAACAACCACGCATCAGTCACCACAACGCGCTTTACTTTGTGGCCCTCAAATTCCCCTGATGTATAATTCTGGGAGGACTGGGGGAATACTTTTATATTCTTCTCCCTCCCAGGGAAGATAATATTTAGGAAAAATAAGAACAATTGATATTTTATTGTGCCTCTACTCACTGATGCATCTGTGTCTCAAATTCAAACTCCCAGGTGACCAGGCCACATGATCCGAGGTTAGGCATCTTCCCTGTAAGCTACTACACGGTGGCTTTTCTCACAAAGGGATGGGGTAAAAACAGGAAATCTGAGCCCTCCCAGAAGATCCAGCATACTATGAAAATTTTAATTTTAAACTTAATTTATGAATAGGTAATGTGTTTACATATACTTACATAGTTCATGTATTAAGAAGACAAAAAGACATACAGTGGAAAGGCTCCCTCTTACTCTTGAACCCCACCCTCTCTTCCTAGGAAGAAAGCAATGTTACCATTAAAAATTTTTTTTTTAAATATTTATTCATTTTTGAGAGAGAGAGAGAGAGGGAGAGAGAGAGAGAGAGAGATAGCGGGGGAGGGGCAGAGAGAGAGGGAGACACAGAATCCAAAGCAGGCTTCAGGCTCTGAGCCGTCAGCACAGAGCCCGACGCAGGGCTTGAACTCACGAACCACGAGATCATGACCTGAGCCACAGTCGGACACTTAACCGACTAAGCCACCCAGGCACCCCATAATGTTACCATTTTTTTAAATGTTATCATTTTGTAATGTATCCTTTCAGAAATGTTTTATGTAAAGAAATACCTAAATAAAGAATACCTAGATTGTTTTTCCCCAGTCTTTTACTTTATTCAAAAGGGGGATCCTCTTACATGGATACATAAAGAATATCCTCATTTTTGTTGTTCATTTCTACTCTTTTCTTTTTTATTAAAGTATGGGTGACACTCAGTGTTCCATCGGTTTCAGGTATACAACATCGTGATTTCAGCAAGTCTATACACTATGCTCTGCTCACCGTAAGTGTAGCCACCATCTGTCACCATACAACGCTATTATAATACCATTGACTGTATTCCCTCTGCTGTACCTTTCATCCCCGTGACTTATTCCATCCTCATTTGTTTTTATGGCTTTACTCTATGATGTATCAAAAGGTATTTTATCCAATTTCCTATTAATAAACTTTCGTTTTCAGTGTTTCCCCATGCTGCAACAAAGAGGCTTATAAATAGGCACACAGTCCTTTAAGCTCCCACTGTCCCTTATACATATTCCTCAGTAATTCTTTTTTTTTAATTAAAAAAAATGTTTATTTATCTTTGAGAGAGAGAGAGAGAGAGACAGCAGGGGAGGGGCAGAGAGAGAGGGAGACACAGAATTGGAAGCAGGCTCCAGGCTCCCAGCTGTCAGCAGAGAGTCCAACTGTGGGGCTTGAACTCATGAACCGTGAGATCATCACCTGAGCCGAACGCTTAACTGACTGAGCCACCCAGGCCCCCCTTCTCAGGAATTCTTAAGCAGGGGTTTGGGACACCTTAGAAGTCAACAGTGGACATAGAATTCAGGGAGATCAACTCCAGAACCCTGGAAAATTGGAAGGAAAAAAAATTCCATGTTATTTGCACTAATGACCTCTAACTGAAACTAAACATTTCCCTCCATGGTGAATAAAGGCAACAGACTCATAGTACTTGTTAGTAATATCCATAACTCTCTCACATGATTGAAGGTCATTTGAAACATCATTTATGTTCATTTATACTTTGTCATTGTGGTAATAAAGGAAAACTGTTTCTCTACTCACAACCCTTATGACACCAAACATGTGGGCTTTTCCCCTCACATCAACCAATTTTCCAACAACCTGTACACAGACTCGGTGTCCTATAATTTTATTCAATTCTGATACTAACCACACGGAGTTGGTGTGAGATTTTGCAAGTTTAAGGGCTCAGTCCCACAAGACTGCCCTCAAGTCAGATGCCAGTTACAGTCACGGGTCTCCAGGGGACCTACGCTTCTGTCCAACTTGGCTACAAAGTAGGGGGTTCCCACACCACCTTCCTCAGGTTGGGTAATTTGCTAGACAAAACTTGGAAATGACAACTCAAAGGTAATTGGCTGACAAAACTCTGAAACATTTACTTACATTTACCAGTTTATTACAAAGGATATTATAAAGATACAGATGAACAGCCAGGTTAAGAAGCACATAGGGCAAGGTCTGGAAGGGTCCCCAGCTCAGGAGCATCTGTCTCTGCAGTTGGGGTGTGCCATCCTCCAAGCACGGGGATGCGTTCACCAACGTCTGAACCCCACAGTATTGGGATTTTTAGGGAGACTTCATCACAGAGGCATGACTGATTATTAACTCAATCTCTAGCCCCTCTCACCTCTGTGGAGGATGGGGGATGAGACCAAAAGTTCCAAGCTTCTAATCATGGCTTGGTCTTTCTGGTGACCAGCCCTATCCTATCCAGGAGCCTACCAAATGCTGCTGTGAACATTGGTGTATACATAACTCTTTTGAGTCATTGCTTTAAATATTTCGGGGTATATACCCAGGAGTGTAATTGATGGACCATATAGTAATTCTATATTTAATTTTTGATTAATGTTTAATTTTGTATTTACGTTTATGCATGTAAAGGTTATTCTGAGAGGAGTAGCCTGGCCGAATCCCGCACACTTTAGTTTGCATGCCTGTCTTGGCCACTAGATGGAGAACTTCTTAACAAGGGCTGCCCTGCTCCTTCCTCCCCCTCGGTAACTCACTCCATGGTAGATAGTAAATGCATTCGGCTGCAACTGGGCGCCTTGCGTGCCAGCCACTGGCGGTGTGCAGGCGATACAAAGGTGAAGAAAGTACCCTAAAGGAACTCAGCCTAAAGGGAGAGTTACGCCTGAAGATGACTGATTTAAAGGCGCCCCAACTTCTGCCTGTGCCGCTTCCTAGATGTATGACCTGAGGCAAGGTAACCTTCCTTGGCCCCAGCTTCCCTATCCATAAAATGATCTACGTCATCCAATCAGCTTCCATTACGAAAATGCAGCGTAGCCTTTAATCACAGTGCCTGGCACGCGTTAGGCATGCAACAATTGTGTCCCGGTTACCTGCGATAGCGAGATAAAGTGCTGTAGGCAAACCTGCCTAGAGGTTTCTGGTCGGTGCTTGTTTGGGGAGCGGTCAGGCGGCCCTCTCGCGCCCTGTACCCCTCCACGCTGGAAGCGGGAGAGCCCAGGGAGCACACCGACGGCTGTCCCTCCAGCAGGCGCCGCTTCCCCGCCCCCCGGGACAGTCCTGCCTCCGCGAGCTGCGTCGCCGGCCGTGCGTTGCCGGCCGTCCCCTTGGTGCAGCCCCGGGGATGCAGCTCCCCGAGAGCTGTGCTGTACGCGGCCGCGGCGGTTGGTCCTCCGCGCCGGCAGGCGGCGCTAGGCCGGATTCGGCAGGGGGCTACGCCCCGACCGGGCTTCTCTCGGCGGCGGCCTACGGTCGTCCCGCTGTCCGCGGGGCGGGGACGCGGCGACGGTGGCGGCGGCTCCGTGTCGCCGGAGCCGAAGCGCGCAGGCCCGTCCTGGCGGTCGGGGGGCGGGTGGGGCGGGGGCGCCATGTGGTTCATGTACGTGCTGAGCTGGCTGTCGCTCTTCATCCAGGTGGCCTTCATCACGCTGGCCGTCGGTGAGAGTGCGCGACCCGGATCCGCGCGGGCTCCCGTCCGGCATCTGTGCTGGCCGGGGATCGCATCTCGAGGGTGGTCGCTTCACGGGTCGCCGGAGCCGCCCGGGGGACTTCTGTCCGGTGCTCCGGGCCCTCGCATCTCTCTCCTTCCTCGTCCCGTCAGGTCTTGCCCTCTCTTGCTGAACCCAGCAGCCCTCGGGACCGCGGGTCCTTCCCGGTGTCACAAAATGCACCCCGGCAATGCCTGGGAGTGGCTAATTCCATTGCCCCTTGCCCGAGCTCTCGCACTGCCAGCCGCTGCGGGTCCCACCCTCGCGGGCCTACGGAGCTGAACTTTTCCAGGCTTATCGCCGCTCTTTCGCCTCCGGCCCTTTGTACTGCCTACTCTCTCGGAGTTTGACACGCTTTCTCTTTCCATCCGGCTGGTTCCTACTCTTGGTCCCAGCTGAGATGTCATCTCCTCAAGGAAGCTCTCCTTATGGGGTTTGGTGGTGCCCTCTGCTTTCTCGGAAGTAGGGCTTATCACACTGGGATCATCTGATTCCTTTGCCTACTACCCACCTACCCACGCTGGGTCAAGGAAGGGACCTCGTCTGTCTTATTCTGTACTCTCATTACTCAGCTCGGCACCTGGCCCGTGCCGGGTGCCCACAGATATTATTGAATGAATGAATGAACTTGTCCTTTACGAACCAGAGGTTAGCATTGTGCTGAGGCGTCAAATACAGGCTTTCATTCAGTTTTATGAAGTCTCCTTAGTTGCCCTGACGGTTTTGCTTTGTCAGGGGAGGACACCACATGGGATGTTTGGTTTTTCCTTACGTGTTGGAGTTCATGAAGGGTCAGTGGGGACCAGCTGCAGAGAGAGGAACGACCAGGATGGTGAAGTGACTCTGGCTAATGTTCTTCCTGCTTGTTCCTCTTCTTAACCCCCTCAGCTGCCGGACTCTATTACCTGGCAGAACTGATAGAAGAATACACAGTGGCCACCAGCAGGATCATAAAATACATGATCTGGGTAAGTGGCAGATTTCCCAGGATTTCCCCTCTTTTGCCTCCAAAGGAGGAAGTGGGGAAAGTTTGGCATGGATGATGAGACCTGTGTCCCTGCTGTTTCCTGAGGGTGCCACCCCTATCCCCTCGACTTGCACCTGGGCTCCTGAGTGTGCTGTCTGGAACAGGTGTTCCCTCACCTCCTTCCCCAAGTGGCATTGCTTCACTCAGTTCCTTCAGGTGACAGCTGAGTGCCATCTCTGTTGACAGCACCACGGCCTGGCCTTTGCTTGGTTGTTTCCCATTGTCTGTAGCCCCTTGCTCTGCTCATGGCATTTAGAACTAAGAAGGACCTAAGGACAGTTTTGAGTACTTGAGTTAGAGTACTCATTGCCCTCTTTCTGACTGGGTCAAGTGGCTTGTCCTAAGAGAGGGAAGCCTGCCCAAGCCCTGCCCTCCGGAGCTTTCATGGAAGGCTTCTGTTCCTGAGGACACAATCCTTGCCATTGATGTCAAAGCTACCAGAGTGCCTGCTGGCGCGGTCAGATTCCTGCCGGCTGCAGGAAGGGCCGGGGATGGGGCATATATTTGGACGGGAGAAGCCCAGTGCCGCTCAAGTCACCTGGTGTCAACAGCCACTCTGGGCACGGCTTGGAGTGGAGGGTTAGTAGTGGAGACAAGACCATAGCTCTCAGCTCTGGGTTCAGGGGCCTGGTTTGTGGGTGTTGCTATAGGAATTATAGCTTCATTCCGCCAACTGCCATTTGTTAAGTGCTGACAGCTATAAGTCCTTCAGAACAGTGTTTTTTCAAACTGCAGGTGTCATTCACTATTGGGTTGTGTAACCAATTCAGTAGGTCATGATCAGCATTTTAAGGAAAACAGAAAAGACTAGAATTGAAATTTGAACTTTGATCTGTAAACTGTTTTCTTTTCCTTTATGGTGGGTTGCTGTCAACTTTTTGAGAATGGCGTGAAAAGACGCTGCCCTTTGGGAGTTGAGAGACAAGTTGGGGAGGCCAGACCTGTGACTGTGAAACAGGAGGAGACTGAAGCATATGAACCTAGTGTTCCCCGGAGTGGGCTGGGGGTTAGTGAGACCAAGAAGGCTGCCTGGAAGAGGCTCCCTGCACTGTGTACCTCTGGTTGTTTCAGTTCTCCACGGCTGTGCTGATTGGCCTCTACGTTTTTGAACGCTTCCCCACCTTCATGATTGGCGTGGGCCTCTTCACCAACCTCGTCTACTTTGGCCTCCTCCAGACCTTCCCCTTCATCATGCTGACCTCGCCTAACTTCATCCTTTCGTGCGGTGAGAGGGGGCAGAGTTGGGGAGGCAGTTGAGGTGGTCGCATGTGCCCAGCTCAGTCAGGCACACCGTGGGGATATAGAGAAAAGAGGCAAAACCACTGAGGTCCTCCAGGAGGCCAGGCTGATGGGGAACTTGGGGTGCTCACACTTGAGGAGCCTAGAGTGAACCTTGGCTCTAGTGACTAGAATTTGGGGGGATGAGGTGGTAGGGGTGGGATACTCAGACAGGGAGGGCTTTCCCAGGGAGGTAAATTTGAGAAGGGAGAAAAGGTGAGTTTGATGCATAGTCATGGCTCCTAAGAAACCACTTAGCCAGGAAAAGCCCAGGGCCCCACCCTGGCAAGGCAGGTAGCTCGCCAGCTAGTCGTCTGCCCCGAAGTCTTAATACAAGGGTCTGTGGGTCCCCCTGCAGGCACCTGCCTTGGGGTAGACAGATGTGTTTGGAGGACCCTGACTTTTCTGTTTTTGACCTGGCACTACTTTCTGGTCCTGAGAGTCATTTCTCCTCTCTGGCCTTAGCTTCTCAATCTGTTTAAAGATGATGGACTCCAGTGACACACGGTAGGCGATTATAGATATTCCCGGAAAAGATTCTGGGAAGTGTTTGGTTACCAGGATTGCCTTTTCTCCCATTAAACATTACTGGTCATCTAGCCTTTGGTCAGGATATGAGATGTAATTGGGGGTTTCTTAGAGCCACTTTACTATTTCTGTGGGATAATCTGGAAAGAGAATGTTATCCACAAGGAGGGCATAGCATTAAAGCAAGGACTGGCCTCTTCCCTGAGCACCTTGGTTTGATTCCACCAGAGGATGTGTTCAGTGGAGGTTGGTGTGGGGAGTCTGGAGACCAGACCCCTCCTGCATCTTCCCAGGGGATAGAACCCTCCCCATCCCCCCACAGCAGCAGGCCCTCTTGGCTTCCCTTTGTCATTCCCCCAACCTACCCTTTAGATGCCCGAGAGAGTTCGTCTGAAGATGTGTGGGCATTAGGCACCATCTGTCTTCCAGTTTCCCCTCATTTCTAGAATATGGCTAGGTATGGTGGAGCTCTCCCTTAGAAAGGGAGACACCAGAGAGGAGGAAAGAGAAGCAAGACATGGCACCGGGCTGTGAGGTGTTTGTGCGGGGCGTTCAGTTTGAGGCTGCGCTTTGTTCTGGTGCCCGCCCTTCACCTCACTGTGTGAACAGGCAGGGATGCCTGTCTCTGAGCAGCCCGTCCCCGGGATCTACACATTACCTCTCCCTCCATGAATGTGGGTGTACATTAAGGAGGTGGGTGTCAGTCCAGAACATACTAGTTTAGACCAGGGAGCCCTACCCTGGGACAGAACGAGGAAGGGCCCCTTCCCCCAGAATCTGGAGGATCCCTAAAAGTGTGCCTAGCAAACTGTGCCCTTTTATTCCTGAGGAGAGAGAGCCTTTTTATTTGAGGCCCTCTCCCTGCTGCCCAGTTCAGATTAGAATCTGTTGGCAGTATGTTTGGTACCCGCACACCCATGATTTCCTGCACCCACGCCCATGGGAGAGCACTCTTCAGGACTCATGTCCACTTAAAACCAGGTTGATCATCACAGTGCTTTGAATTATGTAACATTAAAGTCTCATTTGTAAACCATTCAAAGAGCTTTCTTAATGCCTTCTAATTTTGCTCATAAATGCCTTCTGCAGTGGGCAGGCAGGAGCTAATGATCCCATTTTAACAGATGGAAAACTGAGTTCTGGAGGGTGGTGTGCTTGGCTTATAGCCATACTGTGAGATGGGTGTAAAATCAGGACTGAGACTCAGGGCTCCCCACTCCCAGGGGCCTTTTGAAGGTTAAAAGTCTAGCTTTATGTTATTCTCCCCAAACTGACTGACTCTTCATTCCCTCAACAGGGCTAGTGGTGGTGAATCACTACCTAGCGTTTCAGTTTTTTGCAGAGGAATATTATCCTTTCTCAGAGGTAAGAAGTGTTCAGTACGTCGAACTATTAGCAGGGCTAGGGGAAGTAAAGGGGACTTGCATTATTTGCTTTGTGAACTTAGCTATGATTTGAAACAGTCTATTTAGGGATAACACATTTAAAAAAAATAGTACTGATGATTTTAGAAAGCAGTGTGGATGAGGAGCAGGGAACCCTTTGGCAGAGGTGGGGACGACGCTGCTCTCCCATGGGAAGTCCGTTGGTTCTCCCAGGATCACCTGAGGTCAGGATGGGGCAGGGGGGTGGCCTTGGCTGATGCACATCTCACGGGGCTGGGCAGGTTGCGGTCCTGAAGCCCGGCTCCTCCCAGTGGCCTGCCAAGCCTTTCTCCTCTCTGGGTCCCTCCACACCCTGCTGCTGCAGTTCTGACCCTTGGGAAGAACAGGGTCACTGTTTTGGGGAATATGGGTCAGCCATGGTTTTGCCCTCCATCTGCCTCCTTTAGTTCAGAGGAATTGCTTGTCCTAGTGACCAGGATTTGGGGATTGTGGTCACACTCAGCCATCCTCAGCCTTCACCTTTCCCCACTGAATTATCTCCGTGTCTGAGGTTGTCTTGTCTCCGCTTCCTGGGCCCTGGCCTCCTTCAGAGATCAGGTGTGGGGCCTTCTGTGCACCCTTGAGCGCCTCTGTAAGATACACGGTGACCATGTCCGGCCCACCCTTGGCACCTACGGGGCACCCTCTTTTCAGTGTCTCTTGTTGCCAGGTCCTGGCCTATTTCACTTTCTGTCTGTGGATAATCCCGTTTGCGTTCTTTGTGTCGCTGTCGGCTGGGGAAAACATCCTGCCCTCCACCATGCAGCCAGGAGGTGAGAAGGGGTTTGTCAGGGGTCATGGTGGGATGACACCAGGAAGACCTGGATCTACACAGGGAGCCAGAGCCCAGCCCTGTGAGGGAGACACTTGGGCTCCAGGTGGGGAGAGCCGTGTTCACATTTAGACACACACACTCATCTCCCTGCCTATGTCTCCACAGATGACGTGGTCTCCAATTACTTCACCAAAGGCAAGCGGGGCAAACGCTTAGGGATCCTGGTTGTCTTCTCCTTCATCAAAGAGGCCATTCTACCCAGTCGTCAGAAGATATACTGAACCCCTTGGGGAGGGGATGTGGGAGCAAGATCAGGAGAGTCAGGCCCCTGGGCCTCTGCACTAGGTGGGGGCCGTGAGCCTGGAAGGCACCTTCCCCCAGCCCTGGCCCTCGTTCCCTTGACTCTCCCTGAAGCCCTCGTCCCCACCTTCCTCGAGGGGCTCAGCTTGGCTCAGATCTGACGTTGCTAGAGGGCGTGACCTCAGAGGGCACCGGGGGGATGGCAGAGCCTGCTTAGCCAGGAGGCCATGGTCCACCTGGTTATGCGGAAGCTGAGCTCCCTGTGACCCTCCTGCCGGCTTCTGTGGTGGGTCAGGAGGTTCTGGCTCAGCCTGGGCAGGCGGGGCAGGGGCTGTGAAGCTGGAGAGCAAATAGGGATAAGTTCTCTGGGCAGATGGCCGTGGGGAGGGGCCATGGCTTGGCACTTCCAAGAGAAATCGTTTTTGCTGTTGAACTGTGATTTCTGTCCAAGTGCTGATTCCCATTTGAATAAAGATTCTAGGTGGCACTGTTTGCCTTAATACCCTGAAAGTTCATCTCCCTTTCTTCCTATTGCTCTTCTGCCCTGGACTGGACGGGCTTTTCTGTTCCAGTGGCTCCTTTTCTGGGTTTGGGTCTTGCCCTCTCGAAGGGACTGCTGTCATGGCCTTTTGTGGGAAATGAGCAGCGATGAGGAGCTGAGGAGCTGAGCCAGATCAGGGGAGTTGGGGTGGAGGCGGCCTTTCTCATGCCCCCTCCCTTTCATCCATCTCTTCTTTACCTGCGGCTCCATGGCTGTCACAACTGGGAACAGAGAGGCACAGTTTGGGACTGGGTTGGATTTTCAGAATATCTGCAATATCCTACCTGCAAGTCTTCCCCTGGGGAAAAGGAGTGGTTTCTGGCCGAATTCTGTCTCAGGCCTGAGGAGAAACAAAATAGAAATTGGCTTCCAGGCAGCCTGGGTTACAGCCTAATTTTTAAGAACTGGGACTGAGGGGAGAAATGGTTTGTCACTCTAAGAGCACACGAGGGCTGGCCCTCTCTTCTGTGTGCTCTTGGCTCCTGAGGAGATGACCTCAGTCTTGTAAGAAGGCAGGCCAGATCCTGGCACAGACCAGCATATGCTGACTTTGCACTCCAGCTACAGTGCCTTGCAAGGACTCAGCCGTACACGTTGGCGTGCAGCCCCCATGAGAGCCGTTCCTAGCCACGTCCTCTACCTCAGAGCGAGGCTGGCGGGTGCGGAGATGGACAGTGCACCTGTGGTACCTTTAAGCCGGGGAAGGCGTCTGTGCTTGAAATTTTCTATATCCTGCCTCACGTCCCACCACAGCCCCGCATCTCCTGACGTGAGTGTTTCCTGTTCTCTTAAAAATACCAGCCTGTCCCTTTCCCTGAGAGGAGTAGCACATTTTGGTTTTTTCTTGGTGGGGAGGAGATGGCCGGGCCTTTTTATCCTATGCAGACAAGGGAGGACAAGGTGGAAGACGCAGGAGGCCGATTACCATCTTCACTGTGGGTCAGCGGCTGGCCCTGCTCTCCCTTGCCATCCACTTCTTTGTTCCTCACCATGATGATATGGCTTCTCGCCTGGGGGTTGCCGGTGGCTTCGTGCTAAGTCCTCTCCTATCCTACTGGATCTCTGCAGCATCTGACAGGGCTGACCACCCCCAGCTCCTTGAGTTGCACTTTACTGGCACTCCTCTGGCTGGTTTTCCTCCTACCTCTGGCTCTTCCTTTCAGTTTCCTGCACAGGCCTCTCCATTTGCCCCCCACACATGGGGTTTCTCAGGGTTCTGTTGTGGGCTCCCTGGAGGAGCCCATCCATGCTGATGGCTTCAAGGACTCTTTGCCAAGGAATTGAGAGTTGACCTCCAGCCCCGATGTCCCTCCTGGTCTTCTGAACTACATAGTTCTGCCTTTGGGTGCACAGACAACTCTCATGGGCCAGAGGGCACTTGTTGCTGTCCTCTGTAAACCTGCCTCTTTTGGGTACCTGCTGTGGCCCCAAGACCTCTCAGGAGCCAGACCAGAAACCGGCTTTCTAGCCCTGCTTTCTTTTTCGGCCCCTCCCCACCCCCATCCAGTCTCTAAAAACTGTTAAATTTACTTTCCTAACATCTCTTGATTCAAGCCACTGCCACTGTCATCAACTTATACCTGGATTATTGTGACAGCCTCCTTCTGCTTCTCTGTCCCACAGCCAGAGTTGTCTTTAAAATGTATAGTTGATCAGGTCACTCCCTGGCCTACAACCTTTCATGGCTCCCTACTGCTCTCAGGATAAAGTCCAGACCCCTTAGCATGGCTTGTGAGACTTGTGATATCTGGTTTCTGCTCGCCTCTGGTCTCATCACTTGCCACCTTGCACCATGTGCTCCAGCCTCCTGTATTCAGAGATGCCACTTTGATTCCCCTTTCTTCTGCTCACCTGGGTACCTTCTCAACTTAGGTTTCATTACCTCTGAGCTCTGTCCCCTCTCCCCCCCAGCACACCACACAATTCACTCTAGGCTTACTTGCCTGCTTACTGGTCTATTTCCCCACTAGACTGTAAGCTCCTTGAGGGCAGGGACTGTCCTTCAGTTTTTGTATCAACAGTGCCTGGCTTGGTGCCTGGTACATAGAAAGCACTCAATAAATGTTTGTTTAATGAATGATTTGTAGTGATGTGTACAGGGGATAGCAGGGGATCCAGGATAGCTACCTGGAGGAAGTGCAAGTGCTTCTGTAGTCTCGAACTGAAGCCACATGTCCTCCCTCCTTTCCCCCGAGATATGCTGCTTGTGCCTCCCTGATCTACAGAAACCTTGAAGGACTTAATCTGAACAAGAGGCAGAATTTTCCAGCGGTCCCTCATCCTGGAAGCCTTGTTCCTGGTGGGCTGAGAGGGAGGGGAGGTATTGGGGACACCCAAGTGTCACTTTTACAATGCTAGGGCCCAGGATAGAGACTGATACCCACTCTGAGGCCTTTGCCCTAACTTAAATCTCCTGGGGGGGAGGGGGTCCAAGAAATTTCTTTCTGGAGAAGGGAGACCTGGGATATAGGCTTTTGTTGAGAGAAGCTCAGATCTTTGCGCTGGAGAGTGGGAAGCCTGTGGGCACTTTTCTCCCTGTCCTCCATCCACACCATGAATCACATCTCAGCCTCCGTTGGGCTGCCTCAGGTAGAGAGCCTACCAAAATAAGTTTATGGGGGACTTTTCAGGTAGGGTCGAGTGGGGAGCCTTTGATGGGCTTGCACAGCTGCCAGGAAGGCTTCATCAAATGTCTCGCGCAGGTTCATGGCCAGAGCGTCAGTCCAGAAGTTGTTATCACCCAAGTGCCGCTTCTGGGGCACATCCTTCATGCTGACAGAGCAAAAGCCCTGGGGCACTTTCATCCTGTATGGCCGCACCGAAGGGTACAGCTCTCGGACCATCACCTCGAAAGGCAGCTGGGGCACAGGTGCCACCTGGTTGCCGGCCACTGTGCACAGTTTGGCACTACCGTGCCTGTCGGACCTCACCTTGAGGAAGCTGCGGAAGTCATGCTCTGAGCTGGGGTCCGGATGCACACCCAGGCGGATGCCCTGCGTGTAGCCGATCTGGGTGGTGGGTGATCTGGCAGGATTGTTGCTAACATTCCATGACTTGGGCTGCCTGACCATGGGCTGCATGTAGATGGGCGTGTGTGTCCTCAAGGGCTGCAGCTTGGGCCGCGGTGTCTCTCGCAGGCGCGCCTCTGGGGAGGGGTAGAAGCTCTTGGGAGGCCTCAGTCCCTGGTACTTGGTGGCCTTGGAGAGGGCCATAGCCTGGCGTGGGGTACAAGGCTCTCGCTTGGCGGTCCGGATCAGGGATTGGCCTCGGAGCAGCTGCTTGCAGTGGAGCCACTTCTTGAAATTAGCTTCTCTCAGAATTTGGTGCTCTTTCTGCAACATCAGAGGGTACAAGATAGTTGTGGAGGGCTGCCCCCTCCCCGCTTCTGTGGAAGGGGGCCCTGTGGCTATAGCCCTCGAAAACCTCAGGTGTCATTGGCCACCCATCATACAGTGCTGCCCCAGGGGAAACCTAAGTCTGATGGGAGGAACTCCTGCCTTATGGGAGCCCTTGTTCTGACAGGGAGACAACTATTACCCTATGGGAGCCCCTGGGCTGATGGGGCAGATAGACCCTCTCCCATAGAGGAGACCTCCAATCTGACACAGCCTCTGCCCTAGGTCTCCAGCGTGAGTGGGAGATACAGTCCCTGCCCTATGGGGAACCTCAAGTCTCATGGGGGAGACAAGCCTCCACCCCCAAAGAAGCCCCCAGTCTGGTAGTAGAGATATGTCCTGCCCTAAGAGAACCTCTGGTTTGATGGGGGGAAAGGCAAATCCTTGACTCTGGAAGGAGAAAGAAAGGTTTGGAAGGTCTGGAACCAGGGGAGTCGATCTGGGCAGGCTTCTTGAAGTGGTAGGCCTTGTATGTCAGGGTATATAGTTGGCTGGCTCTTTGCACCAGGTGGTGATGACTCAGCCTACCTCTCTGTTTCTGCCTCTACTAGAACTGAACCTTCAACTTGTCACAGAACTGCCCCCTTTCCATACCCTTGTTTCAGTGTCTCACTTCCCAGATTGTTGCTAAGCAATCAAGTGGTATGGAGATTGACCCAGCTTGGGAGATAGGCTCTGATTAGGCTAAGCCAATCATAATAATTCCATCAGCCTTGCCCCAGACCCAGGTCAGCCAGCACATGGCTTTCCTTTACCTCTAGGGATTGGAGCAAGAATGGACATATGATCCAGTGAGGCCAGTAAGAGATAAGGGGAGAGCTGCAAGGGGCTTCTGGGAAAGTTTAGAGTCGTGGGAATGGACGAGCTTTGCCTCCTCTGGGCACATGGGACTGGGTGACACTAACAACAGAAGAGGGTAGGGTTGAGAAAGCTGGAGAAAAATGCAGCTGGAACCAAGCTGGAGTACTGGATTTTGCCAGGCCTGATGCCCTCCCCACTTTTGGATTCACTGAGGATTCCCAGGGCCTTCTTTTTGGTTTTTTGGACTTGCATCCTATATAATGACACCTGCTTAAAATCCTTTAGCCACTTCCCCATTCTTCCCCAGCCCAGGTCCATGATAGATCTGAGCCCCTGCCAAGTCTCTAGTTTGTCAATCTCCAACTCACATCCGATCCCCTACTCTCAGCATATACCACATTCTCCTGTACCTCTAGGCCTGTCCACAGGGCTGTCTGTTCCTTCTGTTTGGTTACCCCTTCCCTTCTTCTTATGGCCAACTGCTGCCCATCTTTAAAGATCCTCTTAACCATTATCTCTCTGGCATCTTCCTGGACCCTTCCTCCTCTGTGGGAATATAACCCACCTCCTTTACTAGACCCTAAGCTTCTTGAGTGAGGGGACCACATCTCATTTTTCTTTGGCGCCTCAGGGTCCAGCAGGTTCCTAGCACAGAGTACAGTGTCTGTTGGAAAGGATGCATATTTTTAAGATTTTATTTTTAAGTAATCTCTACAATCAATGTGGGGCTTGAATTCACAACCCTGAGATCAAGAGTCACATGCTCCACGGATTGAGCCAGCCAGGTGCCCCAAAGGATGGGTCTATTTAACCAATGTGAATCCCAGTATACGCAGGGAATGGGTCTCATTAGAGATTTTCCTCCTAATCCAGAAGGAGGCAATGCACTAGGGAGGGGTGCCATAAATTCTTGCTAATTTAAGCCGTATTTGCTTTCTAACACAAAGCAAGACTTTTGACGTAAAGGAGTGGCTTTTAAGGGTGGAATTTCAGAGGATGGGGAGAGGGAGGCTTTTTCTGGGTGGGATTGCTACCAGCCACTCTTCTAAATAACTGTGCATGTGAGTGCACTTGTCCTCTGCTCACATGCTTGGATAGCAGTGGCTGCTGGGAACCCCTGTCCACCCCTCCCACTTACTTGATACTCAGTCAGGTAGTCCTGTTCCATGAGGGCCAGCTGGTCCTTGAGCGTCTTCAATTTCCCCATCTCACAAGCAAAGTCCTTCTTGTCCCGTTTCCACATGGCATCCTTCAAGAACCTGGTGCCAAGGTAGGGGTGTGTGTCATCCTGATGACTGAGCTTTAGCCAAGGCTGGGAAGACTGGCTGCTGAAGGCCTGATATGGGTGAGAGGAGCCACCAGAGACACATTCCTCCACTGCTCAAGGCCCCTCTGACTAACTACTGTCATTTGAGGTGAGAGAGGAAAGTGACTGATGGTCTGATCACCACCCTCCTGCTGAGGACCCAGGGCCTCTGGAGAAGGAAGGGTAATGCTAAACCCAAAGGAGTGAGGCCCTGCGGAAAGCCCTGGGAATAATATCCTGGGCAGGAGTCTCCTCAGCAGACTTCTCTCCCAGCCCGGACCCCCCCTCTCAAAAGTTCTTAGGTGAGGGCCCCAGGGGAAGGGCGGCAGGCTGTGGGTGGTTCTCAGTCTCTCACCTGGCACAGTCGCGGTGATTCCATATTTTGCAGTAGTCGATGGGTTTGCAGCCCATGGCATCTCGGGCATGGACATCGGCCCCATTTTGCACCAGGACCTTCACACATTTCAGCAGGCCCTGGCAGGCCGCCAGGTGGAGGGGTGTGGAGCCATTGCACGTCTGACTGTAGAGGGCCCCACCAGGGGGGAAGAGGGCAGAGAGGAGGGACAAAGGGCATCTGCCCATCAGAGAGGTGGGCAAACTGGCTTCCAGACTTGCTCTGCCACTAGCCCACTGGGTGACTCTGGCACATCCCTTCTCCTCCCTAAGCTTCAGTTTCCTCAACTGTGGAAGGAGGGTTTGGACTAAGTGAATGATAAAAGTCTGATTATACGGAAATGCAACTGTTAAGAACTGCTGGAAGAAGAGCTGGGTTGGCTGGAGCTTAGAGGCACTAACCTTACTGGTTCATAAGTCAGTCAGCCCTCCTGTACCTACCCCTGCCTGGCCATGACGCACAAGGCCTGAATGACCTGAGCCCTGCCTCCACCTCAGCCTCATCTTCTGACCTTGCCCCACTCTTTGCCAACATGTGATCTTTGCACATCATATTCCCTCTGCCTGGGACACTTTTCCCTGGTTCTTTGCATGGCTGGCTTGCTCCCAGTTTTGCAATTTAAATGTCATGTCCTTAGAGGTGACTTCCCCTTCCAAGATGGATCCTCTCCCTGCCTCTTTTACTCACCACCTCATCACCCTGTTTATTTCTTGTAACCACTCACTACATTGTCATTTTGATCATTTATTACTTAACTTCCTGTCTGCTCCTGCACTAGTATATCAGCTTCATAAGAGCAGGGACCGTTTCTATGTCTTCACTGCTCTATTCCTCAACTCTGGCTTGGCGCTCTGTGTATACAAATGAGTGCAGTCCCTCATATGCCATCCATGCCCTTTTCATGTACTTCCTCCATTACCACAATAGTCTCATGTCATCCTCTCAAATTTCAGTTGAAAACACTGAGGAAATAGTTCCCAAACTTTGCTGCAAATTAGAAATACTTGGGGATATTTTAGGCTTTCCAAGGCCCAGACCACACCCCATACCAATTTCAACCTTTGATTGAAACCACAGGCACTGGTATTTGTGAAGCTCCACAGGTGACTCTAGTGTACTGACAAGCTGGGGAACCAGAGCACTGAGGCTAAGGGTCAAGTGGCTTCCCTGAGGTCTTTCCGTTTGCTAGCAGATGGCAAAGCTGGGATGTGAACTAGGCCTGTCCTCTCCCAGAGCCTGATCTCCTTACCACACTATGTGGGCTCGTTGGCTGCATTATGTGGGACCCAATCCTTGTCACCCCATAGCCCTCTCCCTGTCCTGCATGGATCTGCCTACCTGGAAGTGGGGTTCCTATCTGCCCACGCTCCAAGACACTTTCTGGACACAGGCTGGACTCACGTGTTGAGGGCCGCCCCTTGCTTAAGCAGGTAGTGAATGCAGGGGAGGATCATGGTCTTGTTGTCCTTGTGGATGGCCAGGTGCAGGGGTGTCTGGCCATTGTTGGTGGGCAGGTCCACCGGAAACTTGTACTCCTCTACCAAGACCTTCAGGCATGCAAGGTTGCCACTCTGGGCTGCGAAGTGGATGGCAGTGAAACCCTGTGGAGACCAGAGGAGGACAGGAGAAGACTGAGCAGGGCTCACAACCTATCCTAGAGAGCAATTCCTTAGGATTACCCATCCCTCTTCCCTGACCCCCAGGGATCCCTTGCTCACACTCCTTTCCCACCCCCCAGCCCCATATGTGCGCACCCTTGCTGGCTGCCCCCAAATGGCTCTCCCACAGTAGCAAGGTGAATTAGGACAATCTACACAGAAAAGGACATCTGCGGATGCTGCATAGGCACATCTTTGCCAGGGAACAAGTATGTCAGGAGATTTTTGTGAGTGCAGAGGACTTCAGGTCTTGCCCCCAAGCTCCAAGGCCTCACCTTGTCATCTGCCGGGATTTCCTCACGGTGCCGACTCAGACAGAACCGCAACCATTCCAGGTTGCCCAGCGCCGCCGCGTACAACTCGTAGTAGCTCCCTATGGCCCTCTTGTCCCACTCATCCGGGTTAGAGTTGTAGCGCAAGTGGAGGGTTGGAAGCGAGGAGGTGAGTGAGAAAGCGGAGTCCCGGTCTGGGCCGGAGGCCCTGCAGAGGGGACGTGCGTGACGGCAAGGGCTGTCACTGAGCACCGGGGTGTTTCTGGAGGCCAGGCCAGGGTTCGCTGGTCAGCAGGGCAATGAGGAAGCCACTGTCCCCGGGCACCTCTCCGGAGGCAAGCCCGGACCCCAGCCCGGCTCTCGGGCTCCTAGGGCTCCTGCACAAGGCCCCCACCCCAATTGGGTCCTGCCCCTCCTGGGAGGCCCTGCAGCCCGGGACCACCTCATCCCCGGCTCACCTGGGCTGCTTGAGCGACGAACCACCCCAGGAGACCTTGTGGGAGAATTTCTCCGCTGGCGGCATGGCGACACTTGTTTGCGGGGACTGCCCCCGCCCGCGCCACCCTCCCGAGGGTGTTCGAACTTGCGCTCTGGGCAGCGCCGCTCCTCCGAGGAGCCGCGCCACCTCGCGGCTTAGTAACCGCCGGCTCCCGGGCGGCGAAGACCCGTTAGCGTCCCTGGCTATCTCGGCCGGGCAGGCCGTCTTCAGGAGATCCTGCCGCGGGATCCCCGCCGCCCTGCGCGCCTTGGAAACAGCATCAACCACACACAAACCAGAAGACACAGAGGTTTTGTTTCTGATTATAAAATTAATACGTGCTGATTGTAAAAACAGAGAAAAAGATGACGAGAAAATCAGAATCCAGCCACCCACAGAAACCACAGTCTGTTACGATACGTATGTACATATCATATAGATATTTTTTGGACTTCTTTTCGTTTAGCGTTTTATCATGAACTGACCCCCACTGTCATGCCACGTACTAAACGTACATTATGACGCAACCGCAACCCAGCATCATAATGGACATGCTATCATTTCGCATGTGCGTTGGAAAACAAAATGATTCATCTTGGTTGTTTCCTTAGGATGGATTCCTGGAAGTAGAATTACTAGGTAAAAAGGAATGAACATTCTTAAAGGGTTGGTATGTGTTTCCAAACTGCCCGCCGGCAAGGTTTCATATTCATTTACACTTCATTTTTTTTTTTAATGTTTATTTGTTTTTGAGAGGGAGAGCACACACGTGCATGAGCATGAATAGGGGAGGGGCAGAGGGAGAGGGAGACACAGAATCTGAAGCAGGCTCCAGGCTCCAAGCTGTCAGCACAGAGTCGGACCCAGGCTGGAACCCACACCAGCCCCCACGCAAGAGACCTGAGCCGAGATCACTTAACCAACTGAGACTCGCAGGCCCCCCTTCATTTATACTTCTACCTGCAGTCAAGCAGGTTCACTGCACATCACCTGTGTGACTTTGGATGAGTTACTTGACCTCTGTGTCTTAGTTTCTGCACTGGCAAAATGGGAATAATACTACCTACCAAACAAGGAGGGAGGGAATTGGAGCAGTGAGACTGGGCCAGCTACCTATGAATTTGCTATTATTAAAAGCACATACTTGAACCATCATCACCAGCCCTGAATAGTATGACTTTAAATAAACATTTGTTAATTTGGTAGTGGGAATGTTCTTATTTGACTTCCTGATTACTACCAAGAGTTAAATAATCATCAGTGTTTTTCTCTTCTGGGAATCATCTGTTTATTCACATTGTTCTTTGAGGGTCCTAAAAGTGTTTCTTACTGATTTGTAAAACCTATTAACATAGTAACCCTTTATACATATTTTGCTGTCAATGTTTTCCTCAGTTTGCCTTTTTAAGTTTTTATAATACATGGCAGTCAGGCCATCAGTGTTGCTTGAGTCACTGTTGAGTGTTACTGAACCATATCCACATTCCATCCCTTCTCAGGGGAGAATGACCCCAAGCTTATCAGACGTTTACTGAGGCCCCAGGGTCAAATGTAGATATACCCGACCATACCACCCACTTCTGACTACCTTCTCCCCTCTGTGCCACATCATTCCTGGTATTTCCCCCAGAGAAATCTAAGAAGGGGGGTGCAGTTTCTCCCAAGACCACAGAGACCTACAGGGAGGGACAAAAATGCAGATTCTCCACCCTGAAGCAGCTCTCCCTCATTCCAGGGAAACCTCTTCTGGTAGCCCACTTGCCTTCCCAACCCCAGTGGTCCAAAGGCATCAGCACCCCTCCTATGCACCTTAAAAGCCAGCAAATTCTACTGGATACCTTCCCCAGGTGGGGCCTTAACAACTGGCTTCTAATGAACAAATTAAGATAAAGTGACAATGCGTTGCAGGGACAAAGCTTGAGGAGGTCCTGGCAGTTGGGGGATTCTGTGGACTGTTGTTTCTGGGGTGCTAGGATCCTAAGAATGACAGCAAGCCCTATGTATGTGTTGGGGTTAGAGAGTGTGTCAACCTTAATTATCCTTCCGTGGGTTATCTTGCAGTCTCTATACCAGTGGTTGCCATCTGGCTGTACCTGGGGGGAAAATATTGATGCAGAGGACTTCTGCCTACAGATTCGTATTAATTGATCTGGTTTGGAGCCTGGGCCTTGGTATTTTGCAAAGTTCTCTAGGTGATTCTCAAGTGCTTGATACAGGCTTAACAACCTTTTGTTCTTGCCCAGTGCAGGGACTCCAGGCAGAGGGATGGAGCGTGGGAGTGGGCGGGGTGTGGACCGTGAGCACTCAGGCGGTTGGTTGGGTGTGTGGAACTCGAGGCGGGCGTAGAACGGGTGTAGCAGGGGTCCCAGGACACAGTCTGGGGTCTGACTGTGGGCAGGGCTAGAGCGCTGTGTCTGACGCGGGGTCCTGCGGCGCCCCCTCGCGGGAGTAGAACTCATCCAACACGCTCTGCGGGATGCGCTTCAGCATCTCCTTGGGGAAGATGCGCAACAGCTTCCAGCCCAGGTCCAAGGACTCAAACACGGAGCGGTTCTCGTAGGGACCTAGGGACAGAGTAGGAGTGTGTGCATGTGCGTGCGTGCGTGCATACGTAGCCATGTAAGGGAGTTACTGCCTGACCACCCCCAATGCGCCTCACCCTGGTTGATGAAGTTCTTCTCGAACTTCTGCAGGAATTCCAGGTAGAGCAGGTCCTCGGAAGTGAGCGCCTCCTCCCCCACCACCGCCTTCATGGCCTGCACATCCTTCCCGATGGCATAGCAAGCATACTGGGTGAAGGGGGGAGAGATGGTCCATCGGTCACCGCAAGCATATCACAGAAGTCCAATGGCCCCCAATTTGGCTGTGTGGGGACCCCAAAGGGGGAGGGATTTTGCCAGAGAAAAGCTCGTGGTCCGGGTACCGGCACAAACCTCCAGCTTCTGAAACTAACTTACCCGCCAGCCCCTGGGCCCTCTCCTTCTTACCAGTTGGTTGGAGACATCTCCATGGTCCTTTCTCGTCATGCCCTCCCCAATGGCGGACTTCATTAGCCTCGACAGGGAAGGGAGCACATTGATGGGGGGATAGATCTGGGGGAGCAAAGGAAGCGAGTGGCAGAAGGCAGGGTCCAAACTTTCCTTTCCTTCCTACCCTTACTTGTCTCTCCTCCCCCTGAGAATCTTAAGAGACTGGTCCTCACTCATCTGACAGAGAGGTGGGCTGCTCATACCTTGCCCTCCTTTATGGCCCACAAATTCTAGGGCTTGGGATGCAGGTGTCTATAGGTGTGCTCCTGGACAGGAGGGTGGAGGGCAGAGATGACATGACATTAGGTAATGAAAGTCACTACTTAAAAACTTTTGGTTATTTGGACAAAAACCAGGTTAAAGCTTCCTAGTTAATAGCTGCAAAGAAGGAACCTACTAAGCAAAGAGGAAAAAGTCACAGGGGTTGCCTTTAACCTCAGATGGGACAGACACATTTTCTCACCTGTTAGCACATTATTCACCATCTACTTGTGTCAGTTACCCATTGTTTTGTTCACCAAAGCAAATTACCAGAAAGGAAAGAGAAGTGGTATTCATTTAGTATCTACTATCTGCTGGATGCTTTCTACATGCCACCACGCACTCCACTGTGTGATAAATACTATTATTTCTATTTTATAGGTAAGGAAGCCTAGGATCAGAAAGATTATTTTCTCAAGGTTCCAGTCAGGTAGGCTGGATTCTAGCCAGACTTGTCTTGTGTCTGTGAACCACACAGTCTTCCCGGGTCATCTCCTCTTTGGAGTTAGCCTTGCCTGGCCCCTCCTAATTCACAGAGAAATCAAGCATGGCAGGTGATGGGACATCAGACAGCCAGTGTCTCTGGGGGTGGTGAGGAGAGCACTAGGTGGGTAGGGAGGGGACAGTACCTGTCTGTTATGAAGCTGTCTATCCACGTAGATCTGTCCCTCTGTGATGAAGCCCGTCAGGTCTGGGATTGGGTGGGTGATATCTGCAAATAAATGCACTGGTCTCAGTGTAGACATGGCCCACATCTCCACCCAGTCAGGGCCACATGGGTTCTATTCCTCTCATGGGAGTGATGGGGTATGTGGAGGCGAGGAAAAGACAGTGAACTCCTTGATGGATGAACAGAGCTACTGCACATCTATGCAAAAAACCGTGAGCCCTTTAAGCATCCCAGTGGGAAAGGAGGGCAGTACGGCTGCAGAGGGTATTGGGCAGTGAAGAGGCTCACCATCATTGGGCATGGTGAGGATGGGGATCTGAGTGATGGATCCTCCCCGGCCTTCCACACGGCCTGCCCGCTCATAGATGGTGGCCAGGTCTGTGTACATGTATCCTGGGAAACCTCGGCGCCCGGGCACCTCCTCTCTGGCAGCGGAGACCTGCGATATCAGTGTCACTGGGGTAAGGAAGGGGGCAAGAGGCTAATACAAGGAAGGGCGAGTGGGAGGTTCAGTGACTATGAGAAATGGAATAGGGGCAAGCCTGGGTGGGAGAGCTTTGGGGTGTAGGGACCAGGGAGAGGCAGGCGTGACCCTGACACCCTTCACCAGCTGCCTCACCTCCCGCAAGGCCTCTGCGTAGGAACTCATGTCGGTCAGTATGACCAGCACGTGCTTCTCACACTGGTAGGCGAGAAATTCAGCAGTGGTCAGTGCCAGGCGTGGGGTGATGATCCGCTCGATCCTGGAGGTACAGCCAGTGTTTAGAGAGCTCAGAGGTCCATTTAGCCCCAGTGCTGAGTGGAAAGGGAACCGTGCATAGCAGCAGAGGAGTGGACAAGATGAGCCTCCGCTCCCAGCCCCCAGGTCACGGCTATGGTTCTTGGGGGTGGACAGTCCGCCGATCCTGACACTCCTCCTTCCTGTTCAAGGTAGGAAGGGGTAGGGAGCCTGGGACAGGCAGAGAGTTGAGTGAGAGTGGGACAGGCAGGGCCGGGAGTGTCTGGCAAGGGTGACAGCACCCTGTCCCTGTGGGCCCAAAAGTTAGGGGCTCTGGCCCATCAGAGCGAGGCAGGGACAGGGCTCCTGCTGTAGCTCTCTCTTCCCCAGCCTCCCCTGCCCCCTCATCCCCCTGCACTTGGCTCAGCTGGGGCACCCTCTGGATTCTTTCTGTAAGGTTCCCCTCACTACTCCAGAGCACACTTAGTGGGCATGCTCTGTACACTTGCCCTGCCCCCTTGGCAGCCCCCTTCCACTTGGAGCTCTCCTGAATCCCTTCCTCTGGCTCCAGGTGCCTTCAATCCTCAAGCTCTGAGCCTGTGGGCCTTTCCTCTGGTGACATCATCCCGGCCTCCAGAATTCTGTTACTTACTTTTAGGAATACCTTCAGTACCCAGGACAGCTTATTAGATGTTTTTTCTTCATCCACCTGACCTACTGATTTAAACTCACATTTCCTAAACTTTAAAAATAGCAGTTTTTCCAGATGAATAAACAAACAAAAAAGCAGAATCAGACCTATACACACAGAGAATAAACGAATGGTTGCTAGAGGGTAGGGGTGGGGAGATGGGTGAAATGGGTGAAGGGGAGTGGGAGATCCAGGCTTCCAGTTATGGAATGAATAAGTCACAGGGATGAAAGGCACAGCGGAGGGAATATAGTCAATGGTATGGTAATGATGTTGCTTGGGGACAGATGGCAGCTACACTTGTGAGCACAGCATACCCTATAGAGAAATTCAGTCACAATGTTGCACACCTAAAACTAACGTGACAGTATATGTCAACTATACTCAAATAAAAAAAATTAACAAATAGCAGTTTTTGCAAACAAAGCGTTTAAGGAAATCTGTCTATAGTGGGGACTTTGGTGGTGGTGCAAGGATGGGGAGCCCTGACTTGGGACAGTGGCTGGATGCAGACTATAGGAAGGACAGAGGACTGCAGGTGGCAGGCAGGGTTGTGGGCTGTCCCTACCCCTTACCGAGCCTCAGTTTTCCCCTCTGCACAACCAGGGGTTGGGCCAATGGCTGTGGTTCTGGGATACTTCTGAGCCCTGGTACTCTGGATTTTGGGAGGGGATGGGGACTGCTGCCTGAAGGCAGTCTGGGTACCAGGGGATGGCTCACGTGGGGTCGTTGGCCAAGTTCAGGAAGAGGCAGACGTTCCCCATGGTACCGTTCTGCTCGAAGTCGGACTTGAAGAACCTGGCTGTCTCCATGTTCACCTGGACACACAGCAGGGAGGGCTGGAGAGGGGTCCCTGCAGCCTAAGGGCAGGGGCCCTGGCCCCTCCCATCTCTTCTCAGTAAAGCCTGTTGACTGACTGGCTAACGGTTCCTGGGATGACCCTGTACTTGAGAAGGCAGGGGCTGGGTTGCTCTCATCTTTGGGATCTCATCAGGTTCCCAAAGAGTTCAGATTTCTTCAGGTTGAGCTCTTCTCAGTGCCATCCCAACCCCTTACTTAGCCAGCTGCTCCCCTGCTAAAACCCTCCTCTGGCCCTCTGAGGGCCCCATCATATCCCCTCTCTGAAGGTGTCTTGTCTCCCCAAATTCCCTGACTTCTCCCTCCTCCAGGTCATCCTGGGCTCATCTTATAGCTGCCATGTCCTTTGGGATGGCTTGAGGGACACACTGTCCTAGTCACTGAGCCCACCTTCAGTCATGCTTTTGCCTCTCCCACCAGGCAGGCCTGGACTCTGACAGCTTCTCAGGGAGAAGAATTATGCCTCCCTCATCAGATCAGACAGAGCCAGGGTCCAAGGGAGACAAGGCTGCCAGAACTTGCCAATCTGCCCAGTTCCTCTTACCCCCATGGCTGCAAAGACAATGGCAAAGTTGTCATCGTGATAATCCAGCACAGCCTTGGACTTCTTCACCAGCCCAGCCTGGCGGCAGATCTGGGCGGCAATCTGGGGTGGAGTGGATTGGGAGGACGAACATCAGAACCAGAGCCCAGACCCAGAGTCCAGCCCACTCAGCACCACTGAGGATGATGGATGGAGCAATTTCCAATCCATCCTCCTGCCAAGGCCTTTGGCAGGAGGGATCCCAGGGCAGAAAGGCGAAAGGGCTGCCCCAGGCCCCACAGCCTTTCCCAGGGTGGAGGCTTGAAGACCTGCTTGGGGACAATGAGGAGGCCTATGCAGCTCCAAGTCCATGAACTGCCAAAGGACAACTTCCAGTCTAGATGACGAAGACCCCTGCTTGGCTGGTCCCTGACTGCTTGACACAGGAGACCGTCCTCACTGGCCCACCAGCCCTGGCCTCTGCCTCATCCCTTCCTCTTGGTCATGTCCGCAGGACCCCGCAGGCCTCACCTCATTGTGGGGGAGCCCGGCTGCTGAGAAGATAGGGATCTTCTGACCACGGGCAATGCTATTCATGACATCGATGGGAGAGATGCCCGTCTGAATCATCTCCTCAGGGTAGATGCGGTCATGGGGGTTGATGGGCTGGCCTGGGAGAGGACGATCATGGACCCATGCTCAAGGGCTCAAGTCCCTCCCTGCCCTCCCCCAACCCTGCTCCAGACTCCAGAGCAGCACTATTTGACAGAATTTTCTGTGGTGATGAAAATGTGCTCTAACTACACTGCCCAGTTACACTAGCCCTAGCCACATGTGGCATTGGGTGCATGAGATGTGGTTTTGAAATGAAAGTTGATTCCATTTGAATTAATTCGTATTTAAATAGCCACAGTTCAGTACTCCCTTGGATAGCACTACCTGGCACATTGGAAGCAGCAGGCAGGTGGGAGGAGTCCAGGCTGAGCAGATGTTTTGTGGGGCACGAAGGAACTGAGGATGACCTGGGGAGCTGTCTGAGTGGATGTGTTTGCTCCGCTCTGCGTCTGACTTGCTGAGTGGTTTGGGGCCAGCCACAGACCTCTGTGGGCCTCCATCTTGTCCTCAGAACTGACAGGATTGGAGGACTCAGGATGGCCTCCCACCGGGAAGGGGCTGTGTTTGCTTCTGCAAGCCACCCCAGGCAGCTCTGAGGGATGGGGACAGGGAACTGGAAGGCAGGAGAGTGATGGTCCTGGGGCACACATAGAACTTTGCACATGATGATGGCATTTAAAGGAACTGGATATGAAGGGCTTACAGCAGTATCTCAGGCTCTGTGGCAGATTTG
Source organism: Leopardus geoffroyi (assembly GCF_018350155.1). NCBI lineage: Eukaryota > Metazoa > Chordata > Mammalia > Carnivora > Felidae > Leopardus > Leopardus geoffroyi. Next base: position 87,829,840 of record NC_059336.1, on the reverse strand, counting down.
GGGACAGACAGGCCTCTACAGTGCTCAGAGCACACCTGATCTGCCTGGTAGTCTGACCAGCCTTTGGAGGTGAGCCCTGGCCAATTGCCCCTGGCCTGTGTCTGGGGCAGAAATTCCAAGGGCAACATGGCAAAGGTGATGGCTAGGGGTGGGGAAGGTGGATGGAAGCTGGGTCCTGAAAGCTGTCCAGAGCCTCTCTGGTCACTCACCATTGATGTCCAGGAAGTCCTCTGCCATGACCACTGGCCCCTTGTCAATGGGCTTACCGGAGCCATTGAAAACCCGACCTGAGGGTGGGGGAGGATGTTGGGAGATGCTTAGGGCCAGCCCCACGTCTCCCTCACTGCTGCTCACCATCCACACCACCACTGGCTCCCACCTGCCTGTTACATGTCCCTCTCCCCTCAACCCTCCGTTATCCCCAGAGAGCTGGCTACCGTGACTGTTTCCTTGGGGATCTTCCCTCCTTGCCTGGAAATCTTTACAGCAGAGGCCTTGGCCCAGGAAATGACTCTAATGGAGGGTTTTAGGGCTGGAAAGAGGAGAGGTCCAGGTATGGCAGCTCTTGGTAGAAAGTTGGAGGATGTGCACTCTGTTTCAGCCTAACCACAAATAGATGGTTACCTACTGTGCCTCCAGTTTATTGAAACTGCCTTCCTCATTTACTGGACATCTGCTGCATGTCCAGCCCTGAGCTGGAGCTGGGGGTCAAAGAGAGGACAAAACCTCTGACCTGTATGAACTCACAGGGAGGCAGACATGCAAAGAGTCAATGGCTATGCAGTGCTAAGTGTGTGGTTAGGGAAGCTAGGCTGGGAGGACACAGGAGCTCCCCATCCCACCTCACCCCCACCCTTACCTAGCATGTCCTCTGACACTGGAGTCCGTAGGATGTCCCCTGTGAATTCGCAGGTGGTCTTCTGGGCATCGATCCCAGAGGTTCCTTCAAACACCTATGGGACAAGAGGTTACTCTAATAAGGGGCTTGCTGGGGACAATGGGGCCTTCCATTCTATGCTCCCTTGGAACCCAGCTCTAGGCAAGACACTCTGGGAAAATAGGACTTTTTTTTTGCCTTCAGAGCTTATAAGATAGTCAGGAACTTTGGGTCTGTTCATTTATTCAGCCAACATGGCACTGACACCACTTACCTGAACAATTGCCTTGGTCCCTGACACCTCAAGCACCTGCCCGCTTCTCTGAGTCCCATCAGGGAGGGTGAAGTTGACAATCTCAGCGTACTGGGCAAACTAGCAGGAGAGGAGAGCAGACATGAGACCAGAGCAATGGTGAGACCAGAGGTGAGGTCCCTGTCTCCTCCCATCTCTCCCTGACCCTGTCTCAAGCTTCTATCTCCCCTCTTGGAAGTGAGCTTGAGGGGCTGGGAAGTGCAACGTTTGAATTCTGTTTGGGAGTCAGTGTACCTGGACGGGTAGGGGTGTCAACTTTAGAGTTGGGAGACCAGGGTTAAAATTGAAGCTCTGATGCTTAGAAGCTGTGTGACCTTGTGGAAGTTCCTTATTGTCTCTGAGCCTCATCTTTCAAATGGGGATGATAATAATACCTACTTCAAAGAGCTTGTATGGAGAGAAAGTGATATGTGTAAAGTCATTAGCTGGTGCCCGGCACCTTGTAACAGCTCTGTAAAATGTAGTAGTTATTATGGCTGTTCAGGTCCCGTGGACAGTTGTTTCTGCCCCTGGGGACTAATGGTGAAAACACTGGCACAGTGCTCTCCTGGGCTGCCAGGTGTCCCCTTGTGCCAGTGGCAGTCTTTCCCTAGCTATGGGGCTGGGGTTGATTCACATGTCACCCTCACAGGGTTCAGGAATAAAAAGAATCAGGCAATCACTTCTCTTTTGGCTATGATCAAGTGTAGTATCTTTTCTTGTCAGTTTAAAAAGAACCAGGCTAATATCTAGAATATATAAAGAACTCTTACAACTCAAAAGTAAAAATACAAATACCCTACCTTAAAAAATGGGCAAAGGATCTAAATACATATTTCTCTGAAGAAGATATGCAAACAACCAGTAAGCACATAAGCACATGTTGATGCTCAACGTCATTAGCCACTAAAGAAATGCAGACCAATGAGATGCCACTTCACACTCACGAATGTGGCTATAATAAAAAAGACAGATGATCATGAGTGTTGTTGAGGGTGTGGAGAATTTGGAACCCTTGGACACTGCTGGTGGGAATGTAAAATGGTGCCACCACTTTGGAACACAGTCTAGCACTTCCTCGAAAGGTTAAATACAGAGATACTGGATGAGCCAGCAATTACACTCCCAGGTATTAAACCCAAGAGGAATGAAAACACATGACCACACAGAAACTTGTGTATGAAAGCATGTAAGTGTTCATAATCAAGTAGCCTCATTATTCATAATAGCCCTAAAGTGAAAACAACCCAAATGTCCACAAACTGATGAATGGTTAAACAAAAGATGGTGTATCTGTAGCATGGAATATTATCCGGCCTTAAAAAGGAATGAAATATGATAATATGCTGCAACATAGATGAGCCTCGAAACATGCTAAGAGAAGCCAGACACAACAGGCCACGTCTCATATGATTCCATTGAAATGAAGTGTCTGAAATAGCCAAATCCATGAAGATAGAAAGATTAGGGGTTGCTGGGGGCTGGACGGAGAGAGGATTGGGGGTGATGACTAACAGGTACAAGTGTTCTTTTGGAGGAGATGAAAATGTTCTGGAATCAAGTGGTCGTGATCGTTGCATAACTCTGTGTATATACGAAAAGCCACTGAACTGTGCGCTTTAAAAGAATGAAGGTTATGATATGTGAATTATAATTTAATTAAAAAATGATTAGGCTGTCCCTCCAGGACCATAGGCAGCAGGTCGGGCAGGTGGAGGTCTGCCCCAAGGGAATCCTGAGCTCTGCAGTCTGCACATGCTCAGGAAACCAGGTTCCTGGTCTTTCCCCACATCTAGAAGAGGCTGTGAGCTGGGCCAAGGAGTCTGGGCTGAGAGAGCAGACCCTCCCCACTGACACTGGCTGTCAGCACCAAGAGAGCTAAGCCCTGTACCTGTACTTGCACTTTCTTTCTGGGGAGGCACCAGAGAGAATGCATAGCATCCTTCAGGCTCCCTCACCTTGCTTCCCAGGTGGTTGATTTACTTCAGGGAGTAAGTCATAATCATAATCTTTTTTTTTAAGTTTATTTATTTATTTTGAGAAAGAGAGAGAGAGAGAGAGAGAGAGAACTAGCACAAGTGGGACAGGGGCAGAGAGAGAGAGAATATCCCAAGCAGGCTCCGCACTGTCAGTGCAGAGCCAGATGTGGGGGCTTGAACTCATGAACCACGAGATCATGACCTGAGCAGAAATCAGATGCTTAACCAACTGAGCCACCCAGGCACCCCCATAATCGTAATTTGATAAAGATAAATGATAAAAATATGATATTTTTTTTATCCCCACTCCCCACAGTGTTCCTAGAAGTTAATGTACTCCTCTAAATAACTCCTTTGGATATCAGAGGAAATAAAAACTTAAATGATAAATGAAATAGAAAAGAATGAAAAAGGGTATCACTTCATGTCATGACCTATAGAATAAATCAAGCTGTATCATGTTTTCTGACCATAATCAGAATAAGTTTGAAATCAATAATAAAAAGATAGTTAGAAAAAACATGTATTTGGAAATTTAAATTTTTTTTTTTCAACGTTTATTTATTTTTGGGACAGAGAGAGACAGAGCATGAACGGGGGAGGGGCAGAGAGAGAGGGAGACACAGAATCGGAAACAGGCTCCAGGCTCTGAGCCATCAGCCCAGAGCCTGACGCGGGGCTCGAACTCACGGACCGCGAGATCGTGACCTGGCTGAAGTCGGACGCTTAACCGACTGCGCCACCCAGGCGCCCCTGGAAATTTAAACACCTAATATAGAGAATGTAGAATTAGAACATATTTTGTACTAATAATGAAAAACTATATATCAACATCTGTGATGCATTTAAGCTTTGAATGCTTACATTAAAAAAGAAAAAAAAATTGAGGAAGTTTAAGAGTATGCAACGTGAAAAGTTAGAAAAAAGAACAGCATTAAAACCCCCAATAAAGTAGGGTGGGGGGATGGGTGAAATAGGGAATGGGGATTAGGGAGGACACTTGTGATGAGCACCGGCTGAGGTACAGAATTGTTGAATCACTAGTTGTACACCTGAAACTAATATAACACTGTATGTTAACTAAATGGAATTAAAAGAAAATCCTTAAAAAAAAAACAATATAGTAAAAGAAATATTAGAAGGGCAGAAATCATTAATACAGAGAACAAATATATAACAAGGAAGATCAAAATCCAAAATGGTTCTTTGAAAAGCCTCATAAAATAGACATCTCTAGGGGCGCCTGGGTGGCTCAGTTGGTTAAGCGTCTGATTTCAGCTCAGGTCATGATCTCACAGTTTGTGGGTTCAAGCCCCACATCAGGCCCTGTGCTGACAGCTCAGAGCCTAGAGCCTGCTTCAGATTCTGTGTCTCCCTCTCTCTGCCCCTCCCTGGCTCATGCTCTCTCTCTCTCTCAAAAATAAATAAACATTAAAAAAAAAAAAAAAAACTAGACAAATCTCTAGCAACACTCATTAAGAAAAGGGTAAAGACATAAATAATTGTTGGAATAAAAAAGCCAAAACTAGCTATACTATACTGATAATATTAAAAAGTAACAAAAAGGAATTATAAACAACTTTATGCAATACAGTTTGGAACTTAGATGAAATGGATAAAGTCCCAAAAGAATACAACTCAAACCAAAACCAATCAAAAACTAAACAGAAAGCTGGAATAGTCCTACAATTTTTAAGATACTGCATAGGTAAAATCTTTCCACAAAGAAAACACCAGTCCCAGAGAGTTTTACATGTGAGTTCTGACAATCAAAGAACAAATAATTTGAAATTTACTTGAGCTCGTCAAAAGTAATGGATAACTGATACATGAATTCAGCAAAGTTGCAGGATACAAAATTAATGTACAAAAATCAGTTGCATTCTTATACACTAATAATGAAGCAATAGAAAGACAAATAAAGAAACTGATCCCATTCACAATTGCACCAAGAATCATAAAGTACATAGGAATAAACCTAACCAAAGATGTAAAAGATCTGTATGCTGAAAACTATAGAAAGCTTATGAAGGAAATTGAAGAAGATACAAAGAAATGGAAAAACATTCTGTGCTCATGGATTGGAAGAATAAATATTGTTAAAATGCCAATACTACCCAAAGCAATCTACACATTCAATGCAATCCCAGTCAAAATTGCACCAGCATTCTTCTCGAAGCTAGAACAAGCAATCCTAAAATTTGTATGGAGCCATAAAAGACCCCGAATAGCCAAAATAATATTGAAGAAGACCAAAGTGGGAGGCATCACAATCCCAGACTTTAGCCTCTACTACAAAGCTGCAATCATCAAGACAGCATGGTATTGGCACAAAAACAGACATGTAGACCAATGGAATAGAATGGAGGCTCCAGAATTAGACCCACAAATGTATGGCCAACTAATCTTTGACAAAACAGGAAAGAATATCCAATGGAAAAAAGACAGTTTCTTTAACAAATGGTGCTGGGGGAACTGGACAGCAACACGCAGAAGAATGAAACTAGACCACTTTCTTACACCATTCACAAAAATTAAAAATGGATGAAGGACCTAAATGTGAGACAGGAAACCATCAAACCCCTAGATGAGAAAGCAGGAAAAAACCTCTCTGATCTCAGCCTCAGCAATTTCTTACTTGACACATCTCCAAAGGCAAGGGAATTAAAAGCAAAAATGAACTATTGGGACCTCATGAAGATAAAAAGCTTCTGCACTACAAAGGAAACAATCAACAAAACTAAAAGGCAACTGACGGAATGGGAAAAGATATTTGCAAATGACATATCGGACAAAGGGCTAGTATCCAAAATCTATAAAGAACTCACCAAATTTCACACGTGAAAAACAAATGATCCAGTGAAGAAATGGGCAGAAGACATGAATAGACACTTCTCTAAAGAAGACATCCAGATGGCCAACAGGCACATGAAAAGATGCTCAACGTCACTCCTCATGAGGGAAATACAAATCAAAACCACACTGAGATACCACCTCACACCAGTCAGAGTGGCTAAAATGAACAAATCAGGAGACTATAGATGCTGGCAAGGATGTGGAGAAACGGGAACCTTCTTGCACTGTTGGTGGGAATGCAAACTGGTGCAGCCGCTCTGGAAAACAGTGTGGAGGTTCCTCAAAAAATTAAAAATAGATCTACTCTATGACCCAGCAATAGCACTGCTAGGAATTTACCCAAGGGATACAGGAGTGCTGATGCATAGGGGCACTTGTACCCCAATGTTTATAGCAGCACTGTCAACAATAGCTAAATTATGGAAAGAGCTTAAATGTCCTTTAACTGACAAATGGATAAAGAAGTTGTGGTTTATATATACAACGTAATACTACTTGGCAATGGGAAAGAATGAAATACGGCCTTTTGTAGCAACATGGATGGAACTGGAGAGTGTTATGCTAAGTGAAATAAGTCATACAGAGAAAGACAGATACCATATGTTTTCACTCTTATGTGGATCTTGATAAACTTAACAGAAGACCATGGGGAAGGGGAAGAGAAAAAAAAAGTTAGGGAGGGAGGCAAACCATAAGAGACTCTTAAAAACTGAGAATAAACTGAGGGTTGATGGGAGGGTGGGAGGGAGGGGAAAGTGGATGATGGACATCGAGGAGGGCACCTGTTGGGATGAGCACTGGGTGTTGTATAGAAACCAATTTGCCAATAAATTTCATATTAAAAAAAAAGACTAATGGAAAAGAGATGGTCTTTAATTAATTTATGGGGCAAGGATAACCTTGATACAAAATAATATAATTATGAGAAAATTATACACAATCTCACATATGAATATAGATGAAAAAGTTCTGAACAAAATACTTACAAATCAAATCCAGAAAAGTATAAAAAAGGTCAAGTTACAAACCAAATGATAAAAGAAAAATATTAAAAAACAAAAAATGAAGACAAATACACACACACATACACACAAAAATTAAAAAGACCACGTTGGAATTATTCTAGGAATTCAAGGTTAGTCTAATATTAGAAATCTAATAATGTAATTTACCTTATTAATGGATTGAAAAAATTTTTTAAAAACCTGTGATCATCTTAAAACATTCTAGAAAAAGCTTAAAAAAAAACTATCCCTGATTAAAAAATTTTGATGATTAGGGAATCATGATATCCATGATTAAAGAACAAAACTCTCTGAAAACAGAGAATAAAAGGGAAATTCCTTAACTCCAAAAAGCATCCACAAAACACTTACAGAAAATACCATATTCTGATATAATGTATAAAACATTCCCTTTAAAATTAGGAGCAAAACAATAATGCCTGCTATCATCATTCTATTCAGCATTACACTGGAAGAACTAGCCAAAATAATAAGAGGAACAGAAAATAAACATTAGAAGGAAACAAAACCTAAAATAGAGAACTCCCCCAACCCCAAATCCAGTAAAGATAGGACCCCCCAAAAACCCATAGACCAATTTCTCTTATGGATGCAGAGGTTATAAATAAACTATTAGCCAGTGAAATCAAATAGTGTATTAAATAAACAAACAAGTTTGACCAAATAGGATTTATTAAAATAATGCAAGCCTAGATCAATCAACTTGTGGCAATCTCAACATTTGACAATATAATTCATAATAGGGAGTTTGTATGTATGAATTATAAGAGAAACGCTACAGAATTATGTAAATAGAAACCACAGAGGCTTTTGATAAAATTTGGCAGCGTTTCTTATACAATCCTGTGTAGGACAGGAATGGAAGGCAACTCCTTGAACACTAGACTATTTACAAAACCAACTTCAATAAGCTTCTAAATGGTGAAATGTTAAATCCATTTTTATTTCTAATAAAATCAATAACACACAGAGATGTCTGTATCACCATTGTTACTTAATGTGTTTTGGAAATTGTAGTTTATACAATAAGACCAAAAAAGAAAAAAGAAAAAGTATACCAATAAACATAAATAGAAAATGCTTTATTTATTTATTTATTTATTTATTTATTTATTTATTTATTTATTTAAAGGTAGTGAGAGGAGATTGTATTCTTCAGAAATGTCAAAGAAAGTCTGTGAACATGTTCCAGATTACAGAAGGCTAAACAGACATGAGGAGGCTGGATCCCCTGCTGGAGGGGAAAAAATGCTATAAAAGACTTTATTAGGTCAGCTGATAAACTGGAATATAGATGTAGATTAGGTAAAAGTATCAGTGTAAATTTCAGATATTGATAATTACTGTTGTTATGTAAGAGAATATCCGTATTCTTTGGAAATAAATGCTGGAGTTTTGGGGGATGACTTACCCTTAAAAGACCTAGGAAAAAATTATGCACACACACATACACACACTCAGAGCAGAAGATACAACAAATGGAATAAAGTGTTAACAATTGGCCATATGCATGTTCCTTGCACTATTTTTATTTTTGCTACTTTTTATAAATTTGAAATTGCTTCAAAATCACAAGTAAAATTAAAGTCTGCCAATAGAAAAGCAGACACAATTCCCTTCATTTGCAGATGATACTGTATACCTAGAAAAACCCAAGAGGCTCTACTTAAAAAACAAAACAAAAAATGCCCAGAATTAATAAAAGAAGTTGGTTGTATACAAGATAAACATATAAAAACCCATCTCTTGTACCACTGTGTGTCACCTATACACCGATTTAAAAAAAAACAACAACAACTCTTTTTTTTTTTTCTATTCCAGCCATAAATGAAAGAGGAAATTAGGAAAAACATTCCATTCACAATAGGGCCCAAAGCCATACAATATCTGGAAAAAAATTTAACAGGAAAGGTACAAGAAAATAATAAAATCTTACTGAGGATATAAAGCAAGCCCTGAACAAATGGAGAACAATAGTGTTTTCCAAGACAGAATGACTTACTGTCATAAAAATATAAATCCTTTTCAAAAGCATAGAAATTAAATGCATTTCCAGCAAATTGCTGTTTCCTCTGAAACTTAATAAACATCTTAAAATTCATAAGTGTCTGAGAATATCCAAAAATAGTCAAAGTGGAGGATTTGATGTATCAGATATTAAAACGTGTTCTAAAACTGCTAAAGTCAAATGGTTAAGTGTTGGTGTGAAGCAGACAGAGAAGTGGGAGAGATTAGAGTCCAGAAACAGATCCCAGATTTTATGAAACTGTTATAGAACAAATGTGGTATATTACTTCATGGGGAAAACCAAAATCTGTTGACCAAAGGGTGCTAACGTAACTGGGTATCGACTTAGAAGATACCCACGTCATAAACACAAATACATTCAGGCATATAAAACCTTTAAATACAAAGCTAAAACAAACAGAAAACCAGAAGAGTTTTTCTTCTTTCCTTTTCTCAGCTTTCCGAGAAAAGCTGGATAAGAGAGATGTCTTTAAGCAAGGTATGGAATCCAGAAGCCATAAATGCAAAAATAGACATGTTTGATTGTACAAACATTTGAAATGTCTGCATGGCAAAATACCAAAAACAAACGTGAACAATAAAAAAGGAGCACCCACAGCTCAAAATGTACACCTCAGTATGTAGGAAGATTTCACAGAGGACAAAGTAAAATCCAAACTTATAAAAAGATCCTTAAATGTAAATAAAAACAGGAAGGTACTAGTTTTCATCAATTAGATAGACAACATTCCAGGAGAGAACATATTCAGGGCTGGCAAGGATGCTGGAGGGTGGGTCCTTTAACACACAGTTGACTGGAATGTGAATCACCACAACCTTGCCGGGCTAGCAATGTTGCCCCAAATCATCAATATCTATTTGAAATCTATTTTAAAATCAATATACACTTTGAACCAGCAACTTCATTCCGGAGGATCTATCTTATAGCAATAAAGGCACTAGTGTAAAGGGGCTCTATTTTGCTGTACCATTTGCAATAGCAAAGCCTGGTAACACACTGAATGTCTATCAATAATGGAACAATTAAAAAAATGGAACCATTGAATAAACCACAGTACATCCATGCTATCGCCTACTATGTTGCTCTTGAGAAGAATGAATAAAATGGGCAACTACTGACATGGAGGGAATCCTTGATATGTTTTAAGAGACTAACACCAATGTAAACCTCTAACATACTATCTATTTGCCCCTTTACAGCAGGATCTTTATAGTGGCTGTCTCAAGAGGCTGGGAGGAAGAAGGTTAGGGACAAATAGTTAACTTTGCATGTCTTTTGTTTCACTAGTAATAAGGAGCATTTTATTTTATTTTATTATTATTATTTTTTTTTGGTAATTAAAATGTGGTAAAAATTTGGGATGTTCAAGTACAGTGCGACTGGTTACCACCATCATTACTATCACTAAATGCCCGCTCTACCCAAAATAGTGACCTTAAGTGTCTGGGAGGAGGGGCTTATGACTCAATTTCCCAGTGGGGTGTGACAGGGTGGGGGGTATTCCCTCACTGCATCCCTGCGAGGGAGGCGGGGGGGGGGGGCGTCAAACCTGAGACAGGAGGGTTTGCAGTTCTGACAAGTCACTGGAGGAAGCTCCAGCTTGGGTCCCTCCTTGTCCTGTGAAAAGGATGCCAGGAAGGCGACCTCCGTTTCCCCCTAAACCAGCCCCTCTGAGTGGGGTTGCTGAGAGAGCTGGGCTCCCCCCAGGAGGAATGCGCTGAGGTCGGCGGGGCAGCTCACGTCTAGCGGTCTTTGGCTCATCAACCACAAGAGGGGGCCCAAGAGCAAGGGCCGGAAGGCCCCCGCGGAAAGAAGTTTTTAAAAAGTCGGGGCATTCCTCTGCCGCTCTGTAGGCCTGTCCACCTGACGCAGCCACTGGCCTCCTTGCATGGTGGGCCGTTAACCTCAGGAGGAAAACTGCTGGAGAGAGCACAGGCCAGGTTGGGCCCCAAAGAAATCAGGCCATGGGCCCAATAGAAACCAGGCAGTCGGGTGATAAAAAGCCATCATTTTTTATGTGGGTTTATGTGGGGGACGGAGGGCGGAAGGAAAGGAGAGTGGAGGAGGTGGCGCCCTGTGTGTCCCTGAGAGGTGAAATCAGAGGAAACGAACTTTAAATAGCAGAGAGATTACAGTCAGATGCCTGAAAGAACTGTCAGAACCATCACACCCAGTCATGGAGGGTGTATAGTTTGGAATCCTTTAGGAAGAGAATACTAGGCTCTGTGTGTGCGTGCGTGAGTTATTTGGGGCAGGGATGCCCATAGCCAGTTGGGACAGGGAGTGCAGGGGGAGAATTCCAGGATGCAACAATGAGTTTATACTCAAAGGAGCCCCATTTCAGAGCCTGATACTCTCACCTCCCATTCTTGGTTACTAGGAGGACCGCAGAGGGTGGGGATGGTTCAGTACAACCTTCTGTGCTTCACTGAGTTCTCAGCCAGCCGGGGTGGGGGGGGGGCAGAGGGGAGCTGCTCTACACACTGGGAGGACTGGGAAGTTCTTGGCAAGCCTGGCAGGACTTGTACAGGGAAGCCCTGGCCTCCAAGGCCTCTCTTTCTGCCAATGCCCAGGGCAGTTTGGAGCCCCTCTTCGGAAACTGTCTTCAGAGCTGATACTACATACTTCTGAAAGCTTTTTCTTTTAAAAGTTTGGAAGTGGCCACAGACACTTGGAGCCAAGTCTGGTGGATAAGGGGAGAGCTTTCTCCAAGTCTCAGTAAGGACTGCTGTTTCTCAAAATACGGCAGTCGGAAGATTTTGTAGAGCAGGGGATCTTCAAGTGTGGGCCCCAGGCGAGCAGCAGCAGCAGCAGCAGCAGCTTGGGAGCTTGTCAGAAATGCAGATTCCTGGGCCCCAACCTCAGACTGATGAATCAGAACTTTGGGTTCTTCCAGGGGATTCTCATGCATGCTCTAGTTTAAAAACAACTGCTCAAGTGAAATCTAATATATCCTAGGCAGGTGGATGTCAGCTAACCAGACTCCTCTTTAATGCCTGTGAAACTCCTGTGTAATTGTTTGTCATATTGGGGCTGTTTAGTAATCTGGAGGAGTCATTTTTACACTCTACACTCAGGGGTTTAGGCTTTAACATTTTATGCTCTACACTCAGAGCTCCAAAAATCAGATGAAATCATGGAAACTGTCCCTAGAAAAATGTACAGACACACGAATACCCAGCTTCAAAGGTTTGCATACGATTTCGAGTCCCTTATTGCCTGGGCTCAGAACCTCTGATCTACACAAAAGTTTTCCCCCAAGAATTTTTCCATTTTGGAGGGATGGAAGTGGGAGGCCTAATTGCGGGTATGATTCAAGTTGGGCAGAAGGTGGCGCTGTAGAGGATGTATTGGGGTATTTTACCCAAGCAACTCTAGACTGGGGATAGGGATGGGGGCCGCAGAGAGGAGTACATAAAGCTGTCTTCTCCGCCTCTTGAATTTAAGAGACTACACGTTACTGCTTCTTTTCCTGCCCTCTGCAAGTCCAGGGTTCCCTGGGTATCTCCATCACCCAGTTACTCTGTTCTATGAGAGAGATGCATCCAATAATCGCAGAACCATAGGTCTGGGGGTCTATCTCGTTTCCCAGTCTAGCCCCATTTTATAGTTGGGAAAGTGGATGTCATAGGTACTGACTCTCCATACTATGAGTGGGGGCGGCAGATGGCACCAGCTGTTTACTCCAGCATATTAGCATTTCTGTCTTCCAGGCAGAGCTAACGCTAGCTGTTCTCAAGGAGGAATAGTAAAAATACATTTATCTGATTTGATCCTCACAACAACTCTCTTCTATATTAGATGAGGAAACTAGGATCTGAAAACCTAAACAGCTGCTTCTCAAACTTCAGGAAGCATCACATCACCTGGAGGGCTTTTAAAGTCTGACTTCTGTATCTCCCCAGCTCTCTAGAGTTCCTGATTCTGTTGGTCCGGGGTAGGGGCCCCAGAACCTGTATTTCTAACGAGTTCTGTGCTGATGCTGCCAATCTAGGGTTGTCAGGTAGCTAGTAGGAGGTAGCTAGATGGAGCTGAGGTGAAAACAGAAGAGGTCTGAATCAGACCTTGTGAGCCCTGTGCATACATGCATAACCACTCCATCACACTTCCTCCCAGGGCATTCCCAGCACTAGTGGGTCAGACAGTAAGGTCTCTATGAACTTGGGATCTGGTTTCCAGAAACGAGAGGGTCTGGTTTAGTCATTCTAACACTTACTCATTCATTCATCTCATTCACTTACTCACCCTTCCTCTGAACAAACTGAGCACCTACAATGGACTGGGTGTTCCGTAAAAGTGCGGTATGGGACTCCGGGGGCTCAAGAGTAATGTCCAATAGGAGAGACATTGTGGGGGCAGGGAGGAGACATGTGGCCAGGTGGTGATCCGATCGATGCCTTGATGGATGCTGCCAACAAGACAGTACAGAAGAGGGAGAGGAGGGACAGGCTCATTGTCCAGGGGCCTGGGTGAAACTCCCAGAAGAAGTGACCTCTCAGCTAGCCTTGGGGAGGAGTCAGAGGAAGAAAGGGTATGGAGGAAAGGTAGTTGGAGAGGCAGAGGGAAAAGTAGGAGCAAAGGCCTAGAGACATCAAAAGGCAGCTCCGTGCAGAGGCAGGGTGGGTTTCCAAGTAGTGGCACAGTGGGCGTCGGGGAAGGAGAGGATGCATCGTGAGAGTGGAAAAGTGTGGAGGGACCCTTACAGAATGTGGGGCCTATAAGGTGAAGGTGCTGTGCATGCTAGGTGAGTTTGAAGCAGGGGAGCAAAGGGGTCAATGCTGCAGGGGGGCAGCATGGAGGATGGCAGGGCACCAGGCTGGGGATCCAGAGACCATGGCTATAATCAGGGAGCAGTGGGGTAGGAGGTTGCTGATAGATCACTGATACTGACAGATGGGGTCCAGGAAGGGAGGGATCAAGGGTGGCCCCAGATTTCCAGGCTGGGGAGGGTGGTGTCTGGTGGGAGCCTGGGAGGTGGAACTGTTGGGTGGAAGGAGGACAGCAGAGTGATCTGGCACCTTTGCAGGGCCCTTTATGCCTTAAGAATCCCCAACCCCAAACTCAAAATGCCGTCAGTCTGCCCTGGTCCTGCGGTGCCCCAGGGGACACAAAGGAGCCCACATCCCATCTCCTTCCGTGAGGCCCGCTTCACTTCCCACCCACGCTGCTGGTTCCCAGGCTGAGATAGTCCAAAAGCCTCTGAAAACCTTGAGCTCTGGAGAAAAGTTAGCTGGCATGGCTCTTCTGCCTTCTCTTTCTTTTAAAAGAAGACCCACGGGAGCAGCAGGTGGAAGAGTCCAGCTTTGTGAGGAAGTTCAATACAACCATTCCACCGTTGTAGAAGGAGGCACAATAGCCCAGATCCCCCAGGCCCTTGGCAGTAAAGAGTGGTCTCTGAGGGCCCAGAGCGGGCAGAGGGGGACACTGAAAAGGCAGGAAGGGAAACCCAGGGTGGTGGGGGAGACAGCTGGGGAGGAAGAGTGTGGGGATGGGGGACAGGGAATTAGAAGGGACAGATGGGCCCATGGCGGACAGCTAGAGGTAGGGCAATTTAGAAGAGATCTGCACCCGGGGCTGGGGAGCCCTGGGATTTGGCCGTGGTGCCTGGGAAGATATGGAAGAATCTTACCTTGACCTGGTCCAGCACCACCAAGGGCCCATTGACGCTGCACACTGTCCTGTAGGCTGGGGGAGGAGTGGAGGTAGGTGAGGTCTCACACCCAGACACACACACACACACACACACACACACACACACACAGAAGCATCTTCTGCTTTCTCTCCCTGTATGCACCACCCCCACCCCCTTCCCAGTCTGGGCTGTCAGGGTCATTAGCTGTGACAGGGCCAGCCACCATTGCTGTAAGGGTCATGCCCCTGCCCGCAGGGCTCCCTGCTGGCTTGGACACCTGCAGGAGGCTGGGGGGAGGGCCAGGGCAAGGGCAGAGGCCCCTCAGAATCCTCCCCTCCCCTCTCAACTACGAAGAGGTCTTTCTTATCTTGAGGCTGCTTCCCCTCTGGCCTCAGCCCCCATCTTACATCTCTGACCCACAACATTTTCCAAAAGCTTCTGGCCCCCAGCTAGAAATGGGTAGAGAATTGCCCTCCCTGCCCCCCACCAGGACCACACTTCCCTCCATCACCTGACACTCATTGAGCATGGTGCATGTGAGCATGTCTGGGTGTGTGAGGGGTGGGGGCTGGTGCATGCATGGGTGAGAAAAACCAGCCAGAGTCCCTGCCTGGACAACCTGGGCTCCCTGGGTGCCTGTGGGAGAGGGGAGAGAGTGACAAGGAAAGAGGAAGAAGTAGAATGTCCCAGCCCTAGTGGCTGGAGAGATCCACAAATGGGGAAATGAGCTCAGCTTACAGGGAGCCTCTAACTCCAGTGTTGGGGAGCCCCAAACTCCAGTGTTGGGGACCCCAGTAGGAAAGCCATGGACTGGCAGACAGGAAGCCTATCTTGGTTCTGCTAGGGGCTGGCTGAGAGATCCTGGGACTCTCCCTCAACTACAACCTGGGAGACATAGCTCTTCCCTGGGGTCCCTGTGAAGCACGAATGAGACCACGAGACTGTGGCATGGCAGGATGGCCAGAGTGTCCGTGAGGTCACTGAGTCACTCACTGGAAGGACATCAAAGGGAAGAGAGTGGTCTAAGCCTCTTTTCAAAAGGGGAGGAGAATGGGGTCCAGAAGGGTGAAAACCTACACCAGGGTCACCCAACATGCTTGTGGCAGAGCTGGGGCTGGGACCCCACCTCTTGCTTCCCGTCAAACCACATTGGCTTCCAGCCCTCATGCTTTCATACAAGTCTGGTGCCAAGTCACCCCACACCAAGGAAAACTAAATGCCCCCAGCTCACACCTTCCCCAGTATGGGGCTCAGTGATCATCCCCCTGTTTTTGTCTGATCTGCATTCCTTTCACCAGGGCATGGGCTAGGATGATGACTGGGCAAGGTGATCCCTGCGGGGATATTTGCAAGGCTCTTCTGAGCTTATGGACTGTTAGGAAAACTCAAGAACAAGAGGCGCCAGAAGATCCATTCTTCTAGGGCTTGGGCCTGGAGCAGGGGAACTCCTTCAGCTTCCTCCGAGTTCCCATAGAGGAGGTATCCAACCTTCCCTCTAGGCCAGCCTCTCCTGGTCCTGAGGCCCAGACCCCAGAGATGACTACTCCCTAGGGCCGAAGGCCAGTGCCTCCTTCTCTGTGCCCCTTCCATCATGCAACTCTGGTATCTCCCATCTTAAAACCCTCCCTCTGCCCCAGTCCTTCCAAAGCTGCTGCCCTTCACAGCCCAACTTCTGGCAAGTCGGGCTCCATTGCTGACTTCCTTTCTCCACCTTCCACCCTCTCCTTGCACTCTCCAACCTGGCTTCTCTCTAGGCCACCCCACAGGACCAGGTAGACTGGATCAGAGCCTCATTTTAAAAAGCTCTGGGACAAGCCTCTTGCTGGCCCTATAGAGAAAATAACAGACCAGCCAAAAGGGCTGAGATGGCAGAAGCAAGATGCAGAGTGGGTAGGCTGGATGGGAGGTGAGAGTGTGGGACGGGAAGGAGCCCAAGGTCCAGAAAGCCCCAGGGAACACTTTCCAGTTCTACCTAGGAGACGGGTCTTTCAACTTCCTCTCTTCCTTCCCAGCGGTTCCCCACATTTCACAGCTTCTGTCGAAGGAAGCCTGTTAACCTGGACATCCAATAGCTCTACCTTGGGAGGGCAGCAGTGAGTGGCAGGGAGTAGCCTAGGGGCCAGGACAAAGTGCTGCTTGCTGGCCGGGCCCTTGGGCTGGGTGCCCAGCGTGTGGTCTGTAAGCCTCTATCTTATCCCACCAGCCTCAGCTATAAGCCGCCTTTCTGGATTTCCAGAGCCCTAGGGCCTCGCTCTAGTAGACTTCCCAAATGCTTGCTGGAGGAGTCCATCACTCCACAGCCTAGACCTTTCACTGCAGATACCCCACTGTGGCTGTTTCTGTTTATCACCGGACTTTTCACGTCCTTCAGTGCCCTGCCCTTAACTGACTCCGGCAGCCACTGGCTCTGCTCCCCACTGAAGTGCCACAGCCCTCAGCCATGCCACTGTAGAAGGCATCCTGTTCTCCAGCTTGTCAGTCCTAAATGAGATGGATCATGTCTCTCCCCTCAGACTAGAACTCTGTGCCTCCCCAGTCAGACTAGACCATATCGTTTCTTAGAAGCTGTCTAGTTTGGACACCGCCAAGGTGGTGGCTAGGCAACAAAAGTGTCCTTGACATGAAGCCAGGCCTTTTGTTTGCATCCACCCCCAGCTGATTGTGTCCATTGCATGCAGTGGCAAATTAAGGCCCAGAAGTTGGCTGATTTCTCCTGGGGCACACCACAAGTCAGTCTGCATCCTGTGGCACTCCCCCAGCCTTGGGACATACCCTTCAACCCTGGAGAGGTGAAAGGTGGGGGTAGTGCTGGAGGCAGTGGGCTGGCCCAGAAGACCTCTGAGGGGCACTCCCTCAATAGGCCTTCCTGAGACTTTGCAGACACTCCCTCCCTCTGCTCTGCCCCCTCCCCTTCTCCATTGTCCCAGCTGACACTTTGGGTTGCACTTAGGGCCGCAGGCCTGGAGCCCCTCCCTGCCCCCATCTCCCCACTGCCTTCCTGGTCAAAGGCTCAGCGGGGCTCCATGCAGCCCACTAATTAGGGCCTGCCCAGCCACACCTGCAGCGTCCTGGGAGCCGGCTGAGCCAGGCGCCCATGCGTGAGGTGGGGGTGGGGGCAAGCCCGGGGCAGTAGGTCCCGCACCTCCTCCCTGATCCCCTCCAGAGGGATTAGGGGAGGGAGGGCAGGGGCTGGAAGACCAGGCTTCTTAGAATCAGCCCAAGACCCTGCCCGGTGAAACTCAGTGTGACCTTCCTGGCCTCTCAGTTGAGGAAACTGAGGCAGGCGGCAAAGCCTGCCTCAGTGGTTTGGCATTCCAGCCTCTGGGTGATCATCTGACCAGGCTCTGTCCCTCCAGCAGGGCTGACAGCCTGACATCAGTCCTTTGCTCCTGCTGCGCACTATTCCCCTCCCCCCTTCCCTCCCACCCCACCTAGCATCTTTTGCCCCACACAATGGATGAAGCCCCAAGCTGCTGCCTCCCCTCAGGGAGAGAGTTCTAGCTCTGAAGGAGGAGAAGGCATTCCTTTCTGCCCAGGGTGGATATTGCTAGGGTTCACTCCCCACTTTATTCTACCCTGCCCCCTCCCTTCTAGCCCATTCCCTCAGCCACTGCAGTGAAATCACCCTTAATGCCTCAGGCCTGTTTGGTTCACTTCCTCCTCCAGGAAGCCTTCTATTGGACTCACCGCATCTATGACTGAGGAAGCCCTGGAGTTGGGAGCCAGATGCCACATCCCCTGTCCCCCTGGGATCCCCAGCTCTCCTCCTGGGCTCTTTCTGTCTCTGCATAAAGTTCTCCTGCCCAGAGCGCATACAGTGCTCAGGTAGGAGGCCAGGGCAGGAGTCCTGCCTCCAGCCAACTGAGGGTAGCAGCTCTAGGTTTTGGTCCTCACCCCTCAGAGAGGAAATCCCTCAGACCCCAGAGGCGGAAGGTGGAAACAGAGAAAGCTGTGGGTGCAGAAGCACCCTGAGGAACTCAGTATGCTCCGAGGGGTGGAGGCTGTCAGGCTGGGGCTGGCCCCTGGGGGTGCCCTGTGAGGACACTAGTATGCAGCAAAAGCACAGGTAGCCTTTGTCACTGCGGGAACATCTTTAACACACGGAGCAGAGTCGTGGTGGAGGGGCTCCCCCTCTGCAGACCCTGGTCTCTGGGTCAGCTGTTGGGTGTGACACATTCACCTGGGTGGGGTCCACATGGAGTGACACACAAGCAGGCATGGGGGCGCTGACACCCCTGGGTTCCAGTCTGGGTCAAATCTCCAGGGCTTGTTGACTCTAAATAAGGTCGTGGCTGGAGGGAACTGGCTGCAGGAGGCCCTGGGGTGAGGTTGCACCCACAGGGTCCCTGGGAGGGCACACTGAAGGGAGTGATGGGGGGGGAGGGTCCCGCAGGGGTGGGCCATCACTTGGGTCTGGATGAGAGTTAGACAACTTGAGACAACTGGGCTCAGGTCTCCAGGCCTGAGCTCTGGACTCCAGGGGGCTCCAGTCACTGCTAATTTCTGGGCCTTCGTGACCCCTGCTTTGCCCCAGGGGAGAATCTGGATCTCTGCCCTCCCCCATACCTCCAAGATGCAGGGCCTGCAGGGCCTCCTTGGTACATCCGGTCTCACTCAGTTTCTCCTTGCTGGAATGCACTCCACCCCTCAGTGCCTGCCTCAGGCCTCTGGAGGTGCCTGCTCACGCCCTGCTCTGCTCCTAAGCACCCCAGACCTGCCCTCTCTGGACCTGCCCCCTCTGTGCTTGCTCTGTTCTGGGTGGGTGCCAACTTCATTCAATGCAGACCTAGCTTGAAGCTGCCCCGTCAGGTCACTCCCACTATGGCCTAGGTAACTAGAGAGGGCCAGCTTCTCTCCATACACACCCTGTTAGGAGCCTCTGGCTCTGCTTGGCTGGTGCTGGCCGGGCCAGTTTACTCCAGTGTGGGGCTGTCTGAGAATCTGAGAATTGGAGAATGACCTTGGCAAGGACAGATGGAGGGGGCTCTCCCTCTGGTCCTCAGAACCTCACCGCTTTCTGTGCCCCAGACATCTGGGCACACCTAGGAAGCCTACAAGGGTAAATAATCCAGCACCCATGGCCATGCCAGGCACTCACCCTCCCCCAACTGTACATACACAGACATAAGACATCACCTGACCGCATACCCATGTTGTCCCCATGAGCATGCACACTCGTGCACATACACACACATTCACCCTCAGTCCGAATGTAAAAGTATGCACATATACTGTCACATTTCCTCACTCTGATCATACACACATGCAAGCTGTCACACACATATTTACACATATCCGCACCCGAGTGGGGGAGCACACACATCCTTCCCCTGCATTATACACACAGACACGTGTAAGGCACACATGACATGTGCCCACTGACGTGACACACACAGTGTTATGTATTTCTCCATCCTGAAAATGCACATACTTGGCCTTGCCGCACATATTCCCTAAGAACACTTGATCATACATTTCCTCACGCTGAATGTTCTGGTACACATGCTCGTACTCCAAACATGCACATATTCACACAGGAGCGTGTATCACAAACACACACTTGGGCCCGTGGGGAGCTCTCTCTGAACTTGGGGTCTCAGTGCAGGATAAGGGTGATGACCGAGAGGTTCCTGCAAGGACACCCCTGCCCTCTCCGCTGGGGTAACCTGAGCTGGGGACCCCATCCCTCCATCTGTAGAGGTCGCTCCTCATCCAGGCAGTCCACCACATCACTCTGCTGGACCAAGAGCCCCCTTGGTGTTCCTCAGTCTCGGTCCTCCCCTTTCCCTGAGCCTGAGAAGCAGAGCCTGGGGACCCAGCAGCCCACCCCAACCTCACCCTCTGGGGATTTGTACTCACTGACACGGGGGTGGGTGATGTAGTTTCGGGTGACCGCTTGCATGTGCTCTTGGGCTATGCCCAGGTCACAGCCACCGCTGGGGAGCCCCCCGGGCCTACCGTCTGCCTTCGTGGCCATGGCGAGGTGGCAGGCCAGACCCGAGTGCCTGAGCCTGCTGGTGGTGAGTGCAACACTACGGGCCCAGCTGGAGCCGGAGTGAGCTTACCAGACTGCCCCTGTGGCCACCCCTCCCCTCACCCCTCCTCTCCTGCAGGAGTTGACTGTAAACAGGGAAACCAGCCTCTGGCCCTGGAGCTCTTCCAGATCTGGGAGGTGCTGGTGTGAACTCAGCTCCTCCCCCTGGAACCTCAGGCGCTCTCACAGGCCCTTGCTCCATACCACATCTCATCCTGTTCTCCCCACCACATGCAGTTTCTGGCAGGCTGCCCTCTCTCCACATCTTTTCCTTATGGCCCCCTCTCCCCCTGACCTGCCCTCACCCTGTACCCCTTGCCCTAACCATACCTACATACTTCTTCCCCTGCACAATTCAATCATCACCTTTTTTTCTTGAACATCTATAGAGGATCATTCTTGTGCCAACTTCAGTGCCACCTCCTACAGGAAGCCTTCTCAGCACTCCTGATTCACCACATATGTGGTGTCTTTCCTTTGTCATGCCCTTTTGGAGAATTCTCTCTTGTCACTGCTGCTAGGCTCTGAGCCCCCAAAGAACTGAGTTTGTCTCCTGCATCAGACTTGGGTTTCTTTAAGCCTTTCTCTCTCACAGTATCCAGAACTCCCAGGGAAGCAGGGCAGGTCTCTCTCCATCTGGGCAGAGGACTCTGTCTTACCTCTTTATATTTCACCTGTACGGTCTCATGGGGCAGGTCTGTCCTGACATTTTTCAGCCCAGAACAGAAAGTACAAATGGAGGAACCCTCTTTGTGTGAGTGGCTAAAGGAGTTGTGTGTGGCACAGGTCTGCTGGACAAGGCAAGGTAGACACTAGGGGCTGAACCCAAGGTCTGCCCTGGTCACCCCATGTTTTATTCCAGACTCAGGATGTCCTGGCATTTCTAAGCACCTCCCCAAACTATACTGCCAGTGCAGAGGGAAGGGAGGAAGCACAGTTGTCTGGGGATCCCTGTCTGGGTGACTAAGGACAGCCAATCTGAAACCAAACGTGTTTCCAAGAGCAGACTGGAACAGACTGTGCCCGTCTTTTTTCCCGAATGGAGTTGAAATCTCACCTCTGGCCTCGGATTTGAGGACCCATTTCTGGTCCCTGGGCCCTCTCTCACGATTTCCATTCTTTCAAAGATGTCTCGTGGGTCAGGGGTGACTATGAAGGGGAGAGCTTTGTGGTAATAGGCAGTGCTACATCTTGATCGCAGTGGCGGTTCCACAGATCTTACACAGGGGCCAAAATGACAGGGAACTACACACACACACACACACACACACACACACAGTGCCAATGTCAATTTCCTGGTTTTGATATTACACTTTGGTTATGGAAGATGTAACCATTGGGGGAAACTGGGTGGAGGGTACAAGGAATTCTCTAAAGTATCTTTGTAACCTCCCGTAAATCCACGGTCATTGCAAAACGAAAAGTTAAATACAAGTGTCTTACTTGAGGGGAAAAAACCACACTTTTTTAAAAAAAGTGCTTTGTGTTGTGGGGATTGTGATGAGCATGCCCTCTTAGGCATGTGGGATCTTGCCTGGATTTACCTCTTATATCCATTCTCTGTCTCTCTTCTAGATCCTGATCTCACCTTTCATTGTCTACCCTCCTTCTTTTTTTAATGTTTATTTCTGAGACAGAGAGAGACAGAGCATGAGTGGGGGAGGGACAGAGAGAGAGGGAGACACAGAATCAGAAGCCGGCTCCAGGCTCTGAGCCATCAGCACAGAGCCCGACTTGGGGCTTGAACTCACAAACCGTGAGATCATGACCTGAGCCGAAGCCGGTTGCTCAACCGACTGAGCCACCCAGGCGCCCCCCCCACTTTGTTTTTAATTTACTTAATTTACTTTGTTTTTAATTTACTTAGAGAGAGAGAGAGAGAGAGAGAATGCAAGCAAGCCCAGGGAGGGGCAGAGAGAGAGGGAGAGAGAGAATCCCAGGCAGGTTCCATGCTGTTGGGGTGAGGGGGAGGGTACCCAGTGTGGGGCTGGACCTCTTGAACCATGAGATCATGACCTGAGCCGAAACCAAGAGTTGCTTAACAGCCTGGCCTAACCAACTGAGCCACCCAGGCACCTGTCATTGTCTACCCTCTTGAAGAATTTGACATTTCTACCTTTCAAATATTTTTATGTTTCGAAGAGGAGCTTGCAAAGAGCAATGCTTAACCAGCAGAAGCGTCCATGTGGCTATCATGGGCTTTGCAATGCCCAGGCAGAAGCTCTAATTGGGAGTAGGAGCGTGGTACCCCATCCCCCGTAACTGTGAACATGGCTCCAGTTTTTGCTCCCTCCCATTAGAGGTCTCCTGGCTCAGCCCATTTTCCTTCCCGGTGAGGAGAGGGAGGGATGGGATCGAGGGGCAGTGGTAGTGCTGTGGAGACTCTGTTTCCCTTCTTGTCATTGTTTTCCTTTTATTTTAGTGAGAGGCACACACACACACACTGCACTCGCACACACAAGCTGCGGGACCAAGGCCTTCTGGGCAACAGTCTCTGAGTTGAAAGGCAGGTGGGGCCAGATGTGAGGCTGCCCGCCTCTCTGGGAGCCTGCTCAGGGCAGTCCATGGGACAGGGGAGGCAGGGGTGGTGCCGTGCTTGGGGACTCGGTGTCGCAGGGAGGTGGAGGCTTAAATGTTGGCTTTCTTGTCACCGCCGCTGCCGCTGGGGCTGCCCACTCTCCGTTCTAGCCTGCTGTAGGGCGCGAAGGCCGAGGAGCCCAGTTCATAGCAGGCAGACAGGTCCCGGAGTGGGGCAGTGGAAAAGCAGAGGGCCGGTGGAGGGGGTGGCAGGGGTGGGGATGCCGACGTTGAGGTCAGTGGGTTGAGGCACGGGGAGGAGTTCCTGGGGTCACCCAGTGAGGTGCCCCTGTGGCCGGCAGGCAGGCCCAGTGGGCCAGGGGTCAGCGCCAGGAGGCCGGGGGCCCTAGGCACAGACAGCAGCCGGCCCTGCTCCAGCAGCCGCAGGATGTTGGATGTGGCAAAAGCCTCGGAGGCCGAGGAGGACGCCCGCTTCTCCAGGTCTCTGCTCTGGTCTTTCTTCTGCTTGGTGCGGCGGTTCTGGAACCAGACCTTCACCTTGGGGTGGAGGACAGGGAGGGGTGTCGGGAAGGGAGAGGGGACAGGCAAAGCAAAGTGGGGGCAGGTGGGAGGAGAAAAGAAGAGGAAGGGAGTGGAGGACAAGGGTCCAGAGAGTGGGGGGAGTAAGGGTGGAGTGAAAGGGGGAAGAAGAGTATTCAGAGTGTCATTAAGGTCTCTCCACACCAGCCTGCTCTGGGTGAACCAGTAAGGGCCCCTCGCCCTCTAGTGCCTGCTGCCTGCTGGGTGCTGCTCTAGACTCGGGGAATCAGCAGTGACGAGAGTGGAGGGAATCCTTGATGTGGAGGGGACGGCACAGACAGGGAGGCGGATGGTGCACAGGAAATGAAAACAAACAGCTGTGACTGTCAGGTGGCTCTGAGTGCTTTGAACAGCATCTCTCAAATTATTTGTGCCGAGGAACCACTTTTTAAAGTTTTCCAGTCTGTTGTGGACCAATGTTTTTGTCAAATACAATGAAAATGGATTACACTTCCATCTCTGCACTTAACCTGTCCTAGACAGATAAGAGTTTGCTGGGGACAGAACAGGGTGCACAGCAGCCCAAGAACCACCCTTTGAGAGGCACTGGTTTGGAAAAAGTCTGCAGGATAAGGAGGGGAGTGGCCGGGGAGGGGACTAGCTTATTAATGCGTGATAAAAATAGCCTCTCTGAAGAGGTGACATTTGAAGGAAATAGCAGTAAGGGAAGGCCAAGGGACAGGCAGCCAAATATGGTTGAAGGAAGCATTTGGAAAGAAGAAAACCCTCTATGTTTGTCACTCCCGGAATTCAATTGCTCCTCCCACCAGATCCTTGGGAAAGTGGCTCTGCGTGTGGTTGCATTCCCTCCCCTGCTGGGAAGCCCCCCTGGCTTCTCTGCCCCGGTGAGCAGCCACCCTTTTAGGACCTAGGCACCACCCCATGAACTCCCCAGCCTCAGTTTCTCATCTCAAAAATGGGGACAAAAATACCTGGGCTGTCGCAGGGATCAGATAAGGAAGTCCAGGTAGAGGGCCTCACGTGGTGCCTGGCCCTCCCTGAATTGGAGGCATCATTTATTGCTCCCTTCTCTGTTCACAGCTCTGAACTAGTGGGAGAGGACAGGCCCAGAAGTCATGATTCCTGTCCTGGGGAAGCTGAGGGTCCAGTGGGATGGTGGCATTAACCCACTCCCAGCAACAAAGGGAGTGGCAGTAATAAGGAGTGTGACCAATAAGGAATGACAAAGCTTTTGCAAAGTGTCTTGTCCTTCTGCAGCTCCAGGGGTACAAGACAGGGTGGATATGGCTGGCTCTGGGAGGAGGAGGCTCCTGGAGAGGAAGTGAGGCAGGGGCTGGGATTTGGCAGGCCTATGTCTTAGGCCCTTAGGGGCTACATTGGGGCTTGTCAATTTGGGCTGCATTTTAAAATTATCTGGAGTCATGTTTTTCAAAATCCCAATGCCCATGCCACATGCCTACTCACTAAATCTCTAGGGGGAGGGGCCTATGTATCCTTTTTTTTTTTTAAGTTCTGTGTGTGATTCTAATCTGTGAACTGTGATGGAAGGTGCTAGAACTGCAAAGGTTGGGGAGAGGCACCCTGCCCGTCTACCTCCTACCATGAGTCCCATAGTCCCTACAGGGCTGATTCATAAGGCTCACCAAACAAGGGACAAACTGAGTGAGAGACAGGCTCAAAGCCTCTGGGCTCATCCCTCTCCTCTAGGAAGCTTTCAGTTCCACCACAGGGGTCACCCTCTCTCAGGGTTAAATCTGGGTACAGGTCCTTCAAGGCCCAGTTCATTTGCATGCTGGGTAGGCCGGGGTGCTATCCAGAAGCACACTTTCGGAGACTTTGGCCTCTGCTTGTCTTCTTGGTGCCCTTCTGTGGTCTTCCTGTGGGCTGCATCTTGCCTCCTCCCTCTCCTGGTTCCCCTGGAACTCAGTGAATGCTTGGTACCTTTCACCCCCTAATTCCTTGCCGGACCACACCGTGGTCCATGAGCCATGGTTTTCAACTGGCTGCCCGGACTAGGGAGGTATTTTCTGGGAGATCATCCATCACCCTCTTTGGGCTCATGGTTGGTGTTAAATCCCAAGCCTCCTTGTTGATTTGGAAATGGCATGAATCTCTAAGAGGCTGCTTCCTGTGACTGTGGGCACATTCCTATGAATGGCACTTGTGTATCTGGGATGGCCCTGGTTTTTGTAATCTGGAAGGTACCGCCTATTCCGTTGTTCTGGAAGAAGCCATCTTGGGGCAGAGGTGATGGGTAAGGGGCTGAGGACAATTGCTGAAGAATCAGAGCTGCTCTTATCCAAGCCAAGTGGTGATGCTGTCAGTATTGGGACTTAGCAGTTTGTCCTCAGCCTGGATCCTGGGAGCCTGGCCTTAAAAAAGTCCCTCATGCCAGCAGAATGAGGGGAGTCCTGGGGCCAGCCTCCCACCTTTCTTTCGTCTACTGCCACATCTTCTTTTCTTGTTTCCTGCTCTGACTGTGGTCACTCATACAACACATGAACAGCAAGCATCCAATAGGTGTAGGCATTGCCAGGTGCTGAAAAAACAGGAATACCTAAAACTCTATGGGTCTCAGACACCAGTAGTGGAGGAAATGGACAGGTCAGTAAGTGTTACAAGACAGTAAGTGTTTTGGTAGAAGTAGCAAACAAGATAGTGGAAAAGATCCTGAGGTCGGACAAACCTGGAGTCAATTATGGTTCTCTCCTTAATTAGTTGGAATGGCATGGGGCAAGTTCCTTAACCTTTCTGTACCTCAGTTTCCTTATCTGTAAAATGGGGATTATAATCATGCCTCCTCATAGGTTTGTTGTAATCACTCAATGAGCTATAATCATGGATTTAGCAAAGTGCCTGGAGACACTGAAGTCTTTTAAGCAATGTGGTTAATGTGGTCAATCTAGTTTGAGGTTATACAGAGGTTAATATAGAGGTTGTCAGGTCTTTCCTAGAAACTCTGACTGGAGCCTGGGGGCTGAGCATGGAATCTAAGCCAGAATCTGTATTTTAATGAGAACCCCAGCGGTCCTACATATAGGTGGTCTGCAGACCATACTTTGAGAAACACTGCTTTAATTAAGCACCACATGTTTTCCTTGAAACAAAGCATGGTGATAAAGTATAAAAACAAGGAGAACTAGACTAAGTGGGACTATCCTTGTTCTCAGATATGGAGAAGAGCACATGCCACTCTGGGGTGGGGGGTGGGAGTTATTCTGGTGTGTCCAAGAACTAGATCCCTCTGAGACCCCTTCCTTGCACTCTAGGGCCTCCCTGTAATGCACAGCCTGGGGGTCTGGGCAAGGCCAGGCCCAGAGATCAGTTGCATTCTGCCTGGGTCCCTGTCCGTATATCCGAAGGACACTTCAGCCTGCAGAACTTTCTAAGTGGTGGGAAGGGAAGGCTTCATGGTTCTGCGCACCAGGTCCTATAAGGGGGGTTCTCATTAAAAGTGCAGACAACTTGGGGCACCTGGGTGGCTCCGGTTAAGCATCTGACTCTTGATTTCGGCTTGGGTCATGATCTCACTGTTTGTGAGTTCGAGCCCCGCATGGAGCTCTGCACTGACAGTGTGGGGCCTACTTGGGATTCTCTCTCTCTCTCTCTCTCTCTCTCTCTCTCTCTCTCTGTATGCCCCTCCCCCACTCTCTCACTCTGTCTCTACCACTCCCTCTCTCTCAAAATAAAAATAAGCATTAAAAAAATAATAAAAATGCAGACAACTTAACTGGGCACATAGTGGTTAAGGAAGAGATATGCAGTGAGAACGGGTCCTGAGTAAGTCCTCATTTTCTCTGTCTGGATTAGGACCCTCTTGATGTCCAGGAAGGGGGTAAAGATGCTGGTTGGCAGGAGGAAGAGAAGTGGACACAGACAGGGAGGCAATCACTTGGAGAGCAGTTGGGGGCATATTCAGGAGAGCACTAGGGGGAGAGCTGCATGTGATGTTGAAGTCCTGGGATCCAACATGGTCTTCAGCTTTCGGTCGGTCCCTATGAGGCCTGGCTACACCGTGGTCCCTGTTCTTGGACTTACACAAGATTGTGCCTCCTGTTCTATCCCTTAGGAATCCCTCTATTATTTGAGCACACTTGAAGGAATCTCTTACCTTTCCCACAAAAGAGCCCTGACCAAGACTCCTAGGTAAAATCAGAGAAACACCAGCCCCCGGAGAAATATCTGACATACCTTCCTGACATCTCCACTTGGATCTCAAACTGAACTGATGCAAAACAAAACTCCAGATTCCTCTCCCACCTTCCTGCTCCTCCCCAGCTTTCTCAACCTGTTACATGGCATCATTGACCACTTCTCACCATTCACCAGTTCAAGTCCAAACCATTTCTCTTTCCTTTGCCCTGTGCACGTAAGTCATGATGAACGAGTCCTAACAGTTCTATCTCCAAATTAGGTGACATCTCAGATCAGTTCACTTCTCTCCTCCACCATCACTCAGAGTTCAAGACAACATGGCAGTGGCCCCCACCTCATCCACTCATTCACCATTCTCCAGATGGTGACCAGAGTGAGCTCTGTAAAATGCTGGTCCTCTCATGGCACTCTCTCTTCAACACCTCATCATGGCCTCCAAACACTATATGCTCTGCCGCCTACCTTCCCTATTACGCTTTGACTCCAGCCACGCTGGCCTTCAGACACTTCCAGAATATTCTGTGCTAGTTCCCACCTCCAGGTCTTCACAGTTGTTACCCTGTGTCTTGACTCCTCTTCTGGCGCTTGTCCTGGCTGTCTCTTCCCTGTCATTCATCTCCTTTCCTGATGACCCCAAAGATTCCTAGTCTCTATCATATCACATTTTATCTGCCTCATAGTACTCATCACTCTTTTGAATGCTATTTGTCAGGGCACCTGGGGGACTCAGCTGGTTAAGCGTCTGACTTTGTCTCAGGTCATGATCTCACAGCTTGTGAGTTCAAGCCCCTCGTCAGGCTCTGTGCTGACACTTCAGAGCCTGGAGCCTACTTCAGATTCTGTGTCTCCCTCTCTGTCTGCCCCACCCCCACGCACACTCTGTCTCTCTCTCTCAAAAAAGAAGAATAAACATTAAAATAAATAAATGCTATTTGTCTTTCTCATGCAGAATGGAAGCTGCCTGAGGCTAGGTGCCTGATCTATTTTTTTCTCTGATATATCCCCAGTGCCTAGAACAGTACCTAGTATATAGTAGGTATGCAGTAATATTTTTGAACAAACGTATGGGTGAATATATGGAGAATTCCACAGAATTCTAGCTATATAACCAAGGGCAAGTTAATAAACCTTCTGAGTTTCCTGAAATGGGGATAATATTACCCATAAAGCCAGCTTTTAATAAAGATTAATCTGGGGCACCTGGGTGGTGCAGTCGGTTAAGATCCGACTTCAGCTCAGGTCACAATCTCGCGGTCCGTGAGTTCGAGCCCCGCGTCGGGCTCTGGGCTGATAGCTCAGAGCCTGGAGCCTGTTTCCGATTCTGTGTCTCCCTCTCTCTCTGCCCCTCCCCCGTTCATGCTCTGTCTCTCTCTGCCTCAAAAATAAATAAACGTTAAAAAAAAAATTTAAAAAAATAAAAATAAAGATTAATCTGGTGAGCTAATGAATGTGCCTACTTTATTTTTATTTTTTTTAATATTTTATTTTTAAGTAATCTCTGTGCCCAACATGGGGCTCAAACTCACAATCCCGAGATCATGAGTCACGTGTTCCACCCACTGAGCCAGCCAGGTGCCCCAAATGTTCCTGCTTTAAATTTTCAGCATGTTATTTAATTTCTTTGTGCCTCAGTTTCCCTTTCTTTAACACAGAAATAATAAAGGCCTATTCTGGTATTTTTAAAATATTTATTTATTTAATTAATTTTGAGAGGGAGAGACAGAGTACAATTTCAGGAGGGGTATAGAGAGAAGGAGAGAGAGAGAGAGAGAGAGAGAGAGAGAGAGAATCCCAAGCAGGCTCCACTCTGTCAGTGCACTGAACCCGACGCAAGGCCCAATCTCATAAACTGTGAGATCATGACCTGAGCAGAAATCAAGTCAGAGGCTCAGCTGGCTGAGTCACCCAGGTGTCCTGCATTCTGTTATTTAAAAAGTGTACATATTCGGGGCACCTGGGTGACTCAGTTGGTTAAGTGTCCCACTCTTGATCTTAGCTCAGGTCTTGAACTCAGCTCAGGTCTTGATCTCAGGGTGATGAATTCAAACTGTGTGTTGGGATCTGTACTGGGTGTGAAGCCTACTTAAAAAAAATTTAAAACATGTACATATTTGACTTTTGTTCCTCATTCTTGATACAGAGCCCCTAAAGCCCTTGGAATTTCCTGAGTGACAGGAGTGCCCTTTGTCATTCATAATAAGCCCCTTTAAAGTACACCTGAGTTTATGCTAACAAGGTGACTCAGGGTGGACCTTATATAGTTCAGGATGTGCACTGGTTCCAAAAAGACCACGTCTGTGATTAGAGGTTTGGAACCCCCACCCTGGCTCCCCAGGGAGGTGAGAGGGGCTGGGTTATAAATAATCATGAACAGTGAGATTCAGAGAGCTTCTGGGTTGAACACAAGGAAGTTCTGGGGGGTGGCACATCCATAAAATGTATAGAAGCTCCTTGAACACCCGCACCCCAACATCTTGCTGTATGCATCTCTCCAATTGGCTATTTCTCTCCCTCCCCCCCCCCAAAAAAAATTTGGCTATTTCTAAGTTGTATCCTTCTTTTTTAAAGTTTATTCCTTTATTTTGAGAAAGCAGGGGGAGGGGCAGAGGGAGAGGGAGAGAGAGAGAATCCCAAGCAGGCTCCACACCACCAGCTAAGAGCTTCGTGCAGGGCTCAGATTCACAAACTGCAAAATCATGACCTAAGTCAAAAGCGAGAGTTGGATGCTTAACCAACTGAGCCACCCAGGTCCCCCCCTGAGTTGTATCCTTTACAATAAACGAGTAAAGGAAAGTAAAGTGTTTTCCTGAGTTCTGTAAGTCATTCCAACAAATTGACAAGCCCGAGGAAGAAGACGAGGGAACCCCCAATGTTTCAGCTGGCCAGTCGGAAGTACAGGTGGCCCCAGGGACATGCAACTGGCATCTGATGTGGGACTGTCCTGTGAGACTGAGCTGTAACCTATAGTGTCTGTGCTAACTCCAGGAGCCAGTGTCAGAATTGAATTGAATAGTTTGAGTACCAGTTGGTGATTGAGAAAGGGGGACTTGGTTGCTGTTGGTGTTAGAAAACACCACACATTTGGTGTCAGAAGTGCTGTCTGGAGAAAACCTCACTCCCTTCCCATAAGATTGTGGTGAGAGGAATAAATGAGTTAGGACACGTCAAGCCCTTGGAGCAGTGCCCGGTACAGGGGAAGGTCTCAACAGAGGTTTCCTGTACCATATGTTACCTGTAAGACCCCGGGGACGGGGGAAAAAGAAAGGGGAGCGGTAAGCAAGTCAATAAGTTGAGGATTCACTGAGGGCTCACTGTTTGCTCAGCTGTGTTCTGAGCTCCCCATGGAGGCCTGAAGTGGAGATGTGGCTTTCAGACACATTCTTGTTCTTGGGAAGTGTGTGCTAGTTGGTGCCCACCACGTACACACACACACACACACACACACACACACACACACACACACTTTACCAAAACATGTGGAAGGGTCTCTTGGGATGAAGTCAAGAAGTCTTCCTGGAAGAGGAGGGGCTTGGCCCTGACCACCAAGGGCAGATAAATGTCGGGCGTATAGGGGGCAGGGCAGGGGAAAGATGAGGACAGGGAAGGAGCTGCTGGCCTGGGCATCTGAGGTGCCTTTGGAGAGCAAAGTTTCAGGGTAGAGTGTGCTGGCAAAACTAGGCTAGGCAGAGGGCAGATAGGACAAGAGGGGCAGGTATTGAGGGGTGACTCTATGCCTGATGTCCCCCCAGGAGCTCTGGCCGGGCCCAGCCACCGCAGCCCTCTCTCTGGCAGAGCCTGGCTTTCCAGCCTCCTGACTGAGTGTCACTGGAGGGAGGGCCCCCGCTGCCCTAGGCCATCTGCTGTGTTGTTTGGGGTTCTGCCAGACAACAGGTCCAGGTGGAGATGGCCTGGGCCTGCGGGACAGCAGCCGGTCCTGACTGAATTGCAGTGGGGGTGCCAAGGGAAGCACGGCAGCAGGCACAGCAGGGACCCCTGCATATCCCACCACAGCCTTCTCCAGGAAGCGCACCCTTCCAGACTGTCTGCCTGCTCACTCTCTCCTTCCTCACCTCTACCCTGTGTAAGTCCTGTTTTGGTCATGTCTGTAATACATCTATCCATGAGCTACCTCATATATGAGGCTAAACTACCAGAGCTGTTGCTTGACTAAGGGTCTCGAGTCATTCTTTATAAGCCCCAGGATGGTTGCCAGTTTACGGGTGGCATAAAGATGCCAGACTGCTTGTCCAATCCTAGCTCTGGAGCGTATTCTTTGTATGACCTTGGGCATAACCTCTCCTCCTCTGTAAAATGGGATAATACAGGCAGCTACATCATCGGGTTGTTGGGAGGCATTGGTGAGTTACCGCAGGCAGAGCACTTAGAGCCCTGCCTCCGCACCGTGAATACTAGGTATTATTAGTATTATTGTTATCATTATGTGTCTCTGTTACCAGCTTGAAATGCCTCCATTCGCGCAGAGGGGGTGCTCACTTTACAAAAGCTTTTCCTTTGGGTTAAGCTTATTATTGTTAAAATGCGAAGGCATTCCTGAGTAAAGGGGGTGTTCAGACTCCTTCTCTCCAGCAAGAGCTTCTGAGGCACAGTGGGATGCAGGGCACGTACGGAAGATGGGGAGAAGCCCAGGAGGGGGAAATGAGAAGTCCCCTATCCAATTTTGGATCAATTTCTTCTCTTCCTTGGAACCTTTGCTCCCAGCAAGCCAACCCCTCACCGTCCTTTCCTGCAGGGTCCCTCACGCACCAACAGCCCCGAGTAACTCCCTGCATCCTGGATGCCCCTCCTTCCTATTTCTCTGGCCTTTTCCCATGTTCCATCCAAAGTGCCTGACGTATCTGGAAGGCCCCCTGTTGGCATATGCCAGCTCTCTCTTGTCAGCACTATATTCATTGCTCTGGTTTGCCTATAACTCCAAGCCTTTCCCTAATGCGTGTCTGAACTCCTCAAAAGCTGGGTCTCCCTGCAGCAGCCCATCGGCCTCACACCCCACGAAGTTCCCAGGCTGTAGGGCAGGGGTGGAGTGGCCTGGCCCTGCACTCTTACCTGGGTCTCGGAGAGGTTCAGCTGGCGGGCCAGCTCGGTGCGCTCTCGGCCCACCACATACTGGCAGCGCTGGAACTCCATTTCCAGGCGGTACAGCTGCTCAGCCGTGAAGGATGTGCGGGTCCGCTTGGGTCGGTCCAGGTCCAAACCCTTAGGCAGGACAATCTCCCGGATGGTCCCTTTGGCATCTGCAGGGGCCATGACAAGAGGCAGGTTAGTTCACTAATTAAGGATATAGGCCACCAACAGTCATATTAACAGGAGGCAGTGTGATCTAACAGGGAGCTCGTTGAGCCGGGGCCCGGCTCTGTGACCTCTGACAAGTTGCTTACCCTCTCTGGACCTAGCGTCTTTTTTTTTTTTTTAACATTTATTTATTTTTGAGACAGAGAGAGACAGAGCATGAACAGGGGAGGGGCAGAGAGAGAGGGAGACACAGAATCTGAAACGGGCTCCAGGCTCTGAGCTGTCTGATGCGGGGGCTCGAACTCACGGATCGTGAGATCGTGACCTGAGCCGAAGTCGGCCGCTTAACCGACTGAGCCACCCAGGTGCCCCGGACCTAGTGTCTTTAATCATCCAACGCAGTATATCGTGTCTATTGGGTATATGTGTGTGAATGGGCCTTGTTACAAATTTCAAGTCTACCACGTAGCGTGGGCAGAAAGAATTCACTCTGACCCAGCCAGGATTCTGTTTCCTCAGTAGAATAAAAGAATAAATGGAAACAGATATACTAAGTCCTCAAGTGTAGAGGAAAGGACGGGCTAGAATTGGGTATGACCAGGCAGGTAAGTCTTACTGGAGGAGATGTCCTGAGCCAGGTCCTGTGCTGGGTGTGTATGCATGCATGAGCACTGAGTCCCCAGATCCTCCTGGGTTCCATGAAGAGGCTAGCTGGTAAGGGGCGGAGGGCAGCCTGGGAATCTGGGGTCCCCAGGAAGGAGTCCAAGGACCATTGCCACTACATCAAGCTGCTGGGGTGCCTTCTACAGAGGAGATTTCTGCCACTCCCCACGTACCTTGTCCTGAACAATAGGCCACCCCCCTGGATCCTAAACCAATGCCATCCATGCACAGGGTCTCCAAAATTTTGGAGGCTACTTAAGAGACATTGAAAACCTTGCAGCCTACGTTCACCAGATACTTCCACTTAAAGAACTGAGAAATGGCAACAAAGTGTTCAGCAAAAGTAAAATATGATTGGGGGGAGGGTGGGCTGTATATATATATCAGCTTTAGCAATAGGGGCAGAGATGATAACATGTTTGAACCACACACTCGGATAACTGGAAATCTAGTTATTAGTTATTTGTGTCAAAAATTGGCACGTGGAAATATGCAGTCTCGTATTCTGTAGGACTTAGCAAACCATTCCCAGCACATGACACTGCTGACAATGAAGCTGAACTAACAGTAGTTTACCATTAGGGAGAAAGATGAGTGTCGGCAGAAAACCCACCAGCTCAAGGCAGCCCTGATCAACCAACGCAGGCACTGCTGATCAAGCACAGGTGACAGAGCAACCCTCCACGGTTGGGGGAGTTTTAACCCTCCCCCGGGGGTCACACATTCTGCCGTGTGGCCAGAAGCGAGTGGCCTGGCTGCTCGTGTTTCAGTCATAAGGAAAGCTGACACCTGGGCCGTGTTTGCTCGAGGCCAGGCACGGTTTTGAGGACTTGAAACTTCCCAATGTTCTCAGTGAAGCTGGAACTATTATTAGTCCCATTTTACAGATAGGGAAATGGAGGAACACATTTTAAATAACCTCCCCGAGGTCACACTGACAGTGTTCCATAAGCTCTAGAAACAACCTTATTTTCCTTTACGAATACCCTCTTTTAGCAATGTTTAATGATTCAATGGATAGGTTATAATGAAGAGACCTTTGGTCATGGGTAAAAAAAATGGAATCTTCTGGATGGGTTCATCAAGTGCCCTGGAAGACACAGGAAAGGACCTGCATTTGGAATGTTGCTGTCTGCCAGGAGGCTCCTGTGAGCCTCACCACTATAGATCCTACTTTTAGAATCCCTGCTTTAGAGAATGAGTCTAACATCTCTCCCTCCAAATCCTCCACCATATGATTTATGAGAGTGGTTCTTCCTGGCTCCTGCCCCTGCCAGCTAACATTTACTCCTCCACGGTATGTGTTAGCTCCTCCTGGCTTGCAAGTCCTGCCCCTGATCTCAGAGGTTCTCAAGAACCTTTGTGCTCAGTCAACCCTGGGAAGAAGATGTGTCTGGGTCAGGGGATGCAGTCACTCTCAGAGGTGGCCCTCCCCCCCACACTGGGCAGAGCACATCAGATAGACATGGTCCCAGCTCTTGGAGTGGAGGTGGAAATCCCACAGGCCTTTTGGGACAACTCAAGCTTTCCCTCTCTGGTACTTTCTACATTCTGAAAAGGTGGGGTAATATTTGCGGCCCCATCAACTGGGTCCCCTTTGCTCAGATCCTATTATTTCCAACTGTGGGACCGGTCTCAGAACTTCACTCACAAAACCCAAATGACTCCATATCCAAAGGCACTGATTTTATTAGAAGTGTTTTGGGGGGGTGTGGACTGGAGGAGGGGTGGTGGGTGTTGTATGTGGTGCTGGAAGCTTTACATTCTCTTCCCAGAGAGCCCCCTGGAGCCCACCTAGAGCTCTAAGCCTGTGTTCCAGACCACTGAGGTCAAATCATAGATGTCCCTCGCCCTTTCTTCTTTGTGGAAGAGCTAACACAAGCATTCCTGCCTCAGGGAACAGCCAAGGTTAGCTCTTCCTCTCAGGGTCAAGGAAGGCAGGAATCATATAAGAAAGGCAACTTGCCCGCCAGATACCAAAACGTGCCATAAAAATGAGCATATGAAAAGATATTCAACATCACCAACCATTAGGGAAAGGCGAATTAAAACCACAGGAGACACATATTAGGATAGCTAAAAGAAATAATACTGAGAGTGTCAAAGGCTGGTGAGGATACAGAGAAAGTAGATCTTTCTACACTGCTGGTGGGAATGTAAATGGTGCAGTCACTCTGGAAAACGACCTGGCAGTTTCTCAAAGAGTTAAACATATACTTACCATAAAACCCAGTGACCACACTCCTGGGCATTTATCCGAGAGAAACAAAATCTTAGGTTCACATCAAAACCTATACGTGAATGCTCATAGCTGCTTTATTTATTTATAATAGTCCCTAAATGGAAACAAGCCAAATGTTCAATAGGTGAATGGTTAAGCAAACTGGGGTACAGTTATACTATGGGATATTACTCAGCAATAAAAAGGAATGACTATTGACAGACGTGACAATTTGGGTGAATCTCCAGGGAATTCTACTGAGTGGAGAAAACCAAAGTCAGTTCTCAAGACTATGTACTGCATGGGTCCATTTATAGAACACTATCACAATGACAAAGTTATAGAGGAAGAGAGCAGATCCATGGTTGCCAGAGGTTAGGTAAGGGAGGGTGTGACTGTCAAGGGGTAGCCTGAGGAAGTTCCTTGATGATGACAGAACAGTCCTGTATTTTGATCGTGGTAGTGGTCATATAGGTCTATAAATGTGGTTTCATATAAAAGTTTCATAGAACTATATATGAAGACAAAAAATGAGTGCATGGAAAAATGGGTGAAATTAGAGGAAGGTCTGTAGTCTAGTCAATTATATTGTACCAATGTCAATTTTCTGATTTTGACAATGTTTTATAAATACGTAAGTTGCCACCTTCGAGAGAAGGTGATGGGTACACAGGACCTCTCTGCCAAACCTCTCTGTACTATTTTTACAACTTCTTGTGAGTCTAAATGACTTCAAAATAAGACATCAACAACAACAGAACATACCATGAAGCTACAATGAGGTTTTGTCACAGAGATGGACAAATCCATTGGTGGAAAAAGTAACAACAGCATTTCCCTAAAGTGCCTCTGCATTCCACTTGTGGTCTGTAAGATGATTTTAAATGCTACATAAACATTTGTTACTTCAAAAGTTATGCACTTATTTTAATGTTTACTAGAAAAAAATTTAAACCTATGATTTTATGTGCTTAGGATGATGCAGAAGTAGGTATTTAATTTTAAAATGTATTACGCTTGGGGTGCCTGGGTGGCTCAGTCGATTAGGCGTCCAACTTTGGCTCAGGTCATGATCTCGCGGTTTGTGAGTTTGACCCCTGTGTCAGGCTCTGTGCTGACAGCTCAGAGCCTGGAGCCTACTTCAGATTCTGTGTCTTCCTCTGTCTCTCTCTGCCCGTCTCCTGTTTGAACTATGTCTCTCTCTCTCTCTCTCAAGAATAAACATTAAAATTTTTCTTAAATGTATTATGCTAAAATATTAAGTAAATAAATAGAACATAACAGAAATGGTGAATATTCAAGTGATTGAAATGTGGGAAACAATGGAATCAAGAGTGCACAATTAGACCCCCTATATGTATTGATAGGATTTATGATAACAGGAACATTCTAACTGGAGAAAGATCAGCGTAGTCAATAAATGGAGTTACATAGATTGGTAACCATAAATTACCTGTTTGTAATAAAATTAAGTTAAATTCCTGTCTTTCATCATAAATGACAAGTTTCAAATGGATTAGAGGGAAAATCATAGGCCATAAAATGATAAAAGCACTAAAAGAAAATATAGGATGAGGGGCACCTGGGTGGCTCAGTCAGTTAAACATCTGACTTTGGCTCAGGTCATGAACTCAGAGTTCATGAGTTCAAGCCCCGCATTGGGCTCTGTGCTGACAGCTCAGAGCCTGGAGCCTGTTTCAGATTCTGTGTCTCCCTCTCTCTGACCCTCCCCTGCTCATGCTCTGTCTCTCTCTGTCTCAAAAATAAATAAAAACTTTAAAAATTAAAAAAAAAAAAGAAAACATAGGATGATATTTTTATAATCCTAAGCTTGGGAAGAACAAGATATAAAACTGGAGCCATAAAGACAAAGGATATAACCAACTATACTAAAGCTAAACCCTTTTGTATGACAAAAGTACCAAAGCCAAAGTAAAATGAAACAAACTTGAAGGAAAAACTTTAAAAAGATAAAGAAATGACAAGTAATGCAACTATAAATAAATGATTTTTTAAAAGGGAAATAGTCCAGGAAGAAAAATGGTCAAATAATTTATGTGGGCCATTCCCAGAAAAAGATGCCAAATGATCAGTAAACATATGAAAAATGAGTACAGCTTCACAGAAATCAGGATGATGTAAATTCACACAACCATGGAAAATCATTTCTTTCCTGTAGGATTGGAAAGACATTAATAAATGATTAATAGATCAATGGTGAGCTGTAGGGGATTCCACACTCCCATTCAATGTTGGTAGGTCCGTAAATTGTCACCACCTTTTAA
The DNA here is from genome assembly GCF_018350155.1 of Leopardus geoffroyi. Taxonomy (NCBI): domain Eukaryota; kingdom Metazoa; phylum Chordata; class Mammalia; order Carnivora; family Felidae; genus Leopardus; species Leopardus geoffroyi. The sequence continues at coordinate 87,791,464 of NC_059336.1, read as the reverse complement.
GGTTGCATTTGTCAACCTTAAATGCATGTAACTTTTATCCTAACAATTTTATTCTAGTAAGTATTTATCCAGACAAAGCATGGGCTCATCTGCTCCAAGGTATATTCAAAGATGTTTGCTGCAGCAGTGTTCAAGATGCTGAAAATCTGAAAGCCACCTCACGGTTCCCCACAAGGGAAATGGCTGAACAAATTACACTAATGCATATACTACAAAATACTGTGTAGCAATTTAAAAGAATGACAAAATATAGATATGAACTGACATGAAGAGAAAGAAAGTTATAGGATAAAATATGTAGTAATATCTCATTTATGTAAATAAACAACTAGGCATATTCAACCACTCAACATATATTTGATGAGCACTTACTATGCACCAAATACTTTTCCAGGGTCTGGGGGGTATAGAAATGAGCAAAATAAACAAGGTCCTTGTTTCCATAGACCTTCTATTGCAGAGAGAGGAAGATAATAAATTTAAAAAATGAATATGTAACGTAATGACAAATGCTGGGAAGACAATAAAACAAGAGGATATTACTGATCCTCTCCAAATAACCGAAACCCAATAACCATTGTGTGTGTGTTTGCTATTTTAGCTATGACAGCCAGAGAAGGCTACTCATCAAAGTTAAGATAGTGGATAAATCATGAATGCTGTTCACCAGTGTTCCCAACTCCTTCCAGGCACATGGTAGGGTTGCACTAATTTTCTGCCCTTTGAAATTAGATATGACCACATGACTTACTTCAGCCAAAATGAAAAGATGAAGTCACCTTCAGATGAACACTTTAAAAGCTGGTTCATAATTTGCCACACCCTCTTCCCCCTACTGTGATGGTCCTGGAATCAAGAGTCAAGATGAAGCATCATCAGCCTGAATTTCTGAGTATGAAGATGAGCCTATGCCCACTCGTGATAGACTTATCATGTGAGTGAGAAACACACCTGTGTTCTGTTAAAACTCTAAGATTTGGGGTTGTCTCTGCAGCAAAACCTAGCCCATCCTTACTGACACAGCCCCCTTTCCTGAATTGTTCCTTTTCTGGGTGGAGTTTGGGGGAAGCACCAGGAAGGAAGGACAGATTTAATTCCAGGGACTTTTTGTGGGTAGGGTGAAAATGCAGGAGTCTAAAGGGAATGACTCCTGAGTCTTGCTGCCTTTCTGGTCTCCTCAAGGAGGAGTGAGCCCTAGGGGAACAGGAAAGGGTGATTCTGTCCAACCAGCCTTTGCCTTGGGAGGGGTGGTGATCTCTGATAATGGCTAGCTAATGCTCCTGACCTCTAGGATGAACTATTACCCCTTTCTGGTACTCCTCCCAGTAGCTTCCACAAAACCCTAACTGATTTCATCTCCCAGCACCAGACTAGTTCCTTTGCACGGCAAGCTGCTCATGTGCTTATTTTTACGTGTGACAAAGTCCTTCCTTCCTCGATCCACGATGTGATTATTATAAAAATTCCTTATGGAAAATTCATCCTCAAGTTGAGTAGGAAAATTGAAAATGGAAGACCAGTTAAGGAAAGAATGTTAAAGAATGAGGAGAAAATACTTGCATTACCATACAGCAAAATATATTACAAATCTATGGCAATGAAAATGGTACGATGCTGGCATGAGAGTTTGGAAGCAAATTCATGCATATATGAGGACATTTCAGTTAGTGGGAGGAAAGATAGGATTATTAAAGACCTGGCTTTTGGACAATTAGCTCGTTATTTGAAATAATTCATCTCACACTGCATGTAAAAATAAACACAATATAGAAGAAAATTTTTAATATAAAAAATAAGCTCTAAAAATTAAAGAAATACATAAACAATTTTTAAAATATTTATTTATTTTGGAGAGAGAGAGAGAGAGTGAGCAGGGGAGGGGCAGAGAGAGAGGGAGACACAGAATCCGAAGCAGGCTCCAGGCTCCGAGCTGTCAGCACAGAACCCAATGCAGGGCTTGAACTCTCGGACAACGAGATCATGACCTGAGCCGAAGTTGGACACTTAACTGACTGAGTCACCCAGGCGCCCCACATGGACAAATTTTTAAAAAATAAATGATAGATTTGAGCACCTAGAAATAAAAGCTTCTGCAGGATGAGAGACAGTTAAAAGACAAAGGACAGATTAGGAGAAAATATTCATACTACATGCATAGCAGAGCCTTAATGTCTAAATACACAGCCTCTATAGACCAAGGAGTAAAGTCGAGCAACCCAGTGGGAAACTGAGCAAATTATATGAATGGGTTATTCAGAGAGGAAGAAATGTAAGTGTCTAATAACTATGAAAAGGTACTCAAGCTTAGAGAGAATCAGAGAAAATGAAAAGTTAGAACAGCAAATGACAGCTAGTTTTTTCTTTTTTCCAGATGCCGTATTTTACCTACCAGACTAGAGAAAATGTGCTGGCAAAGCTGGGGGAAATAAAGGTTCTCTCAAGCTCTGTTGTTGAGAATATTTTTAGAGGGCAATTTCACAATGCCTAGCTAAATTAAAAATGGCATAGTTCTGTTGTCCTAGAAATCTTATAAAGGTTTTGACTCCAGAGAAATATTGATATACTTGATAAAGATAGATTTACTGTTTGTGGAATAGTTTGTAGGAGAAAAATAAAAGAAAAAGTTGAATGTTTATCAATGGAACAGTATTAGTGATGCCTTTGGTTTTTATGTAGACATTAACAAGAATGAGGTACATCCTCATATACTGACTTGATGGATGTCCATTACATACTGCTATATAAAAACGGCAAGTATGTATAAACCTATTTTTTTAAAGAACAACGAGTAAAACAACACTCTGTATGTGTGTGTGTGTGTGTGTGTGTGTGTGTGTGTGTGTGAACTTGTGCTTGTGTAGGATCAAGTCTGCAGGATGAACACCTCTCTTCTCTTCACTGTTTAGGAGTGAAAGCTGGTCAGGGAGGAAAGATTTCTTCTATCTTACCTTGTGTACATTTTTATTGTTTGGTTTGTCACAAAGACTATGTAGCAAAATGCAGTTTTATCTTTGGTAGAAGACCTTTCTAACAGAGAACTACAATCCCCAAAAGGAATGACCGTTAGATGTGATTACAATTTAAATTTGAGTTCAGTAAAAAAAAAAAAAAAAAACCTCACAACAAAGTTTAAAAAAAGAAAAAGAGGGCTGCCTGGGTGGCTCAGTTGATTGAACAACTGACTTCGGCTCAGGTCATGGTTTCATGGTTCATGAGTTTGAGCCCTCCATCGGGCTCTGTGCTGACAGCTTGGAGCCTGGAGCCTGCTTCAGATTCTGTCTGTCTGTCTGTCTGTCTGTCTCTCTCTCTGCTTCCCACTCTCACTCTGTCTGTTTCTCTCTCTCCAAAATAATAAATAAACATTAAAAAATATTAAACAAAAATACTAAAAAAAGAAAAAGATTTGGGCATGTTTACAGCACATATCACAGAAAAAGGGATTACTTCCTTAGTATAAAAGTAGCATTCACAACTATAAGAAAAGAATAAACCAATAGAGAAATAACCAAGCACATGAATAAAAAATTCACAGAAGAGGAAATTAAGATGAAGAATACATGAATATATATGCTTAACCTTACTAGTGATTAAAAATGTCAATAAAAATGTTTTTCACTTGACAAGATCTCACTCTAAAAGATTCAGTATATCCTGGTTGGGAGGGTGAGGTGAAATGACACATTTATACACAATTGCTGGGAGTATAAATTTTGGGCATGGAATTCAGAAATATCTGTCACAACTTTAACATATGTGTGAAATAATGCCTATTATTTTAAACATTTTATTATGAGAAATTTCAAACATACACAAAATTAGAGAAAGTAGTATAATGAGCCCTGGCATACCTATCCCCCAACTTCAACAATTATAAATTCATGAATAATCCTGTGTCTTCTCTATCCTCATAATTTTAAGCAAATCTCAGACATCATCTCATTTCATCCAGAAATATTTTTATATGTGTCTCTGAAAAAAAAAAAACTTCCTTTGCAAAATAACAACAATACTGTCTCAACCAAAGACATTATCAATCATTCCTTAATATAAAAAAGTCCCACTTGGTTACACATTTTTCAGATTGTCTCATAAATGAGACTTTAAAAAACCATCTGTCCAAAGATGTTCACTGAGACATTGCTTGTAATAGCAAAAAAGTAGAACCAACTTAAATACCCATCAACAGAGGACTGGTTAAATTAATGATATCTGCAGAACGGAATACCATGTAGCTGTTAAAAGAATGAGGCAGGGGGCGCCTGGGTGGTGCAGTCGGTTAAGCGTCCGACTTCAGCCAGGTCATGATCTCGCGGTCTGTGAGTTCGAGCCCTGCGTCGGGCTCTGTGCTGATGGCTCAGAGCCTGGAGCCTGTTTCCGATTCTGTGTCTCCCTCTCTCTCTGCCCCTCCCCCATTCATGCTCTGTCTCTCTCTGTCCCCAAAATAAATAAACGTTGAAAAAAAATTTTTTTTTAAAAAGAATGAGGCAGTTTTAGACAGCGCAAGATTTCTACAAATGTTTATTAAATGGAAAAAAATTTGCAAAAAATTTCCCACTTTTGCAACATATTACAAAAAGAAAATATTTATCTTTTTCAATGACTAATGAGTGGTTGGTTGGTTCCATCTTGGGAGTGTACATGCTTTATGCAGGAAAAAATGAAGACCTTTCCATTTATACATGATATGGCAAAACAAACATGGTTGGATTTATAATTAGAAAGTTATTTTACACTTTAGAAAACAAAAGTCATCAGAAACAAATTAGAAGCAAATTATGAACTTTAAAAAACTGCAACACATATTGAAAGCAATGAGCTACTATCCTTAATGCTGAGTTTCTACAAATCAGTAAGGAAAGGAATATTTGAAAATTAAAAGTGGTCAAAGGAAATGAGTTGTTAGATAACACCAGAAGAAATACCCTGGCCGTCAAATATGAGAAGATAGTCAACTTCACTAATAATCAATGAAATAAAAATTAGAATGTCAATGAGGTACTACTTATCACCTATATGACTGGCAAAGGTAGAAAAGATATCTATGCCCAATATGGGCAGAGGAAAAAGATGGGGATATAAACTGCAAACTTTCCCCCGCAAAGAGCAACTTGACAGCATCTTTCAAGATATAAAGCCTAAACTGTGATGGCAAGATTTGGGGCTACAAGCACTTTCAGGCATCGCTGCTGGGACTGGGGAGAGGGGTGGGGGAGCAGAGGTGGGTAGATAAGACACAGGTGTTGTATCATCATGGAGGGAATTTGGCATTATCTTCTAAATTACAAACTAACATACTCTTCCACCTTTTAGGAACTTCTCTGACATATACCTACACACGTGGAAATGACCAAGGAAAAAGTTTATTGCAGAATTGTATATAATAGCAACATATAAGAAAAAAGCTAACTGTTCCACCAATAGGACATGGGTTATCCAACATGCATTATGGCCCACCCAGTCCATATAAATGGAATACTATACATCTGTGAAAAAAGGGACAAGACGTTCTTTACATCCCCAAATGTACTGGTAAGTGAAAATAGCAAGGTGCAGAAAAATATAGGGAGGTGTCATATATGAGTAAAAAATAAATAAATAAAAGCAAGAAAACAACAGAGCAGCCCTGACTTGCATAAGCGTGAATGTCTTTTGGAAGGACAAACCAGAAAGTAAAAAATGGCTGCCTTAGAGCCAGGTGGGAACTGGAAGAGAGAGGGCAGGGATGGGAGGGATTTTTCACGGTGTACTTAACAGCACAACGTTTTGATGTCGGAATCACAGGAGCTAATTACCATTTTCAAATTAAGCAAAACACGTTTTTAAAAACTGTAGTGTGGGTAAACCTTTTGAAGCAGCAGTTCCACTGCTAGGAATCTATTTCACGGAAATACTCAAGTGCGCAAAGACCTGTGCCTTGGAAGTTTATTCCACAGTGTTTATATTAGGGAAAACCAACTGGACCCTCTCTGCAGAGGTGGGGAGAATTAGGCTTTCCCCAACCAAAGGGATACTTTCGGTTCGGTCACGGCCACGGAACAGCGCGAAACGGTTGACCCGAAAAGATGACCCCTGCGGATTAAATTTTGTTTAAAGGTAAGTTGCAAAACGGCTTATGTAATACGATTCCACTTTTGCTAATGTTTACATATGAGAGTGGGAAAATCTGGAAGGGCCCACCTGAAACTGAGAATGGTGGCTATTTGGGGGAGCCTTCTACCGCTTCGGGTTCGGTTTTGTTTTATGTTGAGCACGCATAACTTTCTGAAATTCAATCCTCTAGCTACCTATCTACTTTGTAAGTGTGGCCCTGCACACCCAGCCCTGGCTTCCCCGCAGCTCCACGAGTCGACTGGTCCCCGAGAGGGTGGGTGGCTGGGCAGCGGCCGCAGGAGCAAACCTCCAAACAAACCCAGGCTTTAGTCACCCAGTGATTTCAAGCTCCAGCGGATAACTGGAGGCCTGTGAATTGAGCGGGGAGGAGGGGCGCAGATTTATCCAGCTATTTCTTTCTCGCCCCCTGGCTGGCTTTGCTGGTGGAACCACACACTAAGCAGCCGCAGACAGGCGGGAGCCTCACTACCCTCCGCTCGCCGCCCTGCTCCTGGAGCGACCTCCTGCTCCAGTCCCAGCTGGAGGCCCTGCCGACCCAGCTACCAGTAAAAGAACCGTATTTGAGGTTTTATATTTCGGGGGTTCCCAAAGTTGAGGACTGCGCAAAATGCCAAAAATGTGGCATGGTCAAATTTATATTGTAACAGTTGTAAGGAACAACATTGTAACGTCAAAAAATGAGGATGTCCTCTCGGACGAACGTCGTCCCCGGGGAAGGGGCGTTGCGGTCTTTTACCTAATGAGATGAGCGATGTTGACAGTTTTGTCTCCTTTCACTCATTCGACAAATATTTAGTGAGTGTATACTGTGTGCCAAGAACATATCTGTGGAGATCATGGATTTGGCTGGGCGCGGTGACAGCCTCTTCTGTGGTGCGGGGGCGGCATCAAGGGAACCCGGCCTCGGGCACCTGCCCCCTTGGAACTTAGCGCAGGCATCCCTTCCCCAGCCACTTCCGCGGGCCGCCCCTGGGCGGGGGTGGGGGGGGGGGGTGGTCAGGAAGCCTGCACCCCGCAGTGTTCAGAGAGAGACAGGCTCTCGGTTGGGAAGCTGGGAGCCAGCAGCCCCTGCCGGGTCGGTCTGGCACATAGTAGGTATTCATTAATGTTTGTAGAAAGAATCAACGTGTGAAGGGCAAGACCGCGGGTGAACATGGTGACAGAGAGAGATGGTTGAGAGGCCTTTGCGGGGCCCCAACTAGGACCTTACAACCGACTCCCCACTTCCTGCGCTCGCCACCCGGGCTTTCCCAGGTCCGCCCACTCCTCTGCTTTGGGGACAAGATCCGGGCCTGGCGCCGAGACTTCTTTCCGCAGTATTCAGTGCCACCCTGGCACCTTCAGATCCTCCAACCTCCCTCCTGGACGCGGTGGGGGACGAACCAGGCGCCTAGACTACCCAGCTCGCAGGGATTCCTGGACAGGCCCGCTCGGCCTCGGTGTCCTCTATCAGTTTCTCAAACTGGGGTGGGAACTCGGCGGGATACACTGCCGGTAACCCGCTACCGGCTTTACGAAGCCTAAAGCCAATCTTTATTTTATATTAAGCAAACAGGAAATAGAAACAAAATTAATGATTCGTATTCCCACCCCCAATACAAATCGGAGAGATATAGGGAGGGAGCTCAGGGCTACTCTGACCCCAGGCTCAGTCAGGGGTAATTGAGGAAACGGTATAGAGCCAACGGGACCCATAGATGCTCTCTCCCTACAGGTGGTGCACCGTGGGCCAATGCCCCAAACCACATCCAAACGACCTATATAAGCCCAAGGACACACGCTTCCGTGGTCCCCTTCCTCCTTGCCAGAGCATGTACTCACTCATCGCCCCAGCTTCTGGGAAAATCAGCCTCCTCGCCCAGCAGGGTCAAAGCGGGTGAAGGTGGAGGGGGGCACCTAGAAGCTCTGACCCTGCGGTGGGTGCACGGAACCGGAGTCCAAGCCACTGCCCAGAACGACAAAAGTAGCATGAGAACACAAGGAGCCACGCATAGTTCCCTGAAAATAAAAACAGTGCACACAAAACACACCAACAAGACAACACATTTGGTTGCTGGGCTGCTTGTGAGTTGGGGGGGGGGGGGGAGGGGGATGCAGCACGCATGTAAACAAAGGGAAAAATAAGACCAAAGCCATAGAGCCCAGTCAGACCCTTGCTGAGAATGTGGGTCCTTCTGCCAAAAACAAACAAAACAAAAGGAAAAACATAACAAACATAAAACAAACCCAGAAAAATTAAAAAAAAAAAAAAAAAAGAAACCTAATACCCCCACAAATCCCAAAACCAAAAATGAAAATAAAAAACAAAATTCCAAAGTGCAGTCCCTTGCATGAACCGTTCAAACCTTTCAACTGCTGCCTGAGGCCTGGTCCTGGTTATTGTATCTATTAAGAGACTCATATTGAGGTTATGGTCGGAGGTCCATCCAGGGTGGAAGAGCTGTGACCCCAAATCCAGTGCTCATTTCGATACAACAATCTGCCCCACCTTCACAGTTGCCAAAATGCCTACTGGGCAAGTGGGTAGGTGTGCCCTTGTAGAGCCACTGCGACTTGTGGGGTGAGGCCTGCAAGGTCCCAGCTGAGCTCCTGTAGGTCCAGTGGCTTCAGTAAATCCAAGCAGAAAGCTAGCAGATTCGGAATGACGCTAACCCCAGATCTGGCTGCTGGAGTGGGAGGGAGAGTCTGTTTCCCCAGGCCTCTGTCAGCTCAAGCCCTAGAAGTCTTGGCGCCTTGCCCAGCGTCTTCCGATGAGTCTGGCTGCCAGGACCCTGCCTGGTGTATACCATTGTGCAGTCTGTAAGTGTTCAGAGGCTCCCGGTTCTGGACTGCCCCAGCACTGCTCACCGATGGGGGTGGGGAGCAGTGGACCCCGCTAAATGCTTCCCTTCCCCACACCCACATCCACAAGGAGAATTGCCAGCAGGAGCCCGAGGTCTGGGTCTTTGTGGGCTTTCTTACGTCCTTAGCTCCCAGGTGCATCCATAAAGCTCCCAGGTGAAAGCACTCCGGATAATGGGTGGTGGTGTGGTGGCCGGTTGTTCACTCAGCCAAGGGATCCCTAATTTTTCCTGCCCTCCTGCTCCCAGAGAAGTGTGGAAATGAGGAGGGGAGCTCTGGCCGCAGTTCTTAAAAGGGAGAGCCCCCTGGGGGCAGCCTGATCCTGCTTCACCAGGGTCAAGGTGGCCACAGGGCTGAGGACACAGGATGCGGCCCAAATGGCGTTTTGAGATGCGTAGGCCTGAGGGACCGCTTCAAGAGAGCAGGTAGCAGCGCCGTGCATTGTTCATAAAAGTTCGGTGACACCAACAGGCGGCCATTACGGGCTCTATTCAGATGGACTGTTGAATTTGCATCCGGATTAATCTGGGAATCAGGTAGGCGCATCTGAGTGCACGGGTGCCAGCAGAGACTGAGGTTGCAGGAAGTTGTGGGTGAGAGTTGGTCCACCTCTTCTAACCGCCGGTATCCCGGCTCCACCGAAAAGGCCGTTGCACCTCGGCTGCACCGGGCCGTTAGAGCCACAGCTGGGAGGAGGCCTGTTTGTTCCGGCTGCCGCCGCCTCCTCCTCCTCCTCCTCCTCCTCCTCCTCCTCCTCCTCCTCGCAGTTGGTGCGTCCTTCCTAAATATAAAACAAAAGGACCCCCATCCATACCCGTCACTGGCCAATGGGCTGTGCACGCAGAGGTGTGGGGTGGCCTAAGCCACTGTCTGGTCCCGTAGAAGCCTAGCTGTGTGTGCGGTGAGGTGCACTGGCCTGCCTGTGTGCACACGCCCCTGTCATCCTTGTGGCCTTGTTTGTGTCCATGTGTGGCACGAAGTGGCCTCCATTTTGAGGCAGTGATGCAGCACGGTCGGCCTCCCTGGCTCCCTGACCCGCATTTCGGGGAGGCAGCTGGAAACTTGAGTGATTGGTGGAGTGAGGGGTTCCTCCAAGGGGATTGGGGAAGGCCACACCTCGTGGTCTGCAAGGTGGCACTAATCCTCCTTTCATCAGCTGTTCTCAACCCCCCAGGGCTGCCCACCTCCCAACGCAGGGCAGCATTTAGCCAAGGGGAAAAGGCATGGAGTCCTTGGAGTCTGTAAGGGGCGGGGGTGAGCTGGGGGAGGCTTCTGAGGAAGGGGGCCCATTCCCAGAGTGGTTTGTAGGTCACCTCAGAGCACCCCCTTTCATTCAACAGAATATTTATAGAGGTCCCGCTGGGTGTTTGCAGTTTTATAGACATCACCTCTGACCTTTAGCACTGACTTTCAAGGTAACAGCTATAGGTTCCTCTGTACAGATGTGGAAACTGAGGCACAGAGAGGCAAAGGAACTGGCTCAAGTTTAAAGGACTCTAAACCAACTTCACTTTATTCCAGCCCCCCACACTTTCCTTCTATTTCCCTGTGCCTTGGAACTCCCCCAACAGATGCGCTATGCTGGGGTGGGGCCCTCAGGTAGCAAGTCCCTAGTGGAAAAGAGGCAGAAAGAAGTGCAAAGACCCAAGGGAAGTGGGGTTCTTTCCCCACAACCTGACGGGATGCGATGGCAAAAACCTCCCTTCCACCTTTTTATGGTTTCCTCCAGAAGTACTTTGGGAGGATGTGTCCTGGGAGATCAAGGGTGAAATGTACTCTCTGCTAAGAGCACACTGGAGGGACATTTCATCTGGAGGCCAATGCGCTGCAGACTTCCCTTCACCAGTACCAGGCCTTTCATCTGTCAGAGCCTCCACCCTGAGTCCCTGTGGGGCCAGGAGTGACACAGGTGACCCTGGCTGGGAGGGATTAGTGCCAAATGACGTGCCTGGTATCTCAGGCCTGTAATAACTGCCTTTTCATTAAATGAGAAAGGGCAGAGGGTCCTGTTTACCTTTTATTTCTTTTAGGCATGTAAATACACCCTCTATACTATATTACCATTATATTGTACAAATATAATGGCATTGCTGTGTATGCATACATGCATTTATAAAAGTATATCTCCTGACAATGCACACAAGCTATCTCACATACAGTGGGGGGGTGGGGGGGGTGGGGAGGGTGGTGTCCATCTCTACTCAGCTCTAGATTGCTCCTAGCATGGGTGGCTCCCATCCCACAGGGTGGAGGGTCACTTTTGACTCCTACCTCCTCTAAGTCTACACCTGGGAGTTACTAAACTGACATCTGTACACAGAACTTATTTGTTATACAAGCAGAGTTAGTAGAGTGGAAGGGATGGTAGGTGGGCACAGAACTCTCAGTTGTCCACAACTCACAAATACCCATAGATGGGGTATGAGGTGGTGAGTATCACAGGCAGGGATTTGAGGGTCTTAAACAGGGAGTGTGGGTAATTTAAGGGACTGATTTCTCCATTTCTGGAAGCCAGGCAAATTTTCTCAATAGAGCTCCAAGGTGGCTGTTGACATCTTGCATTCAGGACTCCCCATAGTCTATGAAAAGGGATCTGATTTAACCCCAGGTGCCCAGCAGGTCCACACACCTGATGGAATTGCTGCCGGGTGGGGACCACCCTCATACCCCAGCCTGTGTCCTGAACATCGATTACTGCCACATCTCTAGGTGACCACACCTGACACCAGGAGTGTTTCAGGAAGACATGGGTCGCAGAGTCTGTGTCCAAGACGGTCATCAGGCGACTTTAGATTGGGCTGCCTCCATGCTCTACCCTGGCCCTGTCCCCCATTCCCAGATCTACCCAAACTCAGCAGCCGCGGGGAGGCTGTGGGCAACCGGGCCACAGTATCCCAGTCTGAGTGTGGGTGGCCCAGCTCAGATCAGACAAACTCGGGATCCTGGCGCTGGAGGGTCCTGGAGCCAGTCTCAAGCTGGTTCCTCTTCCCCAGGCGGCCGCGGTGGTTGCGGAAATCAGCTCTAGCCGGTCGACTCCCAAAGCCCCGCGGCTGGCAGGCGGGCGCTCCGGAAGTTGAGGCAGTAAAAGGGCAGCGGGAGGAAGCCGAGCCAGGCAGTAGGAGAAGGAGGTCGGGGGAGCCGTTCCCCGCGTGTGGCCTCTTCTGGGCGCTCGGTCTCCGGGTCCCGGCGCTCAGAGACAGTGGGGGAAACAGATCTCAGGCTCTGGCCGCGGCCTAGGGGCAGCCTGAAGGCAAGTGCCCGGAATCCCCTTTCTCCTTCCATCTCTCTGGGCGAGGCCCGGATCCGGCGAAAGCTGATCTAGAGCTTCGCGTGAGGGTGGCTTTGGGGGTCGGCCTCGCGGCGAGGAGACCAGGCAGAGCTGGGTACTCGAGCGCAGTCCAGAAGCGCTTGCAGGAAAAGAGGGCTGGGAAGGAGAGCTCGGCGGAGCGAAAAGCCAGGAAAGAAGAGAGGAGGGCGAAGGGCGAGGGAGAACGGGAGAGACGCGAAAGGCCAGGCCGGGGGAAGGCCGCACCGAGAACCGGCTGGGCCCAGACGCCGAGAGGAAGCGCGAGCCGAAAGAGCAAAGCCCAGGCGGGCAAGCGCCGCACGCCGCCCTCCGCGTCCCGATGCCCTCTCCCGCGAGCAACCGGTGCGGTCTGCGTCGCCGGGAACGGGAAACGAGGCTGGGCAGGCGGCCGGGAAGCGTCCCGGCCGCTGAGCGGAGCGCCGGCCTTTCCCTCCCGCGGTCCCGGACGCTGGTCCTTCCTCGTCCTGACCCCGCGGAGCGCGCGTGACGCTTTTCTCCGCACCAGCCGTGAGGGACGTGGGGCGGGGACCTGGCTGTCCGCACCCCGCACTTGTATCCCGGTCCCCGCCGCCGTACCCAGCTGGGATGGGCCTAGGGTGAGCGGCCGGCCCGAGAGGCTGAGAACTGTAAGGCGGTGACACGGACATCTCTTTGGTCCCGTTCGCCGCTTTGTCCCCTGCACTCAGCTCAGTGTTCAGCACACAATAGAAGCTCAAAATAGTATTTGCTGAATGAATGACTGACTGATGACCGGCTGTCTGTGTGAACTGGGAGGTGGAGGCAGCCGAAGGGCTAGGGTGGGGGTCCGGTGGGCCAGAACCGAGAACTGTCCGCTTACCTCGCACCAGGATGCGGCGGCAGTGGTCTGCCTCTCCGAGCCCGGGCTGGCCGTCGCTGTCGCCGCTCTCTCTGGAGCCCGCGGGGCTAGAGGCGGAGGTCCCCGCAATCTCCCTTGGGCTGCGGCGGCCGGCATCGGCGCCCGAGTCCTCCGCTCCGCCGCGGTCCCCGCCGCGCCCGCCGCGCGACTCCCGGCGTGCCGGGCCGCGGTCGCGCTCCGCGCCCCCATCGCCCATGCCGGCCGCCACCGCCGCCTTCTCCACCGCCCGGCCAGCCTGAGCTGGCCAAGCCCGTGGCTCCCCGCCCCTCGCGCCCCCCGCCCGGCCCCTACTCCTCGGGCCCCGCCCCTACCCGGCTGCTCCACCCATTCCTGCTGATTGGGCGCGAGTCGGGGTTCTCTGACTCCCAGCGGCTCACGAGGGAGCAGCGCGGAAGGATGGGAGAGTGGTCCCACTCCTCCACCCCCGATCTAGCCCCACTCCCAGTCCGGCAGAGGGAGGCTGGGGCGGTATTCTGGGGGTGCTGGCCTAGCCCTACGGCCACCCCTAAAGTTTATCAACTCCCTCCCCCAGTCCCTTGCCTTGTGTGCTCCCCACTCCCTCCTTCCCCGGGGACGCTCAGGCTCCGCGCTCCAGCTCTTTCGGCGGGATCAATAACCAAAGTGCTCCAGGAAGGCGACCCCGGCGAGACCCAGCAGAAAACAGGAGGTTGGCCTTGCTCGGGCGCTCGGCTGGTGGGGGGGAGGCTGGAGGCAGGGCCTCAGGTCTGGGGTTCAGTGCCCCACCCCTGCCCCCAGACTCATACCGCCACCCGCATTCGAAGCGGGACCGAAGGCGCGTCCCGGCGATCCTGGGAGAACAAGGCCTAGAATGTGGTAAATGACCCCGAGAGAGGCCAGGGGACTGACGGAGTGACCCGCACTCGCGGGGGGTTGAGAAAACACGTGCAGAGAGGGGCCAGGAGCCCAGAGGGTCAAGTGAGGCCGAGACTGTGGTAGGCAGCAAACGCCCGGTTCCCCCACGGCCTGGAGGCCCTCACGCGGGGCCCGCACCCTCAGACTTGGGAAGCAGATGGGCGTTTCCTTGTGCCAGCCTCACCCCGCTACTGTGGAGATGCCCCCCACCCCAGCCAGCCCTGGTCCCAGGTCCCACCTTCCCTGGAAAATCGAGGCTCGGAGGTCAGCGTGGCTAGAAGCCAGCTGGGCTGGGAAGCCAGGTGGTGGGGGTTCCTGTGCAGAGCGCTCGGCCCTCCGAGGCTTCCGAGTCCCCAGCGCTTTCTGAGGAGCCCGTGCCCGCCTGAGTCTAGCTTCTGCCTTGCCAGCGCCAAGAGAGGCCGGGCCCTTCGTTCCCTTACTTTGACTCAGAAAGGGGCTCGAACAGAGATTGAGAGACCCCAGTGAAGATGTGTGTTCAACTTGTTTGTGGGCGGGAGCGCCGATGACCCTTCCCCTAAAGCGCCGTGATTGCAGACTTTGCCTCTCTTTTCTGGCTCGCATTCCCGGGTGAGCGAGGGTGCTGCGGTCTGTCTGGGGGGCTGATTGAGTGTTTGTGGGGGCAGGGCCCATGATGTGCGTGTGTGGGGGTGGGGAGTGAGGTGAGGGGGTAAGTGACCGGGCTGAGCGTGTTGCTGGTGCAGCCTCCATGATTTGGGTGAGCCAGTGTATGAATGTGTGTGTTACTGCCTTAGCGTGTGTCCAGTGTGCATGTATTTGTGTCCAGTCATAAATGTCCCCTGCAGAAGGCCAGGTGGGCTGGATGTCCCAATTACTTAATTGGGTGGCTGATAATGAAGGGGTTGAGACCTAGGAAGAGGGAAGGGTAAAGAGTGCAGGGGAGGAGGACTGCTGCTACCTGCTAACAGAAAGGGGGGGAGGAAGGAAGGAAGGAAAAAAACTTGGCCACTAGGTACTTTGGGTGAGGCAGAGGAGCACAGACTGGTGGCCAGGATCCTGGACAGGCTGTGCAGAGGGAGAGCAGTCTGGACCAGCTGCGGGTGCTGCCAGTTGGTGGCACCTGCGGGGGCTGGGAGAAAGGAAATTCATAGTAACAGGAGAACCTGGGGAGTGTGACCCAGCTGGACCGATCTCGGTTGGAAGGACCCTTGCAGTGCACACTGGAGGGGCCCAACTCCTCAGAGACCCCCACCCACACGGGCCAGCACGCCCTCCACCGCAAACCAGTGGGATGCTGGTCGCCGGATCCGGCCTCCACTCTCCACCTCAGTCTTTCTCCTCTCTGGCCCTCTCTCTCAAGTTTACTTGTTTTTATTATTCAAATAGGAAGCAGAAAGCAAAAACTTGACTGGAACCTTCCCGGCTCCCCAGCCCTCGCTCTTCCCCTGCCACTTTCACGGCCAAGTTTGTGTTCAAAGAAAAAGGGAAGGGCACCTGCTGAGCCCTGCCGGGTTTTGTTTGTTCTTGCCCTTTAAATTTCAATTTCACAACATATCTCAGTGCTCTCAGTGCCGGCAACTCCAGTCTCCCTCCAGTGAACTCTTCTGAGGTCCGGGGATCAGTTTTCGGGCATCTGCACCCTCCTGGGTGATCCGGGCCAGTCTGTCTGGTGAAGCAGAATCCCAAGGAGACAGGACCCAGGCACTTGGGGACTCCCCTTCCCTAGCTTCGGGGAGCCCTGCTGGGAGAACAGGAGGAGGGTTGGTTCTCCGGAGGTCCCACTCTTTCTCTTTCTCCAGCCCTTTATTTTTTCCCCCCTCACTTTCCCTCTTTGCTGGGTGGGATTTGGCGTCCCAAGGGCATTCGGGCACTCTCCTTTCCGCAGGCCTGGCAAGTGGGTCCCCCTTCCTGGTGATTGTACCCATGACCAGCGAGTGAGGAACTCAGGGGTTCTGCATGCTGAAGCAGGGAACCTGTGCGGTGTGCTTGTGCGGATGTGGGCCAGGGGAGAGGGGGTTGGCGGTGTCGGATCTACTCACCCAGCCCGGGGCTCTGGCCCAACGGAGATGCCTGACAGTACATCCTAGCACCTGGTTGGCCCACTGCCAAGCCAGTAGGCAGGTTGTGCGGGGCCACTGGGCTCCCACCCACATCCTTTTCTCTCTGGAGACTTTATCCTTCGGGTCTACCTCCTGAGTGTGCTGGGTGAGGATCGCTGGGCACGCCAGTACCTGAGTATGGCCACGTGGCAGCGAGATACAGGGTTGGCCTTGCTGAGTGTGTGCGCGCGCGCTCACATGTTGGGATGCCATTTGGCTCTGGGAGATCCTCCTGCCTCGGGGTAAGCTGGACACAGAGCTCCAGGGGTGCAGTCCACCTGGCCAGAATTCACTAGGATCTGGGATTCCTCACCCTGCAGTGGGATCCGGGATTGGATGGCCTATATGTCCTATATCCTATGTTCTCACTGCCAGTCTACACTTGCGGTCTCACAGTCATCTCAACCGGGGCAAGATCCCAGGGATCTGGAAAATCTCTGTGTCTCTCCTTTTTCATAAAGTGATTCAGGAACCTTAGCAGGGAGGCAAGTGTGGGGGGGCAGGCGGGAAGGGAGTCCCAGCCGATAGGGGGCAGGGCTATGGCCTAAACTTGCTTTCTCAGTGGCTCTGTCGCTGCCAGGGCTCCAGTGTAGACAAACTCCAGGTGTTGATCTGGCCCTTTTTGGGTCCCATAGGGCCTTAACAGCTCGTGGCCCAAGGTCCATCCCTGCTATCAGTGTCTGTCCCAGCCTCTGCTGGTCCCAGGGAATTAGTGGGCTTCTGCTTTGCAGGATGAGTGGGTCTGGTCACAAGGAACTGCTGCATCCTGGGCTGGAGTCCCATGATGCTCTGCCGCAAGGAGTTCCCCGGCCACATGGTGGTCCTGGTCCTCCACTCAGCTCCACTAACCTGGTCCTCCACTCAGCCACTCAGAGTGGGGAGACCGTCAGTCAGAAAAGAGCTCCACCAACCCACCTCTGCACAGATACTCCTTAGGACTAGGTCTCCAGAGGGTTTCCCCAAAATGGCCTGAGTTGGGGTAAGAGGCTGTCTTCTCTCAGGTGTTGCCTTGCTTAGCACCTTGCTTAGGTGCTGTCTCCAATTCTTGCCACTCATTCCCCTGGTGTGGACTTGATTCAGTCTCCCTGGTGTGGAGGGAGGTTTCCCCTGGTGTGGAGATTCAGGGACTCTCCAGGCCCTCCCCATCCTCCTTCGCCAGGCCTTCTAGCAGCTCAGCAAATGAGACTGACTTCCTAAGCCTGAGTCCTTGTGAGAGCTAGGTCCCCAGCACCTAGAGGTAAATAGTTCTCCTGCCCCCACCCTGCTGGGCAGCAGGTCCTCTAGGATCAGAGGTGTGCCACCCATCCTGGGCTCTAGGGGAGCCAACATGTGCATATGGCTGGATGAGAGTTGGGGCCTAGGTTCCCCCACATGCTACCTGTATCTCACAGTCAAGCCCTTTGGTCCTTCACTGACAGTGATCCTGTAGCTCTGGCTGGAGCCTTCAGTATCGCCTTCTGATGCTCAGAACCTGAAATGCTGGAGTTCCCATTCTGTGTCTGGTTATTCTCCCTTCTTCTGTATCCCTACAGTGCTCTGGCAAGCACATCAGACCAGCCCTCCAGGCCTGGAGCCCTGGCCCCAGATCAGCCCTGCTCCTTCTGGTGCCTCTTCCCTCTGCTGAGGCTCATGGTAGAAGCCTGGGTTGAGCTTGCAGCCTTTGCAGGTGCCTTCCCCAGCTGGCTTCCTTCCTGTACTCCTCCTTGGCCTCTCTGTGTCTACCTCCCTACTCCCCTCTCTCAGCCCCATGCTTTTCCCCGGTCCTTTCCCTAAGGCCTAGAAACTCAGGAGGTCCAGGTTCCTCTGCCCTGCCTCATCCTTTTTTTGTCTGGGTCTCCTGTCTATCTTTCTTCTTTCTGGTTTTGGGGTCCCTGGGAGATGCTGGGTGGCATTCTTCTGGCCCCCCGCTATTACTGCTGGGATGGGTTTCTCCTGCAGCTAAAAGGAGTTAGGGGTTTGGGTGAACAGGGAAGGACACTCCTTGAAGATTCGGCTGGGGAGCACAAGACCAAGCTGGCAGAAAAAAAAAAAAAAATCCATGCATCACTTCCTCCCCTGACCCTGCCTGCACCCCTATGTGCCTGGGAGCCAGATCTCTGTACTGGCACTTCAGAGGGTACCTATTGTCCCCCTCTCTGGTAAGAAGGGATTGGCATTTTAAAAGGAGCTAGGGTGCTGTTGGAGTTTTTGTTTTGTTTTGTTTTTTACAATGAGCATTGTTATTTTTGTAAAAGATAATACAGTGTGTTCATTTCTAAGAAGAGTAATTGTGCTAAAACCCAAGCAGGGGTGCTCTAATGGTGAGACACCTGTTCCTGGGGTTGGTGGGAGAGGTGCTAGGGCAGAGTGAGGCTCCTCAGATCCCAGCATTTAGGCCCCTCCTAGGTAGCTAACCACCTGCAGGCTCAGGCACTGCAAGTCAGTCACTGACTAATTTCGGGCAATACAAGATGCCCGAGGCCTGTCTTTGCGGGATGCCAGTGTTGCCCTCTGAGGATTCTGCAGGGAACAGGATGCTCTGGGCCCTAGGGGTGCCCACCATGAGGGCAGAGGTCAGCTCTTTGAGCAGAGCAGGGAACCCAAGTTAGCTGGGCTAGGGTGGGCTGGTACAGGGCGAGATGGGGGAGGCACCAGCTGCGGCACCACCTTTTTGCCTCTCAAGGCAACACTGCCCTGCTTTGTTTTGCCCCCTCTTCTTAGGCAAGGATCCCAGGCGGGCTTTCCGAGCTCTAGGGCTGTCAAGATCTGCCAGTGCCAAGTCTGGTACAATCTGCTGGTGCCTTTCTTGAGCCTGTGAGTCCTGAGGCCTATGGGGAGAGCTGCCCAGGGGAGGCTATGGGTCTAGTTTGTAAAGAGGGCTACACTGGGGCGACAGCTGCAAGCAGGGCAGGGCTGACAATATTTTCCAGGTACCAACCACCCAGTGGCTACCAGTAGGCAACTCCTGCCTTGCCTCTGGCTTTGGACCAGTGCCAGGAAGGCTTACAGGAGGGGGCAAAGGATTTCTCAACTTGCCATGTATTAAATCACCTGGGTAACTTAGAAAAAAATCAGTAGTGCTGGGCTGCAGACCAAATAGCTTCAGTTTAAGTCTAATGACTTCAAATCAGGTCCCCAGTGGGTTTCTGATAGTTAAGAGGCTTCCAGGTGAAGGAATTTTTGTATTGGACTAAGGGTAGGCGGAGAAGGCATTGCTGGATGAAAGCCAGGAGCTTTCACCCAGGTCTTGGGTGGTCAGTATGTGGTAATCCAGGGAATGAGATATGGTTATTTCAGCCAGGCTTTTGGGTGGGTGGGGGAAGAGGGAAACCAGCAGAGACCTGGAAGGTGGGAGCAGGTTGGCAGTGGGAGGATCAGAGAGGGTGAACAGGCCTGGTCAGGATACAACTGGACCCAACTCAAAGGTGTCCAACCTGATCTGAAAAGCTCCCTTCACCCACAGGACTCGGGATTCTCTTGAGGAGAGGAGGTGGTTGGCGGGGCAGGGCTGGAGGTAGAGTCAGCCGCTAACGCAGGAATGGGTGCCCCCAGGTTCTAGGACAGGGACTTGGTGTGAAGAGTGGGGGGACTCCTAATTTGGTGATCTTCTCACCTGCTTTCCACCAGACCGATTTCCCCCAGAGCTTTCTTGGCTTCCTATTCCTCTTCCCGGTAGTGCCCTGTGAATCTTCTAACTTCCCTCTCTCTCCTTTGGTGATTTGCCACCACATCCTTCTTCTGCCTCCTTTCTCCTTCTGGTTCTCCAGCCTTCCTCCCTTCCCTGCGCGGTCTTTCCCACCCAGCCCCTCAGCCTCCGTGGCTGTTTCTCTCCATCCTCTCTCCCTCTGACTCCCCTTGCTGGCTCCTACATTCCCCATTTCCCATCAGCCCTCTCCGTGCTGGGGCAGAAGCACCCTCTTTTATTTGTCTTTCTTAGGACATTACCATCCCATCCAGGTGCAGAGTTTGAACCAACGAAAAGACTTGAAAGAATCTTCTAAACATTTTCCGTCTTTCTTTTTTTTTTTTTTTTTTAATTTTTTTTTTTAAAGTTTATTTATTTTTGGGACAGAGAGAGACAGAGCATGAACGGGGGAGGGGCAGAGAGAGAGGGAGACACAGAATCGGAAACAGGCTCCAGGCTCTGAGCCATCAGCCCAGAGCCCGACGCGGGGCTCGAACTCACGGACCGCGAGATCGTGACCTGGCTGAAGTCGGACGCTTAACCGACTGCGCCACCCAGGCGCCCCTCCGTCTTTCTTAACAAACAAAATTCACTCACTCCTACTGCAGTCTGATTTTATCTGGATCATTCTTTAAATCAATCAGCGTTTTATTTGTTTTCTGGTGAGAGATCCAGGCCTAAGTGCCCCCAAAAGGTGCTGCATTGTCATGAAATAGTCATGACAACCCTTAGGGTGGGACTTGGTTGCTTCGTTGTGCAGAGGAGGAAACAGACCAAGGTCACAAACCTGGTCTGTGTGGCTTGACACCCAGGTGCCAGGTCCCAAGGTGCTACTAAGGCAAAAATCTCTTCCCCCTCCTTCCCACTTCGCTCTGAGAACCGGGCTGCCCCCCCACACTCAGCGATGGACTCCACCAGCCTGGCACTACTTGGCGGTTCCTCGCACAGACGCTGGGGTGGGGACTTTCAGATTGAGTGACGCGGTACCTTGGCACGTTCAAGGGGAAGCTGTGGCCTCTCCAGAAACCAAAAGAAACCTGGACTGTGAGGATGCAGACTTTCAAAGAGCAGAACCTGAGTTTACCGTGGCTGGGTTCACTATGTGTTGTTTTGCTTTTGTTGTTTTGGTAACAGTTTTATTGAGATACAACGTACATATCCTACAACTCACACACTGTACGATTCAAAAGTTTTTAGTATTTTCACCGACATACTAAAATATGTAGCCTATGTCCAGATGTACAGTGCAGCCATCAGCACAGTACATTTTAGGACATTTTCATCACCCCAAAAGGAAATCCGTGCCCTTTAGCGATCACCCAACTTTCCACCCCAACCTCAGCCCCAAGCAACCTAACCAACCACTTTGTTTCTATGGATTTGCCTATTCTGGATTTTTCGTATAAATGGAATCATACAATAAGTGGCCTTTGCACCTGGCTTCTTTCACTTAGCATAATATTTCAAGGTTCATTCATGTTATAGCATATATGAGTACTTTATTCCTTTCATGTCTGATTAACATTCCATTGTATGGGTTATACCACATTTGCTGATCCATTCACTATTAATAGACATTTGGGTGGTTTCTACCTTATCTGTGTGGGAGTGTGAGTGTACCCCTAGTTTGGGGTGCTCCACTCGCAGCTCAGAAGAGGTAAGAAGTTTTCTGGGAGCAGCTGGAGGAGCATGGTGAGGCTCAGGGATAGGGCACACACTGACTATTTGTCCCCAGCTAATAGGTCACCTTCTAGAAGCCCCCTTTCCACTCCTGTCCAGTGAGGAGGAGACGGTTGGACTGGGAAGTTTGTAGGAATTAGAGGCTCTGTGGCAAAAATTCAGTGCCCTGACTCTTGGCTAGGTTGGGTTAGAATCCTGGTTCTACCACTACCTACTTGCTAATAGGTTGCTTAACCTCTCTGTACCTCAGCATCCTCACCCATTAAATGGGGATAATGTTAGTACCAAACTCCCAGAGTTGTTTTGAGGAGTAGGTTAATCTGTGTGGAGCACTTTATCTAATACCTGGCCCTCAATGGGTGCTAGAGGGAGGTAAATTTAAGCTTTCATCATTTAGGGCTTAGAGCCAGAGCTCACAGGTAGCACTAGTTCATCCCCCTTTCCCTTCCACCTGGATGGATGAAAGAATGAAAAGGTTAGCCATGGCCCAAGGGACAGGGAAAGGTTGTCTGGCCTGGGGTTGCGAATCCAGATTCCAGGCCCTCAACTCCAGCTGCCTAAGTGGAGTGGGGGTGGGGGTGCAGGAGAAATGCTTTTCACTGCCAAAGCCTCTGGATAGCTAATCAGCTGCTCTCATCCAACCTCGTGTTTCTTGAAAGCAAACACCGAGCTCAGTGAAGACAGTGGGCGGTGCAGCCGAGACTTGAACCCTGCTTTCAGTCATCCAATGGCCTGGACACTGCTGAGTTTTCTGTGTTTAAAGTGCCACTCATGCTTCCACCCCCAAGCCAGATTTTCCCTTCCCTGTTGGGGAACCCCAGCCAGCCCATGGTCCTTCCCAAGGTGTAGGTCCATGGCTTGGGAGTGGAAGGAATGGCAACTCAAGCCCCAGAAGGATCTGCGTCCCGCAGCCTGGGGACAGGGGGTTTCCCACAGGCAGTGTCCTGGCCTCCCACCTTTCCCAGGCATTTCCCCCCAGGCCTGGCCAGGAGAGAGCCGGAGCGGCTCCTTGGGCCGCCTTTGGGGAGTGGCCTGGAGGCCAGCAATGGTGGCTTTTATATCGTTTCATGCCTTTTGAATTTTGGGGTGTCGCAATTCAAATGAATCTAGTAAAATAATTTTTTAAATGTTGTTAGAATAAGTTTGAAGAGGCGTTTTGTTCTGATGCCTGCATCAAGGGCAGATGCTCATTTGTTCTTCCCCTGCTTTGTGCCTCAGAAAAGCTTGCCACAGCGACTTACCCTGTAGACTTGGTTCCTTCTTCTCTTTGCTATGCTTGCTGCCACACTGCACATTCAGGGTCACCAACTACCCCAGTCCCAAGTCCCCAGTGCCAGGGAACTCGCTAGTCTTGAATGTTGTTGTCCTAAGAAGGGTCATTTGCCATCAGCGTCACCCGAAGGTAGATTCCAGACTAAGCTGGGGAAAGGGAAGCCAGGAAGCATGATGTCTGGCACCCCTTCAGTGGTTACCCTGTCTCTGGGGACTCCCCTACTTTTCAACCCAAAGAAGCTTCCTTGCTCTCTGGGTCAGATTGGTCCAGATTGGAGTGTCTTCTGCCCCTCCACTATGTGGCCGGGCACCTGCTGCCACGCAAACAGGGAGTTAACTGGGGATGATTGTGAGGGTGAGCCTGTAGGAAGGAATTCTCCATCTTCTGACCTTGAGAAAGGACTTCAGAAGTGGAAGGGCAAGAAGCTGTGTGGTAGCCTATGTTGGGTGACTGGTGTGCCTTTGTTGGAATGCTGGGAAGGCCCTGAGCACTAGCCAAGGTCCCCTCCAGATAGTCCCTTAGGGCGCCTATTCCATTACCCCCAAGATGTTGTCAAGAATTTATATCTACTGGGAACTATTCTCTGGGAGCTGCTGCACTCTTTGGAACATCCTTCTTCCAACAAATATTTATTGAACAACAAATATTATATATAGTAGTAACTATATTCTGAATAGGATGCCAGGCACTAGGAGGCATTTGTGAACCAAACAGACCTAAATCCCCACAGTCAGGGAGCCTACATTACTGGAGACAGCTAACATCTTCTTGGATAGTGAAACCCAAAATGGAGTCATGGCAGGGAACCTCTGAAGTTGATCTTGAGGTGCCACTCCACCTCTGATGGTTTGCAAGAGATACACAGACCACCTGGTGCCTAAGCACAGGTTTGTTTTGGTGGCTAGAAAATGGCCCCTGAAAATAACTTCCATTAAAGAGGTGCTTTCCTGCAGCCTCAGTGATTCTGTAATAAAGAAAAATCTAAGAAAGGAAACACATTTTTTCCTGTTCAGTTGGCTGGGAAAAAAAAAAAAAAGCAAAACAAACATACAAACAAAAAACCCCGGAACAAACATGCAGACCCATGCCTTAGGTGTGTGGTTTTTTTTTGGGGGGGGGGGCTTTTGTTTGTAAGTGTGTTTGTTGAGCACTAATTTCACTAACTTAAAAAATTGTTTTTTGATGTTTTTATTTTTGAGACCGAGAAAGCATAAGCTGGGGAGGGGCAGAGAGAGAGGGAGACAGGAAGAGAAGCGGGCTCCACGCTGTCAACAGGGAGCCCGATGCGGGGGCTGGGACTCACCAGCGATTTCAGGACCTGAGCTGAAGTCAGACGTTCAACTGGCTGAGCCACCCAGCGCCCCAGTAATTTCATTAACTTTTAATTTAAATTTTAATTTTGTTTTAAAAAAGGAAAACATTCATCTGAAGGGGAAAAAATTCTAACCAGCACAAAGGATTATAAAATGACAAGTAGGTGTGTTTCCAGATCCTCAGCCCCATCACAGAGGCCCCAATTTCTTGCCGCATGTCGGACATCCCCGCTCCCGTCTAAAAACAGGAATGAAGTCACCACTGTCCTCTGTTCTCCCTCCTGCCCTTTCCGCTGTCACCCTAGGCGCTTGCTCCTTGGTAGCCCGACTCCGCTTACCCTTTCTGCGCCCTCCTTGCTTGTCAGCCTCGTGTGAAAGTGTCCGCTTCCCCAACAGCCTCGCCAACTTAGTATGTTACCTACAATTTTGATCTCTGTGGGTCTGATAGGTTTCTTAAAGAAACGAATTAAAGTAAGGGGAAACAAGAGAAAGAAAAAGGAAAGGAAAGAATGTTTGCAACTCGAGACTGCTAGTTTGGGTCCCAGGGCGTGTACGTGGGTTGCAGCGAGGCCGGGCGGTCTGAGCCCGTGCACCGGATAGCACCGCACGCGAAGGCCGCACCCTTCAAAGCCTGCAGAACGGTGAGAGGCGGCGGGGGTCAGTGGGAATTAGCGCGCCGGGCCCGGGCGAAGGATCGCTGCGGGGCGAGAGTTCGGACTGGATTAGCGGGTTCAAAAGCAGGTCAGGGAGAGCTAAAGGAGGCGACGGGGTCCGCGAGAGGTCAAGGTCCTTGGTAGCAGCGGGCCGCGCGCGGGGACGGCAGCAGGGGGATTGCGATCGCGGGGAGGCTGGACCGAGTTCCGAGCGCGTGGATGGGTTCGGCAGGCTCTGGAGCGAGGGCCGTCTGTTCTGGCGGCCGTGGCGTTGAGACACCTCCGCTTCTGGGCCTCAGCCACGCGAAAGGAGGGGACAGCGACGTGAGCCCCGAAACGAGTCCGAGGCAATTTCAACGGATAAAGAGAACAAGTGCCCGAGCTCCCGACGCGCGTGCGTGCGCCTGTGTGTCTGAGGAACAAGGCTTACCTACTTTTCTTGTAGGTTTGAATCCCATTACCTTTTATTTATATATATGCATTTTTTTTTTTTTTCTTTCTGGCAAGGAACACCTCTTCGGCAAACAAATAATTCAACAGACTGCCCCGGACAGTGAGAAGGAATTTGTTTTGCCAAGGGCTTGTCCCTCTCGCTTCCCGAGGCAGACATCTGCGGCCTGCGCCGTGGGGCAATAGGGGAGCGTCACACCGTTGGTGTAAACATACTCACGACCCATCCCTCATACGTCTCGGAGTCCTGTACGTGTGTGGAGGGAGAGCTGGAAGCAAAACCCTTCCCCGAAAGAAGTGAGCGCTGGGGGAGTGTGTGTCACTCTGTGAGCCCCTGACCCGACGAATTTTAGGAGAACAAGAATGTACTGCTTGAGCTCGTTCTCCCCTCACCTCCCCCTGATACTCGTGGAGAACTTGGGAGTTCGGAGATATGCCAAGTGGGCTCGCCAGTCTGAAGTCCTGGCCTTGGTAGATGACCCCCAAGCCCCAATAAACGGACAGACGACGGGTAGCGCTCAACGGCACTAAGTGGAGGTGGCCCCCAACCTGGTCGCCGTCTCTAGTGGCCTTGATGATGCTTGGTCGTTCCTTCCCCTGGGAGCTGCCTCTCGCCTTCCCTTCCCCGGGGGCGAGGCCGCCGCCTGGAGTGATGGAGGCGGGAGGCTCAGGCCGGCGTCCAGGTCTTCGCGAAAGCCCGCCCCTTGGGATTGGGTCCTGCTGATTTTCCGCGGAGAACCCTCTTTAGAGTCTGCTCCTCTGGGGCAAATATTGCAAATGCTTGGGGAGACGGTGGTGGTGAAGGCAGTGCAGGAGGTAGTGGTGATGAGGGCGGTGTGTGTGTGTGTGTGTGTGTGTGTGTGTGTGTGTGTGTGGCGTTGGCAGAAAGGGAAAGAGAGGGAAGAAGGAGGCCGGGGAGAGGGGAACAGAAGCCGTGAAAGCAGGGTGCCAGGAGCCCGGGAGGGAAAGCCGGGTCAGGCAGAGGGGGCGGGAGAGTGGGAAGGGGCGGGGCCGGAAATGGGGAGGCCAAGCGCGACCCAAACAAAGCGCCGCAGGGTCTCCACCGAGAGTGATCAGCCTTTCCCGCAATTTCCCTGGATTCCCTCGATTCCCTCGCTTTGGTCAGCAGGGCGGCTGGTCTCGGTGGGGACGTGCAGGTTGCTAATGGGGAAGGTAGTCTAAAGGGATGGATCGCTGGAGAAATACACTCACTCAACCAACGAACGGGCAATCGGCTCCGCTCAGCCGGACCCGAGTCGCGGGTGCAGAGAAGATGGGTAGTGGGCGACCCTTCGCGGGTCCCTTTCGTACCGGTTCGTCCAGGTTCACTCGGTCGTCGTGGCTTTATTCTAAAAGACCCCGGGACTCCTGTTCCCAGCTCCCAGCCCCCACTGGCAGGTCTAGGTGCCAGAGTCCCTCCATTAGAAATGCGGTCCTTTTGCTGAAAATAACTTGTCTCAGTTTTTAAATCGTATTGACAATATTGAGGCTCTTTTTAACGCCGCTTCCAGCCTTTGCACACTAGTCATACAGTCAGAACAATAATAGAATTGAAAGAAGGAAAAGAATCCCAGTGCCCAAACCTAAATTCACCACTTTCTCTTCTTAAAAAAAGACGAAAAAAATAATCACTCAGACTTATTTTCGGTGCACACTTGAATTGCATCGTTTCAGTTACGGTGAACATGCAGTTTTGTATTCTGCAGTTTCCATTTGCCTCACCTAAATATTTGCCGTGTGCTATGATCCTCATACGTACTTTTCAACGGCCGAGAGATATTTTGTTAGTGTAGTTTACTTTAGCTGTTCAATTGTTAAATAGTCCGCCGTGTCCAGTTTTTCAGCATTAAAATGATGCTCAAACAAAAATCTTCAAATACATCGTTTGCTCCTTTGGGGAGCAAATTATTTGGGGAGGATTATTTCATTAGGATCGTTACTGGCTCAACAGGGTAGGGACATTTTCATTGCTCTTAATATCGCGCCAAACTGCCTTAAAGCATTTTCCCCACACCCTAAGCCTCTGCTGAAACTGGTCTCCGGAACAAGAGTTACCGCGCAAAGTGCTGAGCCCTCTAGGGAGAGGGAAGGTGAGACAATGGAAGCCTTGTGAAGGTGGGGGAAGGCGTGGGGTTGGTGGGGTGGAGTGGTGAGGTTGGGGTTAGGGGAGAGGAGGACGGAGGTTCCTTCCCCGGCTTGGAGAAAGGTAAGACCTTCCTTCCAGTGGAGGTGAGGACCCGGCAGCCTCAGGCTGAAGTTTGTTAGGTAGACACTAAGGGAAGGACACAGGGACCTTCATGTGCTGGGTATCTGGAGAGCTTTGTGGGTTTGGAGGGGCACGCAGTGGCTTATACTTTGCGAAGTGTCAAGCGAGGGTGGCGAAATCGGGAACCGAAATTAGAAACCGACAATCTCCTCATGGGGCATTCGGACGATTTTAAACTGTTGCTATATTAATAGAGGCGTAATTACATAATCATTATTGTTTTAAGTTGTGTTGTTGAAAAGGAGGTTACGTTTCCTTTAAAAAATGCCAATTATCCTTTAAGAAACAATTCCTTACCTTAGCTACAGTATTACACGTATCTTAAAAGGAATACGTATTTTATTATTGTCCATAACGAGAATATATTCATGCATTTTGTGGTTAAAAATTATAAGTTAACACAAACTCATTGTAAAATAATCAGGCTGAGATGTATAGAAGTTCTTCTCTTAATCCTCCCTTCATAAGTAGCGCAGCTGATAGTTACAGCGTTGCATGTGCTATGTGTTTTTCAACAACGGTTTACACTATTCCCGCTACTCTGCAAATTGCTATTGGAAAACAGATTTAACAAGAGGCCATCACATTCTTACATATCAGTGGATGTCGCTCTGTCTCAGTTTTAATAGCTGTCTAGATAGCATTATATGGGTGTTCCATTTTTTCTCTATTTCAAAAATTACATAAATAATACGTGAATGAATTTTATATCACAAAACAATTCAAACAATACCAAACATAACAATAAAACACGAAACAGTGTGTTTGTCTGGTTTCCCCTCTTCATGCCTGCCTCCACTCTTATCCCACCTGATGCCTCAGAAGTTTGAGGTCAGAAATTTGGCTTTTGTTCCTCTAGACAACAACTCCAGTCTTTAAAAGAATCGCTTTATTTGTTCTCGTTAGCCTGCACGCTCGCTCCCATTCCCGCCCCCCGTCAGTAAGGAACCACTGAGTTGTGCTTAGTGTGTATGTCTGTGTTATGCTTTCTCACAAAATATGCAT
The DNA here is from genome assembly GCF_018350155.1 of Leopardus geoffroyi. Classification (NCBI taxonomy): domain Eukaryota; kingdom Metazoa; phylum Chordata; class Mammalia; order Carnivora; family Felidae; genus Leopardus; species Leopardus geoffroyi. The sequence continues at coordinate 87,763,073 of NC_059336.1, read as the reverse complement.
TGTTTTGTGTGTGTGCTTTTCACTCGTGCACATTGGGTTTTATATTTCATTTTGTTTTTTAAACGTTACTTTAAAAAGTGTAGTTTTAAAGAATTTTAAATTTATGGAAAAGTTACAAGAACAGTACAGAGAACTTCAGTAAACCTGTTTCTGAGCTGCATTTGCTTTATCGTTCTCTTTCTCTATGTATTTATTAAATTATGGATATTGTAGCACTTGAGAATAAGTGGCAGACATCATGCCCAGAGAAAGAAGTCCTTTACTTACATGACCACAGTGCAATGACCAAAATCAGGACATTTAACAACATTGGTAACAGTGCTGTTATATAATCTTCAGGTCGTATTCAAAATTTGCCAATTGTGCCAACAACATCCTTTATCATTTTTTTTTTTTTTCTAGTCTAGGATCTAACCCAGTATCACTCATTGTATTTAGTTTTCCACTTCCTGTTAGTCTCCATTAGCTGGAAACAGTTCATCAACTTTTCTTTGCTTTTTTGTAACATAGACATTTCTTGAAGAATATGAGCCAGTTGTTTTATATGTATTATGCTTTCTTGCTTTATTTTAAGCAATCTGAAACTTATAGAAAAATTGTCAGGTATAAAGAACTCACCCTGCCCAGGACCCAATTGAGCATAAATTGCTGACACATGCTTTCTTTTCTGTTTCCAACAAGTAAGGACATTCTCCCTCATAGTCATGATACAATCATCAAAATAATAAAGTGAACATTTTCGCCATGGACTACTCAGACCTCATTAAGGTTTGCCAGTTGTCCTGACAACATCTCTATAGCAAAAAGATCCAGGCAAGATTAGGTGCTTTATTTAGTTGTCATTGTCTCCTTATTCTTCAATCTGTAACAGTTTCAGTCTTTTCTTGACTTCCATGGCCAGTTATTACATATAATGTCCGTCAGCAGGGGTTTGTTTGATATTTCCTCATGATTCAATTCAGATTATGCACCTTTGGCAGGAACACCACTGAAATGGCGCTGAATTCTTTCATTGTATCCTATCAGAAGGGGCATGATTTTTATTTATCCCATTAGTGGCGATGTCACCTTTGATCATTTGAGTGAGATGGTGTCTGCTAGGCTTCTTTCTGTAAAATTAGTATTTTTTACCTTTGTAATTAATACATGTTTTTCAGGGAGGAATTTGAGACTACATATATATCCTGCTACTCATCAAATTTTCTACGCATTGTTTATATCAATAAGTACAACGGGTTCCTATTTTATTCAATGGGTTATAACTTGTTACTATAATTATTTACTTAATTTGCAAATTGTCCCACAGGTAGTCAGTAGGAGTCCCTTCAGCTGGCTTCTGAGTCCCTTTTTTTTTGTGACAGCTTTGTTGAGATATAATTCACATACCATACAACTCACCTATTTAATGTGTGCAATTCAGTGGTTTTTAGTATACTCACAGGGCTGTTCAGCCATCCCCACAATCAATTTTAGAACATTTTCATCACTCCAACCAGAAACTTTAACTATTCTACTCTCAATCTTCTCATGCTGCCAGGTCCCAGGCAATTATTAGTCTACTTCCTGTCTCTTATAGCTTTGCCTTTCCTGGACATTTCATACAAATGGAAGTGTACACTATGCGGTCTTTTGTGACTGACTTTTTTCATTTAGCATGATGCTTTTAAGATTCATCCACCTTATAGCATACACTTTATTCCTCATTAATGCCAAAGAATGTCCCATGGCATGGACATACCATATTTTGTTTATTCATTTATCAGTGGTTGGACATTTGGGTTGTTTAAACATTTAATTTAATGTTTATTTATTTTTTATTTTGAGAGAGACAGAGAGACAGAGAGAGACAGAGCACCAGCAGGGGGAGGGGCAGGGAGCGAGGGAAACACAGAATCCAAAGCAGGCTCCAGGCTCTGAGCTGTCAGCACAGAGCACAGAGCCCAAAATGGGGCTTGAACCCACGAACCATGAGATCATGACCTTTGCCCATTTTTAATTGGGTCACTTCTCTTTATATTATTGAGTTGTAAGAGTTGTTTGCATATTCTAGATACAAATCCTTTATCAGATATATGCTTTGCAAATCTATTCTCCCATTCTGTGTGTCGTCTTGTCACTTTCCTGATAGTCTTCTTTGAAATACAAAAGTGTTTACTTTTCACAAGTCATTATCTATTTTTTTGGTTGCTTATGGTATTTGGTTGCTTTTGGTATTGTATCTAAGAAACCACTGCCAAGTCAAAGGTTGTGAAGATTTAGCCCTATACTGTCTTCTAAGAGGTTTATAATTTTAGCTTTTACATTTAGATCTTTGATTCATTTTGAATTAATTTTAATTTTTTAAAATGTTTTTTTATTTATTTTTGAGACAGAGAGAGACAGAGCATGAGCAGGGGAGGGGCAGAGAGAGGGGGAGACACAGAATCTGAAGCAGGCTCCAGGCTCTGAGCCGTCAGCACAGAGCCTGACGCAGGGCTCGAACTCATGGAGTGTGAGATCATGACCTGAGCTGAAGTCGGACGCTCAACCGACTGAGCCACCCAGGCACCCCGAATTAATTTTTGTATATGGTGTAAGGGAAGGGTCCAACTTCAGTATTTTGCTTGTGGACATCTAGTTACTCCAGCACCATTTGTTGAAAAGACCTTTGTTGTTTCCCCATTGAATTGTCTTGGCACCCTTGTCAAAAATTCCTGTTTCCTTTTGACATGTCCTTATCATTTGAGCATTTCTGGCATAAGATGCTTCAATTTCCCATTGTACTTTTCCATGTGCTAGCCCTTGAATCAACCATTTTGCCCCCTAAGGTATTCTGGTCCTTTTAGTGGATAATGTTATTTAGAAGCCAAGATCTGGGTTCTAGCTATGGCCATTGCTACTAGGGGTCGCAGCTACAAGACTCTCTTAGTAGACAGAGCCAGGGAATATGAACATATTCATATGAATATGTATATAACACATCTACACTTACATTTATTGAGACCCATAAGTTCATACCACGAACTCCAATTACAATGCAATATCACAGGGCTCTTTTTAGTTTTCTGTATTCATAATTGCTTTCTCTGACAGGAAGAAACCTGGCTCCTATAATCCTCAGAAGGTTTATGTGATCAATCCCCTGATGTGTAACCAGTTTATGTTGCTGTCTTGCTTTTCCCCCACCTTTGGCCCAAATGTGGGGCCCCTTCTCACCCTGTCAGGGCTTGGACATCTAGTATTGAACCATGGTAAACATCTTTCTGCTTAAATTCCAACACCCCATGCTGGGTCACTGTGGCACTCACTACATTATTTTTGTAAAGATACATCCCTGTTACTTTGTGCACATCAATCTGTTGCTCAGATTCCATGGTATGTGACCACCTTGTTTTACTTGTCTGTTCTTCCAGGGAAAGATACCTAGGTGGCTTCAACTCCCCTACTACCTCAAGTAATGCCACAATGAACTTCTGCATACAGGTTTCTATAAGCACCTGTGGGAAATACTTTTGGGATCTATACCCAGGGGTGGAATTTCTGGGTCACATAGTATGAAATGTCTAACTTGCCGAAACACTGCTGGCTTGCTGTCCAGAATGGCTGCTCCAGAATTGAACTTGGTGTGTTCCACTCACTGGATGCCAGTCTGCAAAGCATAAAGGAATATTTTATTTTTTTAATGTTCACATCTCTGATTATCAGTGATCTTAAGCATTTCCCCAAGTGCTTGTTGGCCTTTTGGCTTTCCTAGGTCTGTTCCTATGCATTTAGTTAGATGTTTGCCCTCTAGTTCCTAACATCCTAAATGGATATGACTATTCATATTGTCCTCCAATTTTCCTCCCTCACTTAAACATCTTGAAAATCCTTTTATTAGCTGCATGGAAGTCCACAGTATGGGTCACCCATAAAGTATTATGCCATTTCCCTATTAATGGGCATTTGGGCTCTTTGAGGGGTTTTGGTACCACAACGAATGCTCCCATAGCCATCTTTGGACACACAACTTTGCACTTGTGGCAGAATTTCTTTTTTATTTTTTTTAATTTTTTTTATTAAAAAAAAATTTTTTTTTCAACGTTTATTTATTTTTGGGACAGAGAGAGACAGAGCATGACCGGGGGAGGGGCAGAGAGACAGGGAGACACAGAATCGGAAACAGGCTCCAGGCTCTGAGCCATCAGCCCAGAGCCTGACGCGGGGCTCGAACTCACGGACCGCGAGATCGTGACCTGGCTGAAGTCGGACGCTTAACCGACTGCGCCACCCAGGCGCCCCAGAATTTCTTTTAAAAAAAAAATGTTTATTTATTCTTGAGAGAGAGCGAGAGCGAGCGAGCGAGAGAGAGAGAGAACAAGTGGGAGAGGTGCAGAGAGAGAGGGAGACACAGAATCTGAAGCAGGTTTGAGGCTCTGAGCTGTCAGCACAGAGCCCAACGTGGGACTCAAACCCATAAACCGCTAGATAATAACCTGAGCTGAAATTGGACCCTCAACTTCACCCAGGTGCCCTTGTGGCAGAATTTCTTTAGGTAAAGTCATAGAAGTGGTATCTTTAATTTAGAATGCACATTTGAGGACACATAACAGGGTTCTCAAGTCGGTAGTGAGGACCAGGGACTCAGTCAGAGATAAGAGTTTGGGAAGAAAGAAGGCATCATTGACAGGTGCTCCTGGTTTTAGATATATACAAAGAGCATTGCAGGTGTAGTTAGGCAGTGAGGACTGTCCTCAGGAGACAGAGCTGAGCACAGAGGAGTAGTCAGCCATCTTGGCTAGGATATGCTAGACAATGGGGCAGGAGGCACAGCTTTTTGAAGCTACCCTATAGACTCTATCAGTTTCAGAGTCAGGCTTTGGAGGGAGACACGGGGAATTGTGGGTCCCCTGATGGGAGTAAGAAGCATTATGTTCTCATAAGAACAGTCACTGCCTCTACCATGGTCCTGGAGTATAGGAGCAGACAAGTGGACATCTGCCTGATCACAGACTTATTCACAGTCTGAGTTTCTACTCTCCATAGGGACTAGCAGGATGTAGTTTTCTTTCATGTAGTTTGGGCAGGTTGTGGCCCAGATGGGAATGTGGGCCAGATGGGGAATGAAAACCAGCCTGAGCTAATTTTCACAAGGGTGCTGCATGGGTTATACAGGTGGACTTATCTTTGGGTCACAAGGAAGAAAACAGCCCAGGGCTCCCTGGCCTCAGGCCCCCCAAGGAAACTGTCCAGTGGAGGGTCCCCAGGACCTCTCTCTCACCAGCCATCTCTTCCAGAATAGGACATGTCTTGCTTCCCAGCAGTCCCTCAAGGAGGGCAGCCCAGGCTCTCTGGGGGAGATTCTACTCCTTATCTCTTTGGGCTGAGCCTGAGTGGGGCTGTGCAGTGAACAGAAGAGAAGAATTTTCACAGGCTACAGGTTGGGGTAAGGGCTGAGCTTCCAGCTGTTTTCTGGGGAGAGAGTTGAGGAGGGCTAATTATATATACCAACTTCTGACAGTTGAGGCAGGAACTAGAAAGAGGTGGTGTTCCCTCATCTTCCTTTCTGTTCTACGGCCCCAGTGACAGACATAGCACAGACAGAGTCAGACAGAGCCAGAGATATAAGTGGGTAGAGACCCAGGCTCAGGCAAAGCTCTCTCAGGTGGACTCAACACCCAAGATGCGCTAGATGGACCACTGGGGGCTTGAGGAGGGAACAGCCCATCCTTCCACATGGCAGGGAGGTCAGGCTGCTGGGATAGAGCAAAGCCTTTCGGCTCCATGGGGCTGGAGTCTGAGGGTCTGATTTGGAGGGATGTTTGAGCAGGGGCTCTGTAGGTGCCTGTGTGGAGCCCTCACAATTTCATCCCAACTCAGTTCCTTGTCTTCTCCCTGGCTCCCTGGGCAGTTATTTATTTTTATTTTTATTTTTTATAGGGGCTGGTGCTGTGCACTGGTAATACCATGATGACTGACTCACATTATCTGTCCAGGGGAGCTCACAGCATCAGCTTCTATGGGGGGGCGGGGATACCAGGGGAGGAGGGAGATGCACAGACAGACAATAGTGATGTAATAAGAAAAGGGCTGATAAGGATTAACATTTATTAAGCACTTGCTTGTGTGCTTGTGATAATGAACCAATGAGGTAGGGTCTACTACCCCATTTAATAGATAGGAAAGCCAAGGCTCAGTCAGGCTCGATAACTTGCCCCAAATTACACAGTAAACGGTGAGGCTGAAAGTCTTTCCGTCTCAGGCCAAAGCCTGAGACTCCACTACTGCACCACACACATGGTGGGGCGAGCATGTAAGTATTAAGTCCGGGGTATCAGGGACGACTTGGGGCGCACCAGGCATGCTCTCTACTGCCACGTCCTATCTTTCCGTTAATTTTACCTGGAGGCTGGCCGCTTCTCTTCTCTTCCCGAGCCCCCAGTCCGGTGCCAGCCCACCCGCCAGCGGCGAAGTCATTAGCTCCCCGGCTGCAAGAAGGGAGGCGTCCTCGTGTCGCCCCCTGCTGGTTTCGAGCTTAAGCGACGATGGGGCTTCGCCTCGTTCCGCCCACTCTGCGCATGCGCCCTGGGTGACGGGCGCCCGCCCTCTTGATTCTCCGATCCTGCCCGTGCAGGTCCAGGATAGGGGTGGAGGTCCGGAGTGGGGGGGACAAGGCCCGAGACGCTAGTCGCGGGTGTCATTTCTCTGGTTTACCTGTCTGCTCCAGGTGCTGGAGTCTGCTCTCCCTAACCCCGGTCCCTCTGCACCCCTCTGGGGTAGGAATGGGGCGGGACCGTGGGCCCCCTTAAGACCAGACCCGGAGCCCAGAGAGCTGTGGTCGGGGCCACAGAGGCGTCCTGTATTGGTTTCTGAAGTCCTTCCTGAGTTTTGACGGTACCAGGATGACGAATACCCCCACATTGCTGTAGTGAACAATGGCAGCCCCCACCCCAGGCTGCTCTGTGGCCTGACGTCACCGCCCTCCTCCCCTCAGTGTCTCCATTTTCGGTGTCCGGTAGGGGAAACAGACATAGGAGCAACTAACACAGAGTGACAATATGAGAATAACTGCAGTGTAAAGCACAAGCCTGGTACCGTGAAGGTCAGAGGTCACCAAAAGGTTGCACCTGCACAAGCATTATAGACCCTAAAAGCCCACCAGGTGGAACTTTCTTGTGCAAAAGGGCCCTGGGAAGAGAGATTGGGGAGGGGGAGCAGTTCTGATGTGTGCATTTGTGTCTGCTTTGTTCCAGGTCACACTTGTCTCTTTCCTGAGCTTCCCGTCTTACATCTTGACAGGTGGCAGGAGATTAGATCCTTTCAGACCACGGGGCGACAGTTCTTTACTGTGTTTGCCAACTTAAGCAAGAGGACAATCGTTATCTTTAACCAAACAGGTAAAAACATGACAACAAGAATACCAAATATGTTGGGGAAAGTGGGTCCCCTTAAAGATTAAGAGAACAGGCCTTTCCTAGCCTCCTCTTCTGTCCTGTGGAAGGGACTTCCCTGACTGAGGACTGTTTTCCAGGAAAACAGTCACAGAAGAGAGTCAGAGGCTGTTGCTCTCATCTCTAAATCTGGCCACCTTGGATTGTTGGTTTCTGTGGCTCAGTTTTGTCGTATATGTAAAGTTGGAGGAAATGGCCTATGGCCATTAATTCATCCACCTGTCTGAATGTGGGATCCTGGTGCTCCTCAGGCCACTGGCCTAGGATGTGGTGGACCCCTGTTCAGGACACTGGCTACTAGGGGACATTCATAAGGGCAAGTGTGTGGCTTGTGTGTGAATTAGAATTGTCTAAAAATGAGCCTGGAGGATGCCACTGGGAATCTGGTGTTTGGATACTGGACCCATTTCAACAAAGTAGCATTCCTCAAGGCCAAATGAATGAGCAGGGGAGATATGATAGGTACACAAATAATGAAATTGTGTCATAGAAAGTAATCAGGACATAAAGATGGTTGTCCCCAACATGGGCTGAGAGTTCAGAGGAGAGAATATCTTCTTGCTGTGGTGTTCAGAGAGGGCTTAATGAAGGAAGTGGCGTTTTGTTGTTTTTTTTAAATTTTTAACGTTTATTTATTTTTGAGACAGAGAGACACAGAGCATGAACGGGGGGAGGATCAGAGAGAGAGGGAGACACAGAATCCGAAGCAGGCTCCAGGCTCTGAGCTGTCAGCACAGAGCCTGACGCGGGGCTCGAACTCACGGACTGTGAGATCATGACCTGAGCCGAAATCGGACGCTTAACCGACTGAGCCACCCAGGCTCCCCGGAAGTGGCGTTTTTTGATGGCTTGTGAAAATGGGGAGGATTCCAATAGGCTGACATGGGCAGTGTTGTACCCACCTAGACATTAGAGTCACAGGCTGGGAGAGAACCCTGGAACCTGAAGGTAATTCGTGTGCGTATTTGAGATATTTGTTAACTTAAAAATATGTTTTAAAATAAAATAACACAAAAAGGTGTTAACAGCTTAAATTCCCTACTGCCATCCCTCATCACTCAGATACCCTCCACAGAGGCATTCAGTAGTTTTAGTTTCTTGTGTAACCTTCCAGGGATATTCTGTACGTATACTAGTAAAAGCACACACACCCACAAAAGCCACCATCTCTACACAAACGGCAGTATATTGCACTGGTCTCTACCCTGCTTGTTCACTTATATTTTGACAATGGTTCCTTATCAGTATGTGAAGAGCTTCTTTGAGCTCACTGGCTGAACACTGGAAGCAATTCCACTGAAGCAGAGAATAGGAGCCTGTGATTTTTGAGGTGTACCTGGAACGATTCCCCCAAACCCTGGCATTAAAAAGCCACAAAGAGGTGGAGGTTTCAGTTTAATTTGGGGCAGAATAGTATTTTAATTTTTATTTGCCCTGTGCCTACTCCATTGCTTTGGGAAAACCATCATGTCCTTCCTTAATATGTGCAAATGGCCCATTAAGCTTGGATAGGTATCCATGGGGTACTATTAGAGTGGAAAACAGGCCTTGCTGGGGTAGTTGGGAAAATCAGTGGGAACTGACTGGTCTCGTGCATTTATTCTCTACTTTTCCTCCTCTACACTCCCAGGGCTGGTGGGTCATAACCTAGGAGAACCACCACCACCCAGTGCTGCTTCTCCATGGGGTCTGAAATTGAAGTCTTGACTTCAGAAGTTGCCTAGTGGGGTGATAGCACACAGGTGTGATTACTCATGGCTCTAGTGCTCATCTTAGGCTCATCTTAGGCTCATCTTCTCCCTTCTTTTTTGTGCTCATAGGGCTGACAAGGACTAGGGTTTGAACTTCAGTTCTTTCCCTAAACTCACTACCAGAGTGGTTGGAATTTCGTGGAGAATATGATTTCATAAGCCAAAATAACTAGGCACCTGAGGAGAACAAGTATCTCAAAAGATAGCAATGTGAGACAATAACAAATAACAAATGAGACAATATGTATCTTTTGAGATATTAGAATAGATGGGCCAATAATTTAAAATAAGCACAATACATATATGTAAGGAGATGGGGAAGTTATTAGTAATATAATATAAAACAAGGAATTATAAAAAAGCAGGAGAAATATTAAATGTGAGCAATAGTCAAAATAAAGAACACAATAGATGGGGTAAATTATAATGGAGGAGGCACAATTAATCAACAGTGAGTTGGAAGATCAAATTAGAGAAGTCTCACAGAAGGAAGCAGTGAAGAACAAATAATAAGGAAACTTAGATTACAAGAGGTATGACAGGAGAAGTATAAGTGCCAGGATCCAGATAACAGGAGTCCTAGAAAGAGAGAAAATTAACTATGCAGAAGAGGACACCTTTGGAGAAATAACAGAAATTTGTTGAAATGTTAAAGAGATGAACAACCTTGAATGGAAAGGGTTTACATGGTACCAAACAGGAGAGATGAGGAAAAAGTTCACTCCTAGATATGTTATAATGAAACTTAAGAATATCAAAGACAAAGAGAAAATTCTAAAAGCTACCAGAGAGTAGGAGCAGGTCACTTCCACTTAGGTCAGGTTGACCTCAGAGTTTTCAATAGTAGCGGTGGATGTAAACAACAATCACGAAGCACTTCTAAAATATTAAAGAGAGGGGCGCCTGGGTGGCTCGGTTGGTTAAGCGTCTGACTTCGGCTCAGGTCATGATCTCACAGTTTGTGAGTTCGAGCCCCGTGTTGGGCTCTGTGCTGATGGCTCAGAGCCTGGAGCCTGCTTCAGATTCTGTGTCTCCCTCTCTCTCTGTCTCTCCCCCACTCACGCTCTGTCTCTCTCTGTCTCTCAAAAATACATAAATGTTATAAAAATTTGTTTTTAAATATTAAAGGGAAAGACTTTTGAAATTGGAATTTTATATCCAGGCAGATTGCCATTCAAAGAGGAGGGGGGCACAGTGAACATTTTTCTCAGTGTGTGCTGTAGAATGAGCTGCACTGAAAACACTTTTGGAGAAAGAACCCAAAAAGGAAGATAAACAAACCTAGCTCTATGTTTGTTAAAACAGACACACCTAATGCATAAAGACACAAAAAAGCTGAGATGGAAAAAGATATATCAGGCAAACAAATAAATAGCTGGTGTGGCCATAATAATATCCTACCAATGGGACTTTAAGGCAAAAAGCATCATTATGGATGGTGAGGGACACTAGGTAATGACAAATTCACCAAGAAGGTATAAGAATTCTAAACATGCGCTTAACATAGCTTCTATCAAGAAAGCAAAAACTGATGGAATTACAGGAATAAATGTACAAATTCATCATCCCTAGTGGGGGACTGCATCGCACTTCTAGGTTGTTGCTAGGTCAAGCTAAAACAACCAAATCTGAAATTACAATCAGATCTGAAGCTTTATGCAAGTCTGAAATGTGGTTTCAAGCCATCCACCCACTGTGATATAGGGGAGAACAAAGCAGGAATGGAAATGGGGACTGCAAACCAATAAGTAGCATTTGGCACATCAATTCAGTATTTATATTAGTATGAATACGTAAATGTTATTATTCACAGTATACTTTCTGCACTACTGTTTTTTTTAATAATTGTTTTCTCTTTCTTATTTGTTTAGTTTTCTATGTACTTTGAAATAATCCAACCTCAAACTGCCAATCCTTTAAAATTCCTCTTAAAACCTTCAGAAAAACTGTCAATTTCATTGCCATGAAGATTCTTCTCCTGGGCTGGTTGGATACCCCAGAGAAGTTTCTCCCAGTCCACTGCTCGGAGGGAAAGGCCAGGTTGCCAGCAGGTTGGGGGCCAGTGAGAGAAGAGGGCTGGGCATGAGAGTGGGGGTCTCAACATTTGGTAAGCAGGCCCAACTTCCCTTAGTCCCTCTAATTACATCTGAAGGAAGTTGCAATTTTCATGAAAGAATTTTACCAGCGATTGAGGGAGAACAATAACAGCAACAAAAAGACACGGAAGGAAGGAAGGAAGGAAGGAAGGAAGGAAGGAAGGAAGGAAGGAAGGAAGGAAGGAAGGAATGACAGAAAGGAAGGAAGGAAGGAAGGAAGGAAGGAAGGAAGGAAGGAAGGAAGGAAGGAAGGAAGGAAAGAAGGAAGGAAAGAAGAAGAAAGATTGATTCTGTCAAAATGGCCAGGTTCTAAGGATCAAGCTTCTGACCCTATCAGAACAGATTCACCTTTAAGACCTCTGGGTTCTTTCCTGGTTCACAGCCTCTTTCCCAGGATTACCCAGCCCATAGTTGAGCAGAGAAGCTGATCCATAATCTCAACTCTGATTGGTTGACTCTGGCTACCTGATACACTTTGCTAGGCACTCTCTCCTTTTTTAGCCTTATGCATTTTAAAGCAAATACAAAAGTAGAGAGACTAATATAATGATTGCCATATACCGATTACACAGCTTCAAGAGCTGACCAATCTTACTTGATCTAACTCCCTATTGTTCTCCCTCAAATTGTCTTAAAAGTTTTTTTTTTTAATCTTTATTTATTTTTGAGAGAGTGAGAGCAGGGGAGGAACAGAGGGAGAGGGAGACACAGAATCTGAAGCAGACTCCAGGCTGCCAGCACAGAGCCTGACAGGGGCTCGAACTCACAAACTGTGAAATCATGACCTGAGCCGAAGTCGGACACCTAACCGCCTGAGCCACCCAGGCGCCCCTCCCTCAAATTGCCTTAAAGCAAATCCCAGATATTCTATCATTTTTAATGTTTATTTCTGAGAGAGAGAACATGAGCAGGAGAGGGGCAGAGAGAGAGGGAGACAGAGAATCTGAAGCAGGCTCTGCCCTGTCAGTGCAAAGCCTGACATGGGGCAAGCCCCACGAACCATGAGATCATGACCTGAGCTGAAGTCAGATGTTCAACCAACTGAGCCACCCAGACACCCCTATTATACCATTTTTATTGTAAATACTTAAGTGTGTCTAAGAAGAGCTCTTTTTTTTTTTTTTTTAATTTTTTTTTCAACGTTTATTTATTTTTGGGACAGAGAGAGACACAGCATGAACGGGGGAGGGGCAGAGAGAGAGGGAGACACAGAATCGGAAACAGGCTCCAGGCTCTGAGCCATCAGCCCAGAGCCTGACGCGGGGCTCGAACTCACGGACCGCGAGATCGTGACCTGGCTGAAGCCGGACGCTTAACCGACTGCGCCACCCAGGCGCCCCAGAAGAGCTCTTTAGAAAGACCACAGTAATTATACCTACAAATTAGTACTGATTCTTACATTACCAATATCTAGTCATTGTTCATATTTTCTACATTATCTCATGTGTCTTTTCACAGGTAGCTTGTTTCCGTCAGCATCCAATTATACATTGCGTCTGTGTGACACATTTTTTTGAGCTTTTAAAATCTGTGACTGTTCAACTTGGTGCGTGTGTGTGTGCACGCACGTGCGTGCGTGTGCATGTAAAAGCTAGTCCATGTATCCTTAAGAGTCTTTCACTCTGAATTTTGCTGGCCCCTCTGGTGTCTTTTACCATGTTGCTCTATTCCCTGGCAATTAGATTGGGAGGATTATCAGATTCAGGTGTGATTTTTCTTTTTTTCTGTTTGGGACAGCTGAACCTCATGAGTGGTGCTTGCATCACATCGGGAGGCATTTACTGTCCAGGTGTCTTTCTTTTGTGTGGAGGTCTTCTTGCCCTTGGCAAGAACAGCTTTGGTGGAACAGGGATACGGAGTCCCTCTGCTGCCTGTCTCCTGTTTGCTGAGGATCTCCTCACAATGGGAACCTGGCATTTCTAAATGTTCTAGACCTTTGGAACTGATTCTGTCAGTGCTTGGTGTATTTAACAGCCACAGCTGGTAGGACAGAGACCGCCTCCAGTTTGGCTGGTTTCTGAAGACCAAGACTTTTGTCCGTGTCTTGCTCCTTGGGGACAAGGCCTGCAGTTGTCTGTCTTCCATAAAGCCATCACCTGTCTCTCTCTGTTCAAAGAATCTGGCCACTTTATACATTTACTGAAGCCTCGTGGGTCCTGGCCCAGGGAGTGAGGGATAGGAATGGGATTACTAGTATTGCTTGCTACATTTATTAAGGGAGTCTGGAATCCCTGGAAGGCCAGGATCCTAATATAACTATAGTGCAGTCCTGTTCCCTGGAAGGCCAGGATTCCAATATAACTATCATGCAGTCCTGCAAAATTTCAAGGAAGACCAGATTGACACACATAGTAAAAACATGAAGCCTTAGCCTAGAGTAATTCTGTAAAGCCAGTCAAAGGTAATGGCGCCATCTATGGGCCACTGAAGGAGAAAGCATGGGTGTAATTGTGATAACAGGAAAGGAGCCCGCAGAGGCAGGGCATTCAGGAATGGGATCCTCTGCTCTTCTGTTTTGTTTTGTTTTTTTTTTCTTTATATTTTTAATTAATTAATTAATTAATGTTTCTTTAAAATTTACATCCAAGTTGGTTAGCATATAGTGCAACAATGATTTCAGGAGTAGATTCCTTAATGGCCCTTACCCATTTAGCCCATGCCCCCTCCCACAACCCCTCCAGTAACCCTCTGTTTTCCATATTTAAGAGTGTCTTACGTTTTGTCCCCTTCCCTGTTTTTATATTATTTTTGCTTCCTTTCCCTTAGGTCCATCTGTTTTGTATTTTAAAGTCCTCATATGAGTGAAGTCACATATTTGTCTTTCTCTAATTTTGCTTAGCATAATACCCTCCAGTTCCATCCACGTAGTCGCACATGGCAAGATTTCATTCTTTTTGATTGCTGAGTAATACTCCATTGTATATATATACCACATCTTCTTTATCCATTCATCCATCAATGGACATTTGGGCTCTTTCCACACTTTGCCTATTGTTGATAGTGCTGCTATAAACATGGGGGTGCACGTGCCCCTTCAAAACAGCACACCTGTATCCCTTGGATAAATACCTAGTAGTGCAACTGCTGGTCCTAGGGTAGTTCTATTCTTAATTTTTTGAGGAACCTCCATACTGTTTTCCAGAGTAGCTGCACCAGCTTGCATTCCCACCAGCAGTGCAAGAGATCCTCTTTCTCCACATCCTCGCCAACATCTGTTGTTGCCTAAGTTGCTAATGTTATGCTCTTCCTGTTGATTAATGAGGAGTGAGCTCTGCAGTGACACGATCTGTGTTTAATGGCCAGATGCACAGTCAGTACTCTACTGGATACTCAAGGGGACCCTCTGCAGGTCTCTGGAGTTGAGGAGGTATCTGTGCAGCTCTCCTCTTGGGGGCTCTGTCCTGTGTCCTCCATCTCCTTGGACTCTCAGCTCTTTCCCCTCAATTCAGGGAGTGTGCTGGACTCTGCCTGTTCTTTATATGCTGTGGAAGCTCTGAAGATACAAGCTGGGGCAACTGTAGGGCTCCCCTCACTTGTTTCCTTCATCTCAGGGATCATGTCTTGCATTGCCTGATAACCAGTGTCTTAAAGATCATTGTTTCCTGAATGCTGTCTCTTCTTCTCCTATTATTCCACCTTGGCCAGAAGTAGAACTCTTCATTTGACCACTTTAGTTTTCCACTAGGCAAGTCAAATTCTTGGATGGCTTTAAAGACACCACTAGAGGAGTCCCAGGGCATCACAGGAGGTTTGGACCCAGCCTCTGTTCTCAGAGTTCACATAGTACAGGCATCATTCCTCCTTACACTAAGTGGGTATGATTGGTATCACAGGTGTGTGATGTGTCTGTTTCTGTGGTCTCACAATGGAGACCTCTGGGATATGCACTGAGTGCCACAGTGGCAGGAAACAGCCTTTCTACCTAGTTGGTCATTGTCGTCTTGGTCAGGGGTCCCTATGACACAGGCTTATGGACAAAGTTGCTTCCTGGTTCCTTTCTTTCTTTTTTTCTTTCTTTCAAGTAAGCTCTGTGCCCAATGTGGGACTTGAACCCATGACCTGGACATCAAGAGTTGCATGTTCCACCAACTGAGCCAGCCAGGCACTCTGCTTCTTGGTTTCTATGTCCTCCATCAAGACATGTTTGCCACAGGGGTTCAGATACTGCTTTCAGAAAACAACAAACACTTGGCTACATAGCCCTTGGCTGGAAATTTCCTCGCTATGGTTCCAACTTGGGAAGCCTCAGGATCTGAGCAGCAGCAGGGCTGTGGAGACCAGGGAACACCTGGAGGCCAGGCTTGGCCACGGTTGGTGCACACCTGCTGGCTCCCCAGCTCAGTCACCACCCACTGCCCCACCTACAAGGGGGGGGGTGGGGGTCAAGCTGCACTAACAGTTTGTTTTAAAAAGAAAATCATAATGTGAGTCTAATCATGAAGAAACAATCAGACAAATCTAGAATTGAGGACAGTCTACAAGCAACTGGCCTGGACTCTCCAAAATATCAATGTCATGAATGATAAAAAGAGGTGTGTGGGATAGCTGGGTGGCTCAGTTGGTTAAGTATCCAACTTAATCAAGTATCCAACTCTTGATTTTGACTGAGGTCATGATCTCATGGTTCATGAGTTCGAGCCCCATATCAGGCTGTCTGCTGTCAGCACAGAGCCTGCTTCGGATCCTCTGTGTCCCTCTCTCTCTGCCCCTCCCCTGCTGGTCCTGCCCCCTCTCTTTCAAAATAAATAAACTTAAAAAAAAAATGTATGTGTGTGTGAGTGATGGTGAGGTGGTGAGGCTGTTCCAGGTTACAGGAAACTACAGGACCATGACAATAAAATGCAGTGTGCAAACTTTAATTGGATCCTAGAGTCAGGAACTTCCCCCACCAGCTCTAAGGGACTTTGTTTTTTTTTAGATGTTTATATATAGTTTAGATATTGCAGCCACATTATATTCCTTGGATGTGGTAATGGTATTATGATTGTGGAGGAGAATGTCTTTGTTTTCAGGGTAAATGTGGAAATATCAAATAATGCCTCAGTGCTACAATTTACTTTCAAATGGTTCAGCAAAAAAAAAAAAAAAAAAAAAAAAAATGTATATGTACACACACACAAATACATGCATTTCCAAGTTCAAAGGACCTGAGGAAGAAACAGGCTTGGAATATTTCCAAATGTGAATAAATCCCATGAAAAGGAGTGGTGAGAGATGGGAATGTGGAGTGAGACAGGTGCCAGATCCTGAAGGGTTTTGTTGAAGATGATAGATTTTTAATTTTCAGGGTAATGAGAATCCTTTGAAACAAGAGACTGCCAATCCCATTATGCATCTAATTTCTTCCCACATACCTGGAAAATGTCTCTAGGATGTCCAGGTGCCTGGAGCTGCTATACCCATGGAAAGGGTTTTTGTTCTTTGTAGACATGCAGCCTTCCCCCTCCACCCATTTTTCTGGTGACGAAACACCAGGCCTTTGTGGTCCTCGTGGTTCTTTTTTTTTTTTTTTTTTTTTTTTTAAATTTTTTTTTCAACGTTTATTCATTTTTGGGACAGAGAGAGACAGAGCATGAACGGGGGAGGGGCAGAGAGAGAGGGAGACACAGAATCAGAAACAGGCTCCAGGCTCTGAGCCATCAGCCCAGAGCCTGACGCGGGGCTCGAACTCACGGACCGCGAGATCGTGACCTGGCTGAAGCCGGACGCTTAACCGACTGCGCCACCCAGGCGCCCCGATCCTCGTGGTTCTTGCTCCAGGGAAAGTACCCAGCAGCCAGGGGATTCGCTTGTCAAGTCACCCACTCCCCAGAAGGTAACTATAGGCCATACCCAGGCAAGGGAGCCATGCCCACATCTGGGAGTTGTGGTCCTGGGGGACAATCAGGCCTCTTGTGGCCAGGGAAGAGGAACAGTTCATTCTGGAATTTACAGAGAGAACTTAACGCAGGCAGTAGCACATTGTTGGTGGAAATGGACAAGTAAATACTCAGAATGGAGGATCCCCAAAAGGAATGGGGGCTCACTCCTTCTCTGGGTCTTTATATCTTTCCCCTCTCTGGGTCTCCCTGATAGCATTTAATAGTACTCCTGTCCTCTTGTCCCAGACCTACAGCTGAATTTCCTCCTCTCCTTCCTGGAGTGCAAGGCTGGAGAAAACCACATAATTGGATAGATTGGGCCGCAGGAGGAAAACATTACTTGTCCCTTAGTGGTGTGCTGGAATTGGCCCTTACAGGCTCTCAAGAGCCTATCATTTGCATCTCTTCTCAACTCTGCTTTCGGTGACATTGTGTTGGTTACTTGATGGCCACAGTGGAAATATTTACACAATGACAATGGCAAATATTACAAATCAGGGTTTCCCCTCTAGAACTGGAGAGCCAGTTTTAAACATCTTTGAGCACACTGCTGCATATTACATTTGTTTAAAATTGTCTTCTACCTTTTTTTTTTTTTTTTTTCGATACTGAAGTTTCTCAGGACTTTTCTCTTCTCCTGGACTAACGGACTTAATCTTGAGAGTAGGTTTAACCTTGAGCATGGTGTTCATGAAAAAGATCTTAGAAACTTCAGGAGAAAAATATCCATGCGCCCCCCCCCCCCCCGCAAATATAGGGAAACAGACTATTTAAAGTATGTCCTGATAAAGAGGTGTATTGAGAAAATCCACAAAGAGCACCAGTTTTACTCTCCTGCCAGTGGGAAGACTTGTTGAAAGGGGATAATCCTGTTCTGTTTTCGTATAACAAAGGAATCTTTTAGGATGTCTGGACTTCAGAGATTGTTATGTACTGTGAAGTGTAACCTTTAATTCTTAAAAGGCATAATTCTGATTGGTAGTCACTCAATAGTTCAATGCCCTGATAACAATATTTACATTGATATATTCTTTCCTGAGGGTAGAACTTGCAAGGTTTTAAGTTAGTCCAGAAAAAGAGCTTTGGCGTTTCCCTTGCCAACCTCCATGCATGCTAGATTCCTTTTTCAAAGGGTCTGAGAGCCTTTGAAATGTACAGGGCTGCTCTGAATTACAGGGCCATCGTGAATATGTGGTCTCAGGGCTGCCTGTCTGTTTCCTTGTCTTTGGCAAGCTTCCCCTTCCATTCTCCTCCGCTATGATGCTAGATCTGCATTCTTCATTTCAGTTTCCCCGGGCAACTCCAGTAGATCTTTCCTCCTGCCTCACCAAACAACCGGGAAAGAGCAGGGGGGAAATAGTCACAGAGAAGCTTACAGGCAGATTTCTGAGGAAAATGGTGCAGTGGGAGCTGACTAACCAAACCCCTCCACCTGATTGGAACGAAAACAACAAAATGAGTAAAAAGTAGCAAAGACCTCACCAGCAGGGCCTGAACTCCAAGCTCAGAATGCTAAACATTTTGAAAAGTACCTAGCCCTAAAATTTGGACTCTTAAAATTGAAATGGGATTGTATAACCCAACATAGTTCTTTCTGGAGAGTGATAGGGGGCAAAAGGGGGCCCACAAACTACACCAAACCCATCACCAGGTCCTGTTAATTCTGCTCCTAAATATATCTAGAATTCTCGTAATTTCTCTGTATATTCATATTTTTAATGGGTTGTTTTGTGTCACACAGGAAAGTAATTCATGTGGATTGTTTTGTCCATATGATTATTAAACTATCTTACCAATTTAAATAACTCTTCCAGATGGTTCTTTCAGATTTCATCGGTAAAAAAAAAATCATCTACAAATAATAATAGCCTTGTCTTCTTCCCTTAAAAAAATAAAGGTTGGGACTTACATGAAGGAAACTAAAAAATGTTGACTGACAGATATAAAGGAAATAGACATCACGTGGATCTAGATGTAAAGACTATTTTAAGGATGTCAAATCTTCCTAAATTATTTTACAGCTTTACTAAAATTACTAAATTTACTAAAATTAACCTTTACATTAAATTGCAGTAGGACTTTGTTTTTTGTAACTTGCCAGAAGGTAATTTGGAAGAATAAGAATGGCTAAGAAAATTTTAATTTAAAAAATGGTTAAAAAGGGGGGATCTGCCATATTTTAAGATGTGTGGTAAAGCAATTAGTTTGGTAATATTAAAAGAATTCAAAGATTAATAAAACAGAATAGAGAGGTCTTTAGCAGACCTGAGAAGAAAACAATTAATGTCAAAGGATATATGTGAAATAATGGGGAAGGTACCTATTACTCAACAGAGTGGTACTGATATTTTGTGGGTAGCATGTCCTCTTTGGAAGGGGGTGACGATTTTTTGTGTGATTCAACTGGGGAAGTGGCAAGACCTCATAGAGCAAACTGGAACTTGGAAATCTGAGGGAACTGCAGTCTCTCTCTGAATCTTCCTTTTTTTGGCTTCAGGGCAGTGTTTCTCAGAGTGAGAAGTGTCATCCATTAAGTGTAAAAGAAAAATGGTAATGGAAACCCTGTTATAAACAATGTTAAATAGATTTTCTTAACACAAGAATTCTCAGAACCCTTAATATGATCACAGTTACCAGGAATCTTCAAGAAAGCCATACAACATGGACAGTTTGCCAAACCGATTTAAGCTTTGAACCCATTTTGAGCATGCTCCTGGACTAGTGTTCCATTTAACACACTGTGGGAAAACTGGATCAATCTTATCTTAATAGGAAAGGAGATACCTTCATGGGTATATAAACTAGGGTTCTTGATGAAAACAAGTCCATGTCTGCATAATTTAAGCATCACAGGAATTTATTGGGAAAGTAACCACTTGTTCTCAGACTTAATGTGAAGGCTTAGAAAATGGGACAGGACCAAAGAAAGGAGGACATACGAGAAGATTCCCAAGATGTCCCCTGAAGAATCTCAGATTCTTCAAAAATGCACTGAGGCAGTGCATTATTGTCTCAGTCATGCAGATGGTGGCATCTGATTGCCTGAGCCTGGGTAATGTGCCTGAGATTCAGCTGCCAGGGTGTTGGGAAGAAGAAATATCCAACCCTTTTTGTCTTTTGACTCAGCATTGTGGTCCTGTCTACCACTGATTTTGAGATTTCTCTTTATTTAGAAGGGCACTGATATCCTGGACAAAGAGACAAGTATCTCTATAGCCCAACACCCATGTACACCCTTTTCCTCATACTGACACTTCCTTAAGCTGCCATCACCTGCCCTAGTGCAGCTACATGTTATCCAGACACGTCTTCTTTCCAAGAGTAGACAACCCACTGTCCTTTTGAATCATTTCAAGCAGCTTGAAATCCAGGACCACGGAGTGATGGATCATCCTCTTTAGTTTTGTCATGATCTTATCTGGGTATTCTGAACAGTTGTATCCAATGGTAACTGAGAGGAAAAAGAAAGAAGAATGTAATTAAATTAAAAAAAAAAAGATACATGACACAGCAAGAAGGAAGTACAAGTATGGTGGCTTTAACCCTTGTTTCTGCTAAATTCATGAGGCCATATGACTGCCTTCCATAACGATTTATTCTCTCTTCTGTTGCCCTCAGTCAGCACATCAAGTGCCTAGGTTCTTTACTTGATGGGATGAGTCAGCCCTTAGTTTCTAAGCTGTCTCGTTCTGTAGGTTGTCCCATTTGTTAAGAGTTCCAGAAGAATTCCAAACTTTACAGGTTGAAATAGAAGATAGTCCAGGGTATCTATTGCTTTCATTCCAGTCATAATTCTCCCTGCCTCCTGTGTTAGTTATGTATTTCTGCCTAACAAATTACCCCCGGACTCAGTGGCTTTAACAGCAGACATGTTTGTTTTTTGTGGGCCAGGAATCCAGGTGTGGCTTAGCCGGGCACTTCCGATGCAACGTCTCTGATGAGGTTGCATTCAGGCTGTTGGCTGCAACTGTGGTCTCATCTGAAGACTCAGCTGGTGGGGGAGGGTCATGCTTCCAAGCTCACAAGGGCATGAATACCAGAAGGCAGAGATCACTGGAAGCCATCTTAGAGGATACCTACACGTCCCATTTGTGTGTCAGTGAACCTTCTTCTCTTGAACGTCAGGATCAACCATCCTATGTGGTAGATATGGAGATACACTTCCCAGATCCCCCTTCAAAGAAGAATCTGTTGCCTGAACTGTTGTGGAGTTGGGGTGGGGGGGGGGGCTGTCAGCAGATAGTCTCCAGCTTTCAACTCCTTCAGGGAGCCTCAATTACAGAGATACCCTCACCCAAGTGCATGTCCTTCCCTGAGTGGCCTATACCAAATGAATGATTATGGCAGGGTCAATCAGGTATGGACATTTTAACCTAACATAGGAAAGTCTGGTGGGCCATTTATGCTGTAGCTCCTCATGGGACCTACTGAGGTTTGTTGGCCTGTACTACAATTCAGCAATTCAGCTTATGCCCAACCCTGTCTCCTCCTACTCCCCTTCCATAGATGTTGGTCTTTTATAAAAAAGTCTTGTACACCAAACTCCATCTCAGTGTCTGCTTTTGGAAAACCTAGTCTGAGACTTTGCCAAACCTATGATCATTTTTTTAAAACCTGTTTTTCCAGTGGCATGCGATGTTTGAAATAGCCTGGTAGCAGTCTCATCTCCTAATTCAGGGGAATCATTGTTGTGTTCTTTGGTGGAAATATTCCCTCCCCCTCCTCCCCCGCTGGCTACCCTAAGTCGGCAGATCCAGAGTTTCAGAAATGTAATAAGACCCTTGAGAATGGGTCATTATATATATATATGTCAATGTGAGAGATACTACCTACTTACACTCCTTGGTATAAATCCTCCAGGCCCATGTATTTTAGGGGAAGAAACAGCCATATTTTAAAGCAGGTGCTACATGCTACAGAACAGCTCCCAATGTTTCAAGGCTTTGTCTCCCAGGAGGTACTAGAACTGACTCTTCAGCACTCAAGTCCACTGTTCTACAAGGCCACTTATTTCTGGGTGATGGACTACATGACAAATCCAATGAGGTTCATGGGCACAAACCCATCGCCTTTCTTCTTTCACTCTAAAGTGAGTTCCTTGGAAGAACTAAGTTGTGTGGGACGCCATGATGTGCAATAAGTGACTATGCATTGTGTTGCGGATAGAAGGATGGCAACCAGTGAGAACAAACCTAAATTCAAAATGAGTTTCTTTGGCAATGACGACAAAGCACTGCCCCCTCCATGATGGCAATCCACCTGCTGTTAGGTGGCACTCTGATCCACCCAGGGAAATATACCATTTTGAAGGTTCAGAGTTAGCTGCTGTGCTGGAAGATTGGGTACAGCGGTGACAGCACTGGAGAGGAGAAATCCATGCTATTGAGCCCATACATAGCCAACATACATGACACTTTGAACATAAGCCCACAGAGTAATCAGCTGGGCAAAGAGGCTGACTCTTACGCACAGAAGGGTCATTCAGTTTACTGATTATTGAGAGTTCCTCCCTCTAGGGGGCTTTTTGGCAATATTGTTGTGGGACAAACATATTCATTCTCACTCTCAGGACCAATTTACTATCTCACTCCTGAAGGAAAGGGTCCAATGTAATCAATATGATACTAGGTAGATGAGTGTTTCCACCCCTATACGTATAGAAGTAGGAGTATCATTATTATGAATAGTGATCATAATAACATTTATTGAGTACTTACTATACACCTGTGTTTGTATTTACTCATTGAATCTCTATCAAAGCCCTGTGAGGCAGATATCATTGTCATGCCCATTTTACAGGCGAGGCAGTCGAAGCACAGCGAAGTTAAGTAACTTGCTTAGGGTTATACATTGAAAGCAGCCACCCAGGTTTGAACCTGGCTGATCTGTCTCTGGAGCCTTTGTTTTCAAATACCGGACTGTGTCATCCCTTTATTTCAGTCTCTCCGACCTTCCTTCTTCCATTGTGCCAGCCTCCCTCAGCAGTCCCTCTTGCAGGAATGGCTTTTTCTCTGCCATAAGGTTTACTCCCACTTCTCCTTCAGATTCTCAGCTCAAGTGTCACTTTCCAGGGGAGCCTTCTCTAATCGCTACAGACAAGGTCTTGTCTTCTATGTGCTCTGAGTGCTCCGTGAACTTTTCCTTCGTGTCACTTAACGCAACACATGTGATGTACTTATTTCTGCTATATTTATTGTAAGCTCCAGTATTTATTGGAGCTAGTGCAGTCCTGGCACACAGAAGGCACACAATAAACATTTGTTGATGAGTTTGGTGAGAGGTTCCGGGCGTGTTCTTGATTCTCTGTGTTTGTGTTTCATGTGAGCGACTGACAGGGTGGTGGGTTACTCTTTTCAAGGCCCCGTGCACATATACTTGCAGGCCTAGAGCAGTTAAGCTATGGAGTCTTGAAGTTTGGGTCTTTTGGCCACAAGATAACTTGCTTCTTTTTTCCCCTTTCTGGTTCAAGATCATTAACTCTGAACAAGTGCCGCCAGACATTTTCACTCACCAGTCACCTAGATGGAGCAGCTCTTGTTACGCAGCATTAAAGTGTTTCCATATAAAGTTATTTCACGTCCCTTGAGCTTACACAGGTGACATACGCTCCCCTAAATCATCCACCCAACCGACGTAGGGAAGAGCAGGATTCCATGCCAGAACTCACGTTTTTCCACTGGGTTGATGGTTTTTAACCCTGACTGCATGGAGGAGTCACTCAAGTCTGAATCCTAACCCACACCAAATAAGTCAGATTTAGGGGGATGTGGCACTGTCATTTTTACAAATGTGTTCCAGGGGTTGAGGACCACTGCACTGGGTCCTAGACATGTGGCTCTCATTCTCTCCCACCCCACTCAGGGAAGGGGGCTCTGGGTAACAGCAGTGTGAGTATATAGTTGTCATGTAGTTGGGAGATATATTAGGAGAAGCAGATTTATTTTCAGGAAATGAAAGCATGAACCTATGTCTCTGTACTGTTTTTTAATAAAAGTAGTTTGGGAAAATCTCATATTTTACACCACTTTAAACTGCAAGGTTTTTGTTGTTGTTGTTATTGCTTTAGGCGTAATCACAGATACACTTTATTTTTCTTGCAAAAGAACGAGTGAATGCCAAAAATTATCCAGAGAGAATTGCATTCTCCTGCAAGGCAGGAGCCATGACTGTTTTGTTCAAGGCAGAACCCTTAACATCTAGCATAGAGCTTGCACACAGTGAGCACTTGATAAATTTCACTGGATGAATAAATGAATGCTTGAGTGAATGAATGAGAGCAATACCATCCATTTCTGTGGGGATGTTCCCAGGGGAGGTATGATGGAAGACACTCATTCTAAGGGTACTGGATGGAAGCTGCTGCTGTGGGGATCAGGGACATCTCTAGGGAGCAGTGGGAGGCAAAGGAAGTTTAAGGTTCTAGTTAGGGAGACTGACTGAGTCCCCATTCACTTTATTTAAGATTTATTTATTTTTGAGAGAGAGAGTGTAAGTGGGGAAAGGGCAAAGAGAGAGGAGGACAGAAGATCCAAAGCGGGTTCTGTGCTGACAACAGTGAGCTCATTGAGGGGCTCAAACTCACGAGCTGTGAGATCATGACTTGAGCTAAAGGCAGATGCTTAACCGACTGAGCCACCCAGGTCCCCCCCTCCCATTCCCCATTCACTTTAAATAGACTATTTTTTAGAGCAGTTTTATGTTCACAGTAAAATTAAACAAAGTATAGAGAGTTCTCATACAGTCCCCACCCAGCCTTCCCCCAGCCTCCTCCACTATCAGCCTCGCCCACCAGAGCAGTACGTTTGTTACGGTTGATGAACCTACACCAACACACCATTATCACTCAAAGCCCATAGTTCACATTAGGGTTCACTCTTGTACATGTTATGGGTCTTGACAAATGTATATTGATAGGTACTCACTATTACAGTATCCTACAGAATAGTTTCACTGCCCTAAAAATCTTTCATGTTCCACGTGTCCCTTCCTCCCTCCCGGTTATCCCTGGAAACTACTGATCTTTTTACTGTGTCCATAGTTTGCCTTTTCCAGAATGTCATCTAGTTGGAACCATATAGTATGTAGCCTTTTCACATTGGCTTCTTTCACTTAATAATATTTAAGGTTCCTTCACGTCTTTTCATGGCTTGATAGCTCATTTCTTTTTTGTACTGAATAATATTCTGTTGTCTGGGTATACCACAGTTTATTTATCCATTCATTTACTGAAGGCCTTAGACTTCTTTCATGTGTCCAGTATCAGACTCTATATCTCTCAAACTCTAAGGGTATATACCAAGCTTTCTGAATGGTTCTATTAAGGCTGCTCTAACTTAATATGGTAGTCAGAATAATGGCCCCAAAGATGTCTACATTCTAATCCCCAGAACCTGGGAGTTTATAAAGTTACATGGCAAAGTGGAATTAGGGTTGATAATCATCTGGCTTTAAGGTAGGGAAATTATCCTGGATTATCTGGGTAATATAAAGGTCCTTAAAAGTAGAAGCAAAAGGCAGAAGTCTCTGTGTCAGAATGATGAGGTGTGATAGAAACTCAAAGTGCTGATGCTATGAACCAAGCAATGTGGGGATTAAAAAAGGGAGGGCTCATTTCCAAAAGGAAGGGGACTCTTGCTATCAGAAATGGAGATGGGAAGGATGCTGGGGAAAATAAGCAGAAGCCATCCTGTTAGATACTTATATAAATATACGCACATAGATATAGCTATGGAGATACACCCCCCCACACACACACATACATGCATACATGTAGATAGTTAGAAAGAATAAATTGCACAGATTTTTTTATGGTAGGTAATTTTTTTCTTTTTGCTTACCTTGATTTTTTTCTGTAATAAATAGCATTAGTGATATAATAAATAAATAAAAGATTTAAAAAAGAAACTAGGCAGGGGTCCCTAGGTGGCTCAGTTGGCTAAGTGTCTGACTTCAGCTCAGGTCAGGATCTCACAGTTTGTGAGTCTGAGTCCTGCCTTGGGCTCCACACTGGCTGTGCAGAGCCTACTTAAGATTCTCTCTTCCTCTCTCTCTGCCCCTCCCCCATGTTTGCACACTCTCTTTCTCTCTCTGTGTCAAAATACATAAATAAACTTAAAAAAAAACTAGGCATACTTTCCCCAAGAGCCTTTTGTTACTTTCCCGACACGAATCTGCCTTTCCTACTAAGGTCACAGGCAAGAGCTCTTTGATTTGGATGGTTCAGAGGAGCTTCCTCAGCCCAAAACATGGTGATCCTTCTGTGTAACCAGGCTACTCACCCATATCCACACCACACCTGATGCCACCAGATGTAATGGCCTGTTCACTGAGGTCTGGTCCATTGTCATCATTCCAGAGAAACCTGCCCCCACATAATATCCTAAAAAAAGAGGAACCCATTCCCAACATCAAGGGAGACCTGGAGAGGCTTCCTGAACTGTCCTTCATCCTTTAATCCTTCCCAGAATTAAAGATGTACATTTTGTCCACAAGAGGAACACTATTTCTGGAGACAGTATCTCTAGCTGTCTTTCTTCTTGCACCTGGTGCAAAGTGGGCATCCTAGGAGAACTGGAGGATGAATGGTACTCCCACCACTGCTTTTGTGTTGGTTTCTCTCCCCTGTCTCCTGTTGCTGGGACACATACCCAAAAGTCAGCCTAGAATCCCTTGGTTATCTGGGGTCTGCTGGTCAAACCTGACATCACATTATACACAGAAGTCCCCTCGGAGGCTGTGGAAAGCCTGACCAGCTGTCACAGTGTCTTCATTCTCATCTCATAGCCCTTCTCCCCTCTCCTCTCTGCACCCCCCTCCCAGGCCTCCCCATCCCCTTTCCCAGTGTGTTGTCCACTCTGGTTTCCTCCAGGCCTTGACTGGAGGGATTGGGATTGCTATCCTTGGAGATGACTTTTGGCTCTTCTGGGGCATTTCAAGCAACCCAGGTCTCTTCTCCACTTCCACTGATTATGGCCATGGTCCATCTCCAAGCAGAAGGAGAATCCCAACCAGAGAAGGGGGAAAGTGGCAAAACTGTTTCCTTCCTCCATCCTTCTCCAAAGAAAGTCTTAGAACCCCAAGGTCATGGCAAGTGGAGAAACAGAGAAATGAGCATGGACTTCCCTTTCTCTCATCACGGCAGTGATTTTTGGTCACTCTAAGTCTGACCCAAAGTTCCTCCTCTGTTTAGAAGAGCTGGGATCTCCTGAGTGTCCAGGAGAGCCTCCCATTTTCCTGGCAGGAAAGTATGGCTGAGGTATTCGCCTCTTGCTTTGTCTTTTTCCTCCAAGACTGTCAGGTCAGGGGCCAGATAGGCACCCAGAGGGATGCATGGGAGACGTGCTCAGTCAGTACCTGCAGATAGATGAGCATGGCCATAGGAAAATAGCTTGTGACTCTGTTCTTCCCCACAAAGTAGGAAATGAAACTCCTCATGGCTGGGACTTTTACATCCACCATCTCTGAAACCCTGGTGGGTCCACAGCCCAAGATTCCGGTTGCTTCTTGCTTAGCTTCCTCATGCTGGCTCAGCAGAATATCTATGTGAGGCCTCCATTCCCACCACTCAGAGCATATGCCCCCCAAGCCCAGCCCCTTCTTATGCAGTGGGCTCAGCTTGGTGAGGTCTCTGGATCCTTTCCTGGGACTAGTGAGAAGGCATATAGGTGTTTCATTAATACCCGATGCTACGAACCAGCAGAAGTTTGGGAAAAGCCAACTTTTGGACAGAGAAGGAAGAGTCCACACACTCCAGGTTAGGCAGACTCTCCCACATGCCTCAGGAGGTGACCAAGACCTTATAGGCCCCTTCTACCAGAGCCTTGAGTAATTTGGCTTCTTCTCCACCCCAGGCTCTGGACTATGACAGGTTGTAAATGTAGGGCCAGGGGCTAGGAGCAGAAGGGCTGAGGCAACTCTGAGGTTTGACTGGGTACAAGCATGAGATCCCAGAACCAGAACATTCTAATCCTTTCTGAACATTGGTGGAACCAAGGTTCTGTAACCAAATGAGCCACCTGGAGAGAGTGGGGTATAGTCATAAACGTTCAGAGACAGGCAATGAGGGATTAGGTAATGTCAAAGGTTAGAACAGGTAGCAGTTCTGGAAGCTACAGACAGAATGTGGATGGGGAGCACATGAGATGGG
Source organism: Leopardus geoffroyi (assembly GCF_018350155.1). Taxonomy (NCBI): domain Eukaryota; kingdom Metazoa; phylum Chordata; class Mammalia; order Carnivora; family Felidae; genus Leopardus; species Leopardus geoffroyi. The sequence continues at coordinate 87,734,810 of NC_059336.1, read as the reverse complement.
GTGAAAGGCCACCACCCTGTGGCCCAGGTTCTTTCCCACCACTTGGGGAGTGTGGCGAGGAGTCCTCTCTGGGTCAGTCCTCATCCAGTCAGAGGAGGAGCTCCAGTCTGAGGCCTAGTCAGCCTGGAGAGAGAGCAGCAAGGGGCCTGTAAGTACTGGGCTGACTAGGGGGGTGGGGTCCTCTCACATATCAAAGCAGCAAAAGCCTCTGCAAGGATGGGTAGCTATTTACTTGGCCCTCCCTCATTTGTTTCCACCTCTTGTCCCTGGTACCACACTGTCGTCCATATCCATTGGCTCACATTCAGCAAGCCTCGGCCAGCTTTCTAGTCCTGTGGCCAGAATTTTCATGCATTATTGAGTAAGGTGTAAATCATACTTCTCTCATGTCTTTGCTGTGGAAATAAATGAATGATAATGGCAGTAGCTTCTGGAAGACAGATCCTAATCCACAGACTCTAGGTTTCAGAGTTGAGTAATGATCAGCCATCAACTCCCATCCACTAATCTTCCACCTATATGGCTAGCCAGCCAGTCAACCTTCTGTCCATCTATCTAGTTATCTGGACCAACTCCCTTCCTTTTCTCCTTCCCTCCCTGTCTCCTTTCCTCACTTCCACCCTTTCTTTCCTGTCTTCCAAGTAATATTTGTTTAGAATGTGTTATGTACCAGGTTTCTCTGATGTGACCGATTTCTTCAAAGCATGAGAAGCTTCCCAGGAGAGAACTTAGTCCTTCACTGAGTCCCAGATCAGCTCCTATTTGCCCTTAGCTTCTCCCACATATGAAAGAACAGTTCCTGGTCCGATGACGCTGAGCCTCCCCACTTTGAGAACCTCGTAAGTGCAGGAAACAGGGAGGAGAACCCACATCTTACATTTACATTTTGAATCGCCAAACCCTACTTTTATAAAGGGATGCTGTATCATCTAAGATGCCTTGATAACAGAATTTTATTTCAGCGGTCTCCTTACTGGTCTCCCTGCTTCCAGGCTTTCCACCCTCTTCTATGCTCCTCGCCACCGCCAGAGTGAACTTTCTCCAGTGTCCCTGCCCTTGTCTCTCTCCTGCCTGAAGTCCTTCATTGGCTCCATGTCACCCATAAACCAAAGTTCAAGCTCCTTAATATGACCCAAGAGGATCTTCATGATCTGACCAGGTGCCTCTTTAGCCCCATGCCTTTCCCATTCCTGTCACAGTCTTTACACTCCAATACCATCAACTGGCACTCCATGCTGTCTTATGCCCCCATACTTCTGAGTGTGCTAATCCTTCTACCTGGAGCTTTTTACCATTATTCCATTCTTTGTACTTCCTTTGGATGGCATGTATTCTTCTATTGTTATGCTCATAACACTGTATCGTAATTTATTTGCTCAAGTCTGTCTTTCCTACCAGATTGTAAGATGCTGGAGTACAGACTGCGAGTTAGCCATCTTTGCGGCCCAGTCCCCGTACAGCACCTCGTACCTAGGAGGCAACCCATATGCATTTGTGAGAGGCATGCATGCATAGATGGATGATGGATGAGCGGAGTCTTCTTTTTTTTTTTTAACGTTTATTTATTTATTTATTTATTTATTTATTTATTTTTGAGACAGAGAGAGACAGAGCATGAACGGGGGAGGGGCAGAGAGAGAGGGAGACACAGAATCGGAAGCAGGCTCCAGGCTCTGAGCCATCAGCCCAGAGCCCAACGCGGGGCTCGAACTCACGGACCGCGAGATCGCGACCTGGCTGAAGTCGGACGCTTAACCGACTGAGCCACCCAGGCGCCCCGAGCGGAGTCTTCTAAGAGAAATAGAGCAGCGTTGGGACAATATGGTTAAAGTGTCCATGCAACAGGCCCCTGGGAGAAGAAGACACGTGGCCTCTTCTTGAGAGCTCAGACCTTTGTGGAGATGACTAAGCTGTGGCTGAGGCCAGGCAAGGTGTCTAAGCCAGGAATGGGGAACTTTGGGGTGACATGACGACCTCCTGTGGGACTTACTTCCCATTTTTTTCTAGATAAAATGCCCTTGGGGAGACAGCCAGCTCAATGTACCTGTGCTGCAGGTGCAAGTGTGCAGGATGAAGGCTGCTGAGAGCGAGGTCTCGGATGTGCACTTCAGTGTAGATAAACAGAACATCTCTCTCTGGCCCCGAGGCAAGCACCAGCCTCCGCTCAGAATCTGCTTGGTGCCCTGCGTTCTGCTGTTGGCAGGTCCTTCAACACATGTTCTCTTCTTCTTCTGGCAGAGCCTCCTCCCAAGACGGGTCCATCTCTGGTTCTGAGGAAATCTCTCACAGTCCGGGCTGCAGTCATCATCCTGACGCTGGGCCTGGCTGCTTCCATCCTGCTGCAGGCTGTTCTCTGTAAGTCCTCACGTTCTGTCATCCAAGCTTGGTCTTTCTCCACAGTCAGCCGGCTCCCTCAACATCCAGACCCTCTGTTCAGTTGTGTCTCCCACCTCTGGCTTTTCCATTTGTCTCGTTTCCCCTCTTTCCAGGGGCAGTCTCTGGGTCCCCTGTTCCCAGTAAGATGAGCTGCTGCTCTCTCCTTCCCAATCCCGGGGAGATTTTCTGGATTGAGATCAGCACTTGCATGCTTGGGCTCAAGGATATGCTGCTTTGTCCCCAGGAAACATTCACCCATTTCTTCATCCCGTGTCATCCCCACTCGGCCCCCGAGCTGTGTTCTTTTTGTGTGGAATCTTGTGGGCAGCTGTTAACAGTGAGCAAAATGTTTTTGACCCCACAAAAGAAGGGCTTCCAACTGCATTCAGCCCCGACCGACTAGGTGGAGAGTCTGTCAGTGAGCCAACAGATCTCCTGGTTCTCCATTCTCACCAGGACCCCTTCATGTTCTTTTCATTCTTCTTCCCATTCCTGCTGAGGTCATGTCAAGGGAGACTTCCTACTTGTTCACTGGTTGTGTGACTTATCTTTCCTCTTCTTCTGCTCTGTCTAGCCCCTCATGTTCTCTGCTAGCAGAGCCTTCTTCCTCCCACCAGGTCTCCAGAAAGCAGGGGGAGGCAACATCTGTCTTCTCCCTTCAAGGCTTTGGGACATATTTGGTCTCAGACTTGGAGCCTCTGAGCAGAGTTTCCTCTTGGTTTGTTTTTGGTCTTCTATCTGCCACCCGAGCCTGTAGCCTGAGCTGAGTGTCATGGTAGGTGGGATAAGGGAAGGGTAGAAATGGTTTCATAATTCCCTCTTCCCATATTCTCTGGAGAAGTCACTTCCAGATTGGAAGTCTGCATGCCTGGCCCCCATCATGGCCACAGGGGGCCTGTGGGTAGATGTGGGAAGGGTGCTGCCCTAGTGGATGCCACTGTAGGGGCCTCTGGAAGGAGGAACTGGGAATCAAGTGATGGAGCCCCCAGGGATGCAACAAGGAAGTAACTGAGGGCATCCTTTTACCAAATGTGCCTCAAATATGCAAAGCAAGTTTAGGACTGGTTACTCATCCCTGCTTCTGCCTCCCTATGAGGTCCTCCAACAGATGGTCTGTGTTTTATCAATCTGTGCATTACCTGCATCTGCAAGAGTTCCCAGCAAGTGCTAGGTGCCCATCACATGTTTGTTGAATGAATACATTATGAGTGAATGGAGGGTAAGCAACAGCTCTTTGGGTAGCTTAAGCTTATCCCTTACTTTCCCTTCCTTTTATCACCCTGACAACACTCTGAGTCCCTGGGAGTCCCTTTGCCTGACGTCTTGACTTTCTCAAATCCAGATCCCTGGTTTATGCGTACAATATCAAATGTAAAGAACAATGCTCAGTTGCTGAAAGGCCGCGTGGACAACATCAGCGCTCTGGGCTCTGAGATTAAGAGGAATAGAGGAGGCGTGGAGGCAACCGGCATTCAGGTCCAGAAGGTGAATGCCAGCCTGGATCATGTGCGTTCTCAGATCTGGAAGTTGGAAACTGGTGTGAAGGAAGCCAATGCACAGATCCAGATGTTAACAAGAAGTTGGGAGGCGGTCAATGACTTAAATGCCCAAATTCCAGAGTTAAAAAGAAATTTGGATAAAGCCAGTTCTTTAAATGCAAAGGTCCAGGGACTCCAGACCAGTTTGGAGAATATCGGCAAGGTGCTCAAACAGCAAAGTAAGTGATTCAGAAAAGAACGTTGTAAGCTGACCAGTGGCCTGGGGAGCCTTGCCAGCTTCAGGCATGAGGCCATTGGGCTGGCACGTGTGGAGGGAAGGGGAAGAGGAGCTGGGCAGACATGGTTGGAAAGTTAAGAAACAAGGGCTCAGCAGTGGGCTTGGAGGACTTAGGGGCTGTTCAGGAGAA